>NC_061121.1:221923250-222031582 GCF_002878395.1 Capsicum annuum | reverse complement strand
CACTCCTACGGGGGCACGTAGGAGTGAGCCTGAGGCTGATTTATATAGTAATCACTAGTTTGTGTGGATTTGATATCGATAGTCCTACTCTGATGGAAAGGATAGGACGACTCTCCCCAATGTGGGTTGTACGTTGGACTCCATGTAGCTCACATGGTTTATGTCGGTTATAGGATCTCCCAGCGTGTGTGTGTTTCCTTGTGTCTATGGTGAATGGTGAAGTGATTTGAAAGTGGAATTCTGAAAGTTATTCTTTCTAAAGATTTAAGTGATATTTACATTTTGAGAATTGATATTCTTGATGAACTAAAAGTGATTGACAAATTATATGATGACTCACATGTGTTATTGTACTTATTTCATCCTCTCATGATTATGATGATTTTCTTCGGGCTATGTGAGTCTTTCATACATCCTGCATATATCTTATAAATATTTATGATGATGATGTTTATACAACTGCATACACCCCCATATACTCGGTTCCATTCCCTGGTACTGACCCACATCTTCGGATGTGTGCTACATTTTCTCGGAATGTAGGTTCAGGTGCTCAGTTCCAGGTTTGACAGTGATTCTTCAGGCATGCTGTTCTACATCCTCTGTTGTGGTGAGTCCTCATGTTCTGAGGACGTGATGTATGATGTTGGTTTCACGGAGTTGTTTACATTTGATAACTGAGTATGAGCCAGTTGGGGCATGTCTTAATGGCTCGTTGGTTTTATTGATTTTCTTAAAGGCTTGTCAGACTAGTATAGATGTTGGGAGTTGACTAATAGGTCGTATTTTGTTATCTTTCTGAAATTCTTTTATTCTTGGATGATGATTACTCTGTTGATATTTGAGGGTTATTTATGGAAACCCCATTGATTTGTGTTGAACTGAATGAAAATGACTCAAAGGGTTAGCTTGGGACTACTCATAGCCTCAAGCACCGTGTGACACTCTGGGACCCATTTTCTGGGGCGTTACACTCTCGTCCATAGGTGTGGCGCACTACATACCCATGCACCAGAGTCTACTCGACGTGGCTTTCATACTTCCTAGGACACTTTAAAACCTTAAGCTCTGATACCAAGTTTGTAATGACCCGAGACTGCCCCCTAGACGTTACATGATGCTTAAGATCCCGAGAGACCACAAGCTAACCCATGAGTTGGTACCAGCTGTGAGCACTGAATAATATAATCATGAATACGAAAGAATAACCAAAATGTCATAAGGTTTTAATAATAAAATATCCATAATTATGAATTTGATAAAAATACTGAAATCTAAATAGTGTGAATAGCAAACTATGTTGTCTGAAAAGCCTCTAAACTAGATACTGTGAGTTGATGGTACATGCCCCAACTAACTCTACTAACTACTGAGATAAAGACATGACGTAATGTAATTTGTCCTCGAATGATGAGGACTCAACACTGCAACTGTACTGCTAATAAATCTAAAAGTTTTAGGTGTGATCCGGGAACTGAGCTTCAGCACCTATGATATGAGACATCATAGCCCAAAAGAAAAGGTATGTGATCAGCACCTTTGAATGTATGCATGGACATACATGTAAAGCATGGAGTACTAAATAAAGTGCATAGAATTTGTAGATACTGAAAATGCAGGAAAATCTATAAATACTGTGGATACATGACCAAACATATAACATAAACTGAGTAAAATCTATAAACTGATATACTGAGATAACTAAAATCTGTATGCTTTGGTCAATAATACTAAGAATGAATAATTAAGCTGGGACTGTAACTAAGACTATATCTGAGACTGTAGGAGGTATCATCTAACCAACACTCCCCAATTTGAGCTAATCGAGGTCTAACCTGTAACCTCAGTTGGGAGGGTGTTAATAACATGCCACAGTTACTAACGTTGGCAATGTAGATCCACTAAACTGTTATCATATCCGAAAGACTAAGAGTATCAAGCCTGAACTGACAGTGACCCCTGCGATATAGTCAAGCCTAATCAGACAGGTAAATGCTCATATCCTACACTAGCTACATAGTTCTGGAGTATAGGGACTGCTACTAATGACTATGCTTATCTGACAGGGATGCCACCATCCCTACACTCGCTCGGTGCTAAATCCAACTCCCAACTGAATTACACTGACACGCTAAACTATTCTGAGTTTAACTGACTATTCTGATAATGCTCATGATATAATATGAAGTTATTCTGAAAATACTAAGACAACATTAAGTAAATAGCTATAGTTTCGGGTATTCAATACCCCCAAGATCAAAACAGTAGTGGTAGTATTACACTAAAACATTGAAGGACATAGCATGCAGACTCTTATTAAATCAATTGCTCTTTTAGGCATTTTACCCAACACTTATAGATCATGGTTTAAAATAATCATAGAATTACTAAAGGACCGGCATAATTGACATGAAATTATCATGGAAAACACTAACTCGTGATTTAATTCAATAAATTATAAAACTAAAACATAGGAATCGAATAACAATAATAAGCTTATTAAAAGATGGTATTAAATCAAAGTTCATGGAGAATAATGGATGAAATCATGATTTAAAATCAAATAACTTAAAAAGATCATAACTTTATAATTAAAAAGGTTACTTGGGCTCCATGGATGAAAGGAATCCATGCATGAACATGTAACATAACTTAACGGATGATTTTCTTGAAGTTCTTGTGTGAATTCTTGAGATTGCTCTTAGTTTCTTGAGAGCTAGGGTTTGTAATTTAGAGAGAAAGCTCTTGAATTTTGGGGAAAATTAATAAAGAATGAAATTTTAAAAGATTTTTAAAGTTAAGTATTCCATCTGGGAAGATTAAAATAATAGGATAAGACTGTTTTACCCCTGGACGAAATATTAGATTTTTATGAAAATTTTTTGATTTGTACCACAAGCGCGATGCAGTGCTATCACGTCGTGTCACTGGAAACTGACAACTGGGAAACTGGTCTATAGCGCGATGCAGGGAAATTGCGGTCCTTCACTGATTGGGACCTATAAGTTCACTACGATGCGGTTGCATCGCACTGCAACACTAGAAAATAACACATGCTAAATTGGTCTATGGCGCGATGCACCAAAATTGCGATACCTCACTTGAAATTGACAATTGCTATTTTGACTCTCTCCGCGATGCACTAATGGGTAAAATGACGGTGTTAAACGACTGAAACTTAAAATCACCATAACTTCTTACTCAACTATCGAATTTCGGTGAATTTTATATCGTTGGAAAGCTAAATCAAGTTTCTATGCAATGGCAGGGTCTAAACTGAAAATTAATGAGTGTTTCAGAAATTTTATATATGAATACTCATATATTGGGACTTAGATTATGCTAGGGAAATAGTAGGTATTACATGAATACTACGGGATAATTCTACTACGTCTGGAAACCAAGCAAGCAGCTAATTTCAAGTATACAATACTCCCAGGGCTCGATAGAATAAATAAAGGAACCATATCACAAGTTTAAAGAATTACAATTAGGATGTCATGCACAAATCATTCACATAGGCATTTTATCAAACACTTGGGGAGCATGATTCTTGAACATGAGGAAAATAACAAGGGATTATCATGATTACAACATTCAATTCACAATTCATAGATTATGACATGAGGAGTACATGAATCAACACACACTATTTTATTTACTTGAAATTCATAATCTTCTTGGTCTAAAACCCATAAAATCAACACATTCATGAACACAATTCAATTAATAATATAAATCATAATTTAAATCTTGCTAAAGGGGTTCTTGAACTCCAAGGGTAGAAGGAAACCCAAGGATAAACACCAAACATACCTGAATAGTTGAATTCTTAATGTTTCTTGGAAATTCTCTTGGGAATTGATCTTGAATATTGAAGGCTAGAGTTTGCTATTTGAGAGAGAATGCTCTTGATTTGAGGGAATTTAAATAAAATAATGACTACTTAGGCTATTAGGGAATTAAATCTCATGTTTTGGATCAATTAGCGTCATGAAAAAGACCCAACTACCCCTGGAAAGAATTAATTTTCGTCACTAAAAATCTCAATTTTGGCCATTGCGTGACGCAGTTCTATTGTGGTGAGCCACTGTATTTTGACTACATGTGTACCCACGATCAAGTGCGAAAATGCACTTTGAGGCGAAGCGGTGGGATCGCATTGCATCTTTGGAAATTGATGAGTGGGAACTTGCACTCCTCTGCGATATGATGCTTATCGTGGTGCTTCATTGGGAGATGACAATTGGGAACTAAAACTTCACCGTAATGTTGTACTATTACAGTGATTCACTGGAAACTGGTGAGTGCCATTCTTGGGTTCCCCGTAACGCGGTGATGCTAGTATTGAGCTACTGATTTCACTAAAAGTGCCATAACTTCTCTCACGAGTATTGTATTTCAGCGAATTTGGTATCATTGGAAAGGATATTCAATTCCTTACAGTTGGTGGATCTTGAGCTGGAAAATTCTGTGTAGAGAAAAAGTTATGCTATTTTGAAGTTGAGTAGAGCAATATTCTTATACGAAATTAAATCGTTAAGGATTATTTTAATTTGTCTAATAATTGAGAGTTATTTGTGACCTTAATATGCGTGAAACTAACTCATAAAACGTCCAAAGAACACTAATGTACTACACGTGAGCTTGAAATATGACTTTAGCAATGGTTTGGATTTTTTGGGATATTACAATATCTCCTTCTTAGGAACATTCGTCCTCAAATGAGACTAATTAAGATGAAAACACTGATGGATTGAGATTACATGCTGAATATACGTGATGAAAGCATGAGTACATGACTGATTCAGAAACATCATTCATGACTGAACTGGTTCTGTGAATGCATGGTTGACATGATAATGAGCCATCATCCCACAATTCACACTCTCATGAGCATATATACCTACACTCATTATCACATAACAATCCACTCTACACCACTTAATATACTAGCATTAGATCTCTAATCACATAACTTAAAATCTTAACAAAATTTGTAAAATGATACGAAAGGCATTTATTGCCTACCTATATTTCCTCAACTCAACTCTAACAAACACTATACCATAGGTCCCCAGACTTATCCATACTACAAAATTCAAGAACGTGAACTATGTACACATGACACTTATACATATAAAACCTTATCTAGCAACATGCTACCTGGGGGTTTAAATTATCCTTTTATACTTACGCTCTTACCCACTTAATGACTCAACCATAATTCATTGTTTTACCATATTCCTCATGTGTATAAATCATAATTATCCACTCCTTTTTCCACAAGTTGCCATCCTAGGCTATTTCCTACCTCACATCAAGCCTACTAATTCATTCCCACTAATCTTGCATCACAATTCTTGAGATAATATTCTTATTACCATAATTCATACATGAAGCTCAAGCCTATTGTCTAATCCTAATCATTTAACACTGATGAAACATGATGCATATTATACTAGTCCATCAAATGGGGAAATCAACCCAAGTCTCTTATTTCACATAACTACTACCTACAATCACATCCCCTCCATGACATTACTATTACACCTCAAAATCTACTATATACCTTCTTACATGTAGTACTAGGTTACAGCTACTAGCAAAAAGATAATCAAGGGGGGAGGGGTAAAGTCACATATTAAGGATAGTCAATCTTAATCTTATAATATAACCCATTACGATCCTATCAACATATTGTACTTTCTCACATCATATTTTATTTACCTATACATACATTCCCACTATCTTCAAATTCTATAAACACCACTAAGTTTTCCCCAAGTTAGTCTATACTTATAACTTATTGGATAATCTACCCCTCTCTGTTTGCCATCTATAAATGATTTCTACAACCACCATAACGATCAACTCTAGGCTACTTCCCTATTTTGAATAAATAACAATCATAGTCAATTATTTTCTTCACAGACTACCATACCATCACAAACTATAACTATAAAATGGCAACCCATCCCTCTATCAAGGGTTATCTACTAAAACCAGCTATTTTATGCAAAATTCACCCTCACTCTAACTTCAAAACCTATGACTTCATATTAATAACTTCTGGATGATTTTTCTACCAATAGGTCATGACACATTAACATATACTACTACTCGAGTGGAAATTCTATTCCGACAGTCTGCTACACATCTCTACCCTTAAGCATGATATCTGCAACAATGATTCTAAAAGGGATTAATATACTTCATACCTTCGGCTAAAAAGCATGATTGCATTAAGATAGAGGAATACACTCAAATTAATACACTTTGAAGCACTAATGGGCATAGCTCAAGTCCTTGTGCTATCTCATAACTGCATGGATAACTCAATCAGAACAAACCACATCGTTCAGGATCTAAAATCTTGGACTTGTATTTCCTCAACAATGAGGCATGGCTAGTAAAATCAGAGTAAGGAAGGAATTTGGATAACATCCATATAGACGACACTATAGAATGAACTAGCGTATGAAAGAATGAGAAACAACTCCTAAATGTCCAGTAGCCTCCTGATTATAAGTGTGGTGCATAATACACCTATAAGTAAGACTCTACTAGATACAGCTTCATAGATACCCTGGGACCATGAACCATTCTCTGATACTAAGATTTTCATAACCTGAGTAGAAGGCCTAGTCGTGATGGGCATCCCAAACTACGAAACCCCGAGGAACCCTTTAGCATACTATCATAAGCATAATCCATACATAATAAAAGTGCGGAAGGTATAATAAAATTCTAGGGAACTTATAATAAAAACTGTGTCAATATAATATGACAATACAATACCCAAATTCTGTCGACGAAACCTCTATTAAATTATTAGTCAATCTAGACCAGGACAAGACCCTCGGCTAGACCATAAGACAAATGAACTAACATAAAAATACAATTCCTTCCGAAGCAAGGGAGGCTCACCAACTCTGGAGTTCAGGAAGTAATCTACTGATGAGCAAGATTATAAAAATCTACCTCAGAATCTGAAATATTGGGGGTCCATATCAAAAGTACTAGTACGTAGAACAATCCAAAAATAATATATATTATTACAACATAAGTGAGAGAATTTCATAAAGCAATGTAAATAAAAACACATGGGCATAATGTGAAAAACTTCAACCATTCTCATAAAACATTGAATCAACTCTTTATCTTACTTTTATGTTAGATACTACACCTACAAGTCTAGTATCCATGGGCTATATGGTTCTTCCATTAACTCATTGGACAATTCCAAATCCAAGTTTACCACAAATATTATGGTCCTACATACTAGTCTAGTATACCATTGCTCGAAGAAAAGTATACATTGTCCATTCACTTGTCCGCAATGCCAATCATATCTACTGAGTCGGAAAAACTTGCTTTCCAGCAACGAACCCTTTCATTGAAATACTTTCATAAGGTAACCATCTAACTCTCTTCAAATCCAATTTAATCCTTTAAAACATACAAATTTCTCAAAACATGGTCTGAAGTATAAGTAGTCTGCAATCTGTTCCGGTCTTAGTCTGTCATGGCATTTGTCTATTTTGGTATCGGCATACCAAGACTTGCAAGTCATGTCATATCATATTATATCATATCATATCATATCATATCATATCCATAGCCTTTTCATTCAAAAATCGTATTCATAACCACCAAAATATTTAACATCACATGAGAGTTCTTATTTCAAAAAAATATGAAAACTTATGCCACATACTCTCTTTTTAAGTCTTTAACACATGATGGCCAATTCTTTTATTTAACGCATGCATTTCTTTCAGTTAAGATACAAAAGCCTCTAGCATAAGAAATACCCCTTTGAAAACATGCAAAACAACAATTCATAATGGTTAAAGAGGAATTTAAAACTCAATAATTATCATCATTCATAAACCAACCCCAATATTAGGCATGATAAATCTCATAATAAAAAAGGGGCTTTTAATTCATGCTCTCAAACCCAATTAACTATTCATACCATAAAAAGACCATAAATTTAATCATGGGGAAAGGAATTTCACAAGTCACATTCATAAATCATTTTTTGGACTCAAATCACATATGCACAAGATTATAAACCAAGCTTGTGGAAAAACTCCATGATAATTACGTACTTTCATCAAAACGGATTTATGATGCATTCCCTTTAAATGATTTTCAAAACAATTTACATATACATATATATATATATCTTTAAAACTTGTTTAAAAGAGTAAAATTAACTCCCGTGAGTTTTAGGATAATCCCACATACCTTTTTGATAAACAAAAATTCAAAATAGCTTGAAATCTAGTCTTGGGAGTATGAACCCTGGAGAAAACCCTAATCTTTCTTTCTCTTGAGAGTGGTGAGGCGAATGAACTATGAGAAACTAATATATCATGGACAATTGGCATTTAAAAATGTTTTTAAATCATGGGGGTAGGGTTTGGTGTGAGGAAAAGACCACAATACCCCTAAAAATTGAGTAAAAATTGCAGGAATTTTTAGTTGATGACTTAGTTAATAGTTTGTCAACTAGTTGATGGCTTATCAGCTTAGTATTCACCTTCTAGCTAAACTTGGACACTTTCTGGTTAAGGTTGATGACTTGGTTGATAGCCTGTCATCTAGTTGATGGCTTGTCAACCTCGCCATCACCTTTCCTTCGGTGATACAGGGTATTTCTGGTTAAGGCTGACGATAAGGTTGATAGATCATCACTTAGTTGATGGCTTATAACCTCAAGTCATCACCTTTTTTACAGATGGACACTTTGAAGTAAAATGAGCATAACTTTCTTCTCCGATATCGAATTAATGTGAAACTAGTTTCTCTGGAAAGAAGACTCAAAGATCTTTCCTTTTTTATATAGTAGGCAATGTAAAGCATTATATACTATGATTAATGGTCTTTGGAATTTGACCTAAGTTGAAACGTTCATTAATACTTAATCGATAGAAACGTTCTCAACTCGTCTTTTAGTTAGGAGATTTTTGTGACCTCAACTCATATTCAAAAGTATTCCCACACTATAGAATTGATCATCACACATATATTAACAAGAAATCATTAGGTTCGGATCTATATGCATAGGAACGACGGTTTGAATTCTAATCCAAAAATGTGGGGTGTTATAGTGCACCCCTTCTAAGCATTCAACTATTTCCCAAAATCAACAACATAGTTTTTTGTGTTAAAGACTAAGAGGTCTAGTTAATATCTCATCCATACTATATTAAAAGTGTGATGGATCTTAGCAAGACAAACTCCATTCGTTGGAAAATTATACTAGATATATACAAGATCAAGACTTTATATAAATGTAGTAGATTTTGCATCCTCTTGACTTTGTTGTTATTTTACAAGCAAGGGGACATAAGACAAACCCTATTCGCAGGAAGTTTACAGTGTATATACAGATCAAAACTTAATATATATAGATGTCACATCCTCTTGGCTTTTTCATGTTTCTCTGAAATGGGGAATGCAAGACCAACACCATTTGCTATGAAATTACACTCGATATATTCAAGATCAAGATTTAATATACATATCGCAAATGTTTCATCCTCTTCACTTCTTTGTTTTCTTCTAAGCTAGGGGATGCAAGAAGAACTCAATTCATTGGAAAATTATAGTTGATATATACATGATCATGATTTAATATAAATATAGTAAATGTCACATCCTCTTGAATTCTTTTATATTTTCTAAGCTAGGACACAAGACAAACCCCATTCACTTGAAAAAAAATATTCTTGGTATATACAAAAAAAAAAAAGATGTAATATACATAGAATAGATGCCACATCCTCTTGGCTTCTTTGTGTTTGTGAATACCCTCAGCAAAAATCCCAACTCCGCTTCTACTCATAGTCATAGAAACATAGAATTGTACAAGTGTAACTCCACAAAATTAACCAAAGGAGGAAAAAAAAGGGAACATGATCCTTCACAGAGATTTCAAGTCCAAATAAACAGAATAAGAAAAACCTAGCCACACAAGTTCCAATTCACCGCCCACAGGACCCAAAAAAAAATAATTTAAAAGCATTCTCAAATATAACCAAATAATAAAAGTACCAAAACAATCATTCAAATACATAAACAAGCTCAACAAAAAAATCAAAAAAATAAATAAAATGGGGTACCTGATATAGTTGATGTGACACAAAGTTCTTTCTTCATTTCCATTTTCTTCATCTTGTTTGATTATGAGTTTTGATTTTTGTAAAAAAAATAATCTTGTGAAAATCCAAACAAAATAAGAAAAGATGTAAACTTCTTTTTTATTGTTTAAGTGTTGCATAGGTGTGAACATGTTCATTGTCTTTTTGTATATATGTGCAATGACGGATCCAGAACTTTTCTTTAGGAGATTCAAAAACTAATAGTAGCAGCTGTACAAAACAACAAATTAAACAAAAAAAGTTGTCTACGTACGCTAGCAAGGATCGAACCCGTAAAGTGGACTTCAAAGCAAACAACCCAAGAAGTTCACCCGATACCACTGAGCTATACAACATTTTAGACTTAGGTGGTTCAAAATTAATATATGTACTTAAATACAGATTCTCTACCTTATACTATGTAATTTTTTCCGAGGGGTTTCGGGTGAACCCCCTGGAAACCACATTTGTCCGCCCCTGTATATGTATGTTTTTAATGTTTCAGTCACATGATCAACACTAGATACCAGTAATATAGTATTCCTTGTTAAGTTATTTAAAGTTGTAACTAGCCCCTAAGGTATATAAAATGGTACTATTTTTTCTGGCAACTAAATATTTCAATTTTTTTTACGTGAATTATTAGAATTTAGAATTTTCTACCTAAACTATCACTAATTATTTATCAAAAAACACTTGACAATTAATAATTCAGGTATTTTGATAAATATTGGTGATAGTTTAGGTAGGAAACTAATATCAAATAGTTCAAGTATGAAACTCAAAAAATCTGAAAACTTGGGTGTGTTTTTCACCTTTTAGTCTTTTTTATTTATCAATTAGGGTCTGATACCCGATCGGGAGCTCGATTAAAATTGAATTCCACATTTCTAAACTCATTTCCAGAGAGCCCTAGTTAAGTGGTTGTTTGACTATGAGTATCTTTTTACTTTTTTTGTCAAAGTTGAATGTCAAAAATTATGTTTTATCATAAAATATTGAAAATTTTGGGAGTTGAATTCCAGAATTTAAAACTCATCAGAAAGTTATTTTCACTTTATTTACTCCTAATCACTCATAGCAATTTAAAAACAACTCCAATTTATATTCATGATCAAACACAACATCAATTTTTAAATGTTAGTTTTTCACATTGAAATATAAATTAGCTTTTTTTTTCTTATAAATTTCACTATTTTCATGATCAACCAGTCATAATGGAGAAGATGACGGAAGACTAAGATGATTTGGACAAGTGAAGAGGAGATGCATGAATGCCCTAGTGAGGAGGTGCGACAGGTTTGATAAATTTGAAGAAAAAATGAAATTCTACCATGGGATGGGGTTGGGAACGAAGGCACCACTACAACGGTGAATTTGCCGCCGCAGCATTATCGCTACAGCAACAAAAGCATTATTGCAGCGATGAGGGGTTGTAGCCTCTACAACATTTTTTATTTCTAACATTGAAAGTGCAATATTTGTAGGGATACTACAATGCCTTATCGACCCCCATACCGAAGGTTCCCCAGCTCTGCTTACCGTGAGCATTTTTAGGAAGGGTACTCACTAGGGGTTTCCTTCAAGAGAGAGGGTTTGTGATAAAGGATGTGGTGGATAAGGTGTCTTACTTCTACAAACTATTGAGAACTGAGTCTGTCCCCATGAAATCTGACCATAGTTCATCTATGCCATACTCCCAACGGTGGATTGGTTTGTGCCTCTTCCCACCATCCATATTGAAAGGAAGAATATTTTGGTAGATGCTTCCACTATTAATGACACCTTGGGGGTTATAAACCCCTTCAATGCTGTCTTTAAGGCTAAAGTTACTTTGTCGGACCTAAAGTAGGTGGCAGGAACCTAGGTACCGGAAGGTCAGGACAGCAATGTAAAGTTGACCATAGATGGTTGTATTTGGCATCTCGGAGGATCTATCCTATGAGAAATGTTATTGATGCGACCTTGTACCAGGATTTGGTGATGACTTGTGATCTATCAGGGATAGAGATGAATGTGGGAGTGCAGATTATCGATAAGTGGAAACACTTTTATACTAGGGAAAGGTCTTTGAAGGATCTCTTCTTACCCTCCCTGATCACTGAGCTGTGCAAGAGGATAGAGGTTCCAAAAGAGGACCATGACACACTGCAGGAGTGTAATGTGGTGTTCAATCCACAAAAGGTGAAGGCTTCACAGAGAAGGAGCAAAAAGAATTGGAAGATAACGAAGGAGGGTGAGAGTAGAAGGGCTGGAGGGGGCTAGGAGATGTGTACCCCTCCCACACAGACATTTGCATCCCTTGGTAGATGGGAGGCTGACCTCACTACTGTATATGATTATATGGAGTAGTCCAATTTTCCTTCACCAGGTTTGGCTCTTTTAAGTTCCACTGCTCCACCAGACTTGGCCCAAGCCTATGCAAAGTTACAAAAGAGCTAGATATGGAGAAGAAGTGATGCTCCTAGGATTGCATGCAGGTTAGGATGTGAAAAACCGTGCGGAACATGTCCATGTGTGCAGCTCCCATTAAGAAGCTCCCAAAACCGAAGAAAAAAGTTATGTAGGAGTTTTCCTTCCTTAGAGGAATGGAGAAGGAGGGATCAAACTTCTCGAGCCTCGGAGATGATGAGGCCACCGTCTATTTTCCCCCTAGTTTATTAGTATTTTTTATTTTTGGGTTGCCCTTGTTTGGGGCATTGTATCAAACAATCTTTTCTTTTCTTCCCGTACTTTTGGGACATCAAACATTATGGAACTGTAACTAAATAATATATTTGCCTGCTATTTATGTAAGGTAACTATTTATATCCAAATTTTGATATAGGATTATTTTTGTGATGCACAAAAAATCATAAAACAGGGAAAGCCCTGATAGCTTACTGATTGGGCATTGTTACAATGACGGATTCACTGCTGCAGTATACAACTGGAGAGATGAAATAATCACATTAGAATACAAGTCCTACGTCCCATATCACCCCTTATTGGTTGGAATAGTACAATTCTTCCATCATAAAATTACTGGGATACTAATTGGGATAGGCAAATTTTAATTGTGATTATTGAGATACCAATTAAAATCTTCCAGATATCAATAGACCCAACTCGGGGAGATGACACAGAGATAGCATGCTGAGAGAGAAGAAAGTGAGATTTATTTACTAGATGTCTTATAACTTTCTACCAATTTGATTTGGACATCAACACATCAATCCACATGACTCTACTGAGCATTCACTCTTGTACATGGCAACCGATAACCTGGGCTCTGATACCATCTTGTCATGATTCAATTCAATGATTATGTGGGCACATACCCGACTCTAGCCTAGATAGAAAAATCCTTACCATCCAACCATTCAAATAAGTGCAGATATCATGAATCATTAGTTTTAAAACAAATAATTCCTTAACCAAAATAAAATATCTTATAAAATTACATTTGTTAACTAATTACATTGTGGAAATAAATAACCTTTTCTTCGGAACCTAATCTAAACTGACATAAGAGCACTAAGCAATGAAATTGATGAACCGAGACACAACATCTATGTAAGAGTGAGATAGCATAAGCTACTAAATAATAACCTCCATCAAACCTATAGAAAATCCAACTGATCTGCAATATAGATATACCCTAAATTGTATATATTGTAAGTGTAGTATCAATACTATCACATGTACTGGTAGGTATCATTGGCTGATAGGGTTAGAAATAAATAAAAACAATAGAAAATAGGAAGGAATCAAGATATCAGTTTAAAATTCTAGATAGCTAAAAATTCCCAAGCCCTTTTTTAAATTCCCTAACTCTTGTTTTACCTTCTCGTCTAATCATCCTACAAGACTATGCCTGATGCAATATGACTCCCTACTTCACCTCCAAATTATACCGATAAGGCCACTAGAGTGACTATCAAGAATACTATAAGGACTAGACCAGACCACCCAAATAACACACATGCATATACTAAGCATACTAAGGTTAAGATAACTACAAAAGTTGCGGCATACCCTATATTATACCTATATGGTACAGTTCACTGGTCATACTCAACAACACAACAAACAACATGAAAAAAATACAATCATAATTCTTTACGTAGAACAAATATACAGGTATTCAAAATATACTAATTACACTTAGGTAGACTCTTTCACAATGGTCACCACTAGGGGTGTTCATATCTTGGATAAAAAACAAATCAAACCACAAGCCAAATCAATTCGATTTAAAAAATAGACATTTGGTTTGGTATGATTTGATTTTAAACTTTAAAAACCTACAATATTTTATTTTGTCATGGTTCTATTATTTAACGCCCCAAAAATACACCCTAGGCGTCACATGGTGCTCAAGGCTACAATTAGTCCCAAGCTAACCCTTTGATCCTTCTAACAACTTTGGAAACCATAATAAAGATAAAACAAACATATGAAATATAGAAATACTTAATCAATGTAATAACTGAAAGTCATAAACATAGGAATCTGGGAACAACCACTTTTAAAATAGAAAATAGAAAATAGTCTGACAAGCCTCTACTTCTAACTAAAGAACCACTGGGGAAAGCCCTAGCCGACCAAACACAAACTGAAATCAAATAACTAGAATACTTTATTTTTAATAATTCTAGTAGGATTTGTCCTCGAACTATGAGGACTCACCAAGAGCTGAGATGAAGATGGAGATGATCAAAATCAATCACGCTGCTGGAATTGAGCACCAGGACCTATATTATAAGACAATGTAGCACATCGACGTTTATATAGATCAGTACTTCTGGAATGTACTGAGTATGTGGGGGGGTGAATGCCTAAGTAATACAATGAATCAATATTCATATAAACTTGTAAAGAATGCATGCTAAGTGTAAATGACTCACCTTGAGCTATGATAAAACAAAGTTGTAAAATCATAAACATGAGTAATAAAGCATAAGCATAAACTTTGTGAGCCACGCCACTTAGTTTCTAAAGGCTTTACTTTTATTTATTTCTTAGCGAGGTTCTTCTAACCGACATACATCATGTGAGCTATAATGGAGTCCATCTTCTTACTTATGAATGGGAGAGCTCACGCTTGGGAAAGCTAACCTAACCTTGCCATTGGAATAGGACCTTAACTTAAGTGATCACTATACTTAACCTATATAGGAACTTTGGACCTACGGTGCCCCATAGTTCTGGGTCATTCCTCCTTGGACTCCTGCCCAACTCGGTACTAAATACTACTTCCTTACTTATATGCTCAGACTTTAGGAAATCCACCTTAAAATAGCATAAAGGTTTATATAATAAAAATCAATTATGCTCTTCTTTACTTTAAACTGTAATCAAGATAAATAAATGTGGAATCCAATCTTAGCTTAGGATCAAAAGATCATCTTTCTTTAAATCTTGGTAAACAATTATCAATGAAACTTACGACCATAGTCTTCTTGAAATCTCAAACTCATTCTTGATATGGACTTATAAAATAAAACTTAAGAGCATGATTTCCTTAAAATCTCAATACTTAAAATTTGGGCTTAAAAATTCATGCTTTATACTCATGATAATTCACAACAAAACTTCAGGCTCAATATCATTCAACAATAGCAATTCATAAGAAGGAAGTGCAATTCATGATATAAATTTTCAATTCAAAGAATAAATAGGTGAGATAAACAAGCACTTAAATACTTAAATCACTTATAAATTCATAAACTCAAATAAGATAATTCAGGTATGAACCCCAATATTCAAATTATGAAAGCATAACTTAAAAGAAAGTTTTGAGCACAAAGATGAAAGAGTATCCTTGTTCATAACCCCACATACCTTAATAAGCTTAATTTGATGGATGAAAGCTTGAATTGTAAGACTTGGACATGATCTTGAATCTTTCTTGAACTTCTTGAATTAGGGAACTTAGATTCTTGCTTGTTTTGAAAAGAATGGATTGGAGCTTTTGGTGTTATTGATATGAGGTTAGGGTTTTGTTTCTTGAGAGAGAATGATTTATTTGAGATAATTTGAGAATTGAATGGCCAATTATGTGATTTTAGGGACTTTAATCCCGTGTTATGGGTCAATTAGAGGAAGGGAAAAAACTCGAATACCTCATGGACCCATAATTCAATAAATCAAACTAGACCAGCGATGCACCACGTCACTCTACTGATGCGATATGTGAGACAATGTGTTGCACCCCACTAATGCAATTTGTGATGCACTACAGCCATATCATGTTGCTTCACTATTTTTAACATCCAAACAGGCCTCAAACCTTGTCTGAAAAACCCAAAACTTATCTGAGATGTACCCTTAACATCCCCGATTAAGAATTAACTTTAAAATTGATATTATAAGTAGGGGGAAGGTCAAAAATAGAATCATCAAAGTTTAAAGGCTTTAGAAATGTGTAAGTCCTAACACTTAGTGAAATTTTTCAAGTCTTGGACCCCTTGGACATGCAAAAGTGAGCTGAATTGAGTTAAGATCTTACGGGGTCTTACAATATCTCCCCGTTGGGAATAGTCGTCCTCGAATAGGACTAACTAAACTGAGAATACTGAGGATCTAAGATTACATACTAAACTTATATGTTTGAAAACATGATTATGTGATTAAACTAATTTGTGAATGTATGCAATGACATGAAAATAATTATATGAAATGGAACTGAGGATGGAAAAAAGATAATCTAAGGAAAAATATTACCTTAAACTAAGTCTGATCTTGCAGAGAAAAGATTAGGGTACTTTGTTTGCATATCCATTTTTACTTCCCAAGTAGCCTCCTCAATGGACTGATTCCACCAAAAAACTTTGACCAAGGGAACTTCTTTGTTCTTTAGTCTATGAATTTAGTGATCAAGGATCTAAATTGGGATTTCTTCGTAAGAAAGGCTATCCTAACATTCGTGCTCTCTAAAGGACCCACAACAACTAGTTCACAAATACACTTCTTCAAAATAGAGACATGAAACACTGGGTGAACGAATAACAAATCTGCAAGCAACTCAAAATCATATGTTACTTTCCCTATACGACTCAGTACTCTGTAAGGGCCAACATATCGGGGGCTAAGCTTCCCGTTTTTTCCAAATCTCTTCACCTCTGGGTGAAAACTTCAAATAAACTAAGTCACAAACCTCAAATATCTGCATAAGATTTTTGACGACTCTGAGTAGTTTGAAGCCTCTTTTGAATCAGCTGAACCTTTTCCATAGCTTAAAACATCACATCCGGCCTTATCAACACAATCTAACCTTCCTCAAACTAACCAATAGGTGATCTATACCTTTTTCCATAGAGAAACTCAAATAGAGCCATCTAAATACTGAAATGATAATTGTTATTATAAGCAAACTTGATCAAAGGCAAGTGGTCAGCCCAACTTTCTTTAAAATCAAGAACATACACCCTCAACATATCCTCTAGGGTATGAATGGTCCTCTCTGCCTTAATATTTATCTGAGGGTAAAAAGTTGAATTGAGATGAACATGGGTACCAAGTTTTCCAAAAATAAGAGAAAATTGAGTACCCCTGTCTGAAATGATGGACAAAAGTACTCCATGCAATCTGACCAACTCTCTAATATAAAGCTTAGTATAATCCTCGGTTGAATAAGAAGAATGAACTAATAAAAAATGGGCTGATTTGGTCATTCTTCCTACAATAACCCAAATCAAATCATGTTGATGGCGCGAACGGGGTAACCCTTTCACAAAGTCTATGTTCACCTCTTCCTACTTCCAAGTGGGAATACTAAACTCCTGCAAGGTGCCACCAGGCTTTTGGTGCTCTATATTAACCTGACAATTGGCATACAAACTCTGCAATATCCCTCTTCATGCCACTCCATCTATAGATTTCTCATAAATCACAGTAAATCTTGGTGGATCCTAGGTGAATAGAGTAAAGAACACCATGTGCTTTTGCCAAAATCTGTTGCCTCAAACCATTAACACACGACACACACACCCTGGTATCACAACACACCATCTCCCTATTAGGAGAAAACCTCTACTTTCTAGTCACTGACAGACTCCTTCAACTTAACAAAACTGGAGTCCCTATCTTGTTTCTCTTTCATGTCGAAAACTAAAAAAGACTACGAACTATTCTGAACCCATACACTACCTTCAATGGAATAAACCATCGAACACCTAGTCTAGCCAACTGATGAACCTCTTAAACTAACTTCTTTTTATCATTATCAACATGAGCAACACTAACTATAGACAGTCTACTAAGGGAGTCTGCCACTATATTAGCCTTGCCTGGGTGATACAAAACACTCATATCATAATATTTTAACAACTCTAACCAGCTTTTCTGGTGAAGATTTAAATCTTTCTATGAGAAAAAATAATGTAATCTTTTATGATTCGTGGACACATCCACAAGCACCCTATAAAGATAATACCTCCAAATTTTTAAGGAAAATACAACAGCGGGTAACTCAAGATTGTGGTTAGGATAGTTCTTTCTATGAGGCTTAAGCTACTAGAGGCATAGTCTATGACCTTACCTCCCTACATCAAAACATAACCCAAACCAAATCAAAAAGCATCACAATAAACAACAAACCTATTTTAACCATCTAGTAACGTCAAAACTGGGGTTAAAGTGAGTCGAGTCTTCAACTCCTGAAAACTTTTCTCACAATAATATGACCACTGATACATAACTATCTTTTGATTCAATCTAGACATGGGGGACGCAATAGACACTAACCCTTCAACAAACCATCGGTAATAGCCAGCCAAACTAAAAAAACTTCTAAGATCTAATGGAGAGATGGGTCTTGTAATACCTCACATTTTTGGGCTAGTCTTTGAATCATTATCCCTACGTGTATAAGCTATGATCCAAATGATTTCCATGTAAATATAAGTTTCATAATCTTTATCCTTATGTTTGATTTACTTTTGAGGTGAAAAATGTTCATAAGAATCACTTAAAATAAAGTTGAGCTTAGAGCCTTTGATTTGTCCAAAGTTTGGGCTCTACAAGGGTCTACTTTGAACGTGTATAATGATTTATATACATAGAATTTTGCAGCTCAAGACCCACCAAATTTTAGATAATTGAATTAGCTTTCCAATAATACCAATTTCGTCTTAATTTGATACCCGAGCAAAAAATTATGGCATTTTTCTTGAGAGGCGGTAAGCTGATGCAATTGTGAAGCGACACATCAGCCATCAACATGATGGAAACCTTGTTACGAAACTGTTTCACATGCTATTTCAATTCCTAAAGGGTCTAGGGGAACTTTGGTAACTTCCACTTACCCAAATCCGCCCATAACACTTAATTTTAGCCCCCAAAAGCATTAGATACATGATTTTTCATCTTTTTCTCTCCAAGAAAACCCTAGTACCCTCAAGAAAATAAAGAATTTCATCAAAGTTTCTTCAATACAATCAAGAAATTAAGGTTCCTAATCCAAGAAGTTCAAGAAAAAGCTTTCAATAATATTCTCAAGGCTTCCAAGTCAAGCTTTCAATTTCAAATCATCCATTAAGGGTATGTGGGAGTTCATCCATGGGTCCTCTTTCACCCATGGAGCCTAAAACCTTTTTATTTCGATTAAAGAATGGATTTTTTGATCATTATGTTATTTAGATGTTCAAGAAAGAATGAATTTCATGTTTTCAAGGTGATTTTAATTAATTTCAGCTAATGTGTTATTCCATGTAAGATTTTGAATTCCTCATGCTATGAATTTGAGTTTTCAATGCTGTATCCAAGTGAATTCCATGATAGATCATAAATTCATGATTTGTAGCACCATTACCATGTTTTAGATTCATGCTTACCACATGTTTGATGAATTTCATATCATGTTAAGTCAATCTCATGATGAATCCCCAGTTATGAATTTTTCCATGTAACTCTATTGTTCCCTCATGCTTAAGACATTCTTATGATTCAAGTTATGATCTTTACATGTATCGATGAAATGCCCATGTCCTATTTCAAGCGAATTTTGTGTGAATTCCTAAATTCATGATTTTAGTTGTGTAATCATGCTATGCTCCCATATGTAAGATATTCCCATGTCCAAGTTTATGATTACCATGATTTTGGTGAATTGCCCCATGTTAAAGTATTAATCTCCATGTGCTTGATGAAATGCTCAAGTGATGGATTTCCTTAAATAATGCTTACTTATTATGGTCTAAAATACTCTCATGTGCCCTTATTATCTATGCTATCGAGTCCTGGGGGTATTGAATACCTAAAATTTAGCTGTTTACGTCTTTTTCACTATATATAGAATGATTTCAGTTATACCATAGGAAATATCATTCAGTTAGAAATATGGTTTGTTGTGATTCCAATTAAGTTAGCTCAGTCTGGTTTCAGTTCCAATATCAGTTTATACATTAATAATTACCTCAGAATTTGTATGCACTGTTATTTTTAGAATACCATGACCTGAGCTTATCAGTTATCAAGTTAGTGTTCTAGTGTCATTAAGTGGGGAGTAGGATTCAACACTGAGCGAACCTAGGGATGGGGGAATTCCTTCTAGCAGAGGGTTTGGCCCTTAGTAGCAGTCCCTGAGTTATAAAATAGTGTAGCCAGTGTAGGGTAAATTATATTTCTTCTACACTAGGGTTGACGTAACCATATACATCTCATGATTCTTCCTGCCAGATTAGGATTGACCCTGTTAATATTAGTAACATGTGGCATGGTGATAGCATCCTTCAAAATAGGGTTATAGATTAGACCAAAAATCAGTCTATAATAGGGGTATGTCGGTTAGATAATAACTCCCACAGTTTTAGTTTCAATTTTCAATTCAGAACTCAGTTTAGTTTCATGTTTGCTTGACCATAGCATACAGTTATTAGTTATTCAATTATCAATATTTTAGTTTATAGACTATTTTAGAATCATGTTATACTCTTGGTCTGCATGCTCAGATAATATAGTTTCATGCATTTATGTTTGGTTATCTCATGTTGTTCAGCTAGTCCTTATCTCATATGCATAGTACTCCACAGTTTCAGTCCAATTATTCAATCTAAGTACATCCAGTCTTACATACCAATATTCAACTATCAGTTATTTAGTCAATTAGATAAACTTAGTATCTATCATGCTTGGTTCTATATGTTTAGGTATTCATGCTTAGTATAATTGTATATTCAGATCCTCAAGTTATATCAGTCTCCATCACGTAGTTAAAGACTCAGTATTCATACAATATCCTTGTTTTATCGCATCCCAGCTTCAGTTCACTTATATCATTGAAGTAAAGTTTTACAGATACTAAGTGTAGAGATTCACCATCTTACCAGAGTATGTTTGTCACTCATGCATTAATATATTTTAGTTTTAAGTTTATTCCAGCCTATTGGTGAGTCAACTAACACTTAGCACGCATGTTTTAAGATTACGTATGAAATCAATTTTACTTATTGCATTCACCCCTGCATACTCAGTACATTTTAGAATTAATGATCGACATATATGTCTATGTGCTACATTGTCTCATAATGTAGGTACCAATTATAGCCTATGCATCATGATCAAACCGTTGTAGTTTCCAGCCAGCAGGTGATGAGTTCTCTTATTTCGGGAACTCCAGACAGTTTTAGTTCATGTACAGTTCATTTATTTTCTCATGTCTTGATTAGTGGTAGTTGGAGGCATGTAGTAAGCCTTATCAGTATTGTACTATTTAGATTATGACATGATTATGTTTCTGCACAGCAGAACTTGTTCTTTAATTTATTATAATTCAATTGCTTAACAATATGATAGTTTATGGGTTAGCTTTGGATCACTTGTGGTTCCAACCACCGCGTGGAGTCCAAGGTGTACTCCTAGGGCATTACAAACTTGGTATCATAGGACAGCGTTCAAGTGTCATTGGGTGTTTATAAAGCCATGTATAGTAGAATCTTGCAAAATGGTACGGAGATGTCTGTACTTTTCTTCAAGAGGCTATAGGGCATTTAGGAAATATTTCCTTTCTTTCATGTCTCAGATCATGCTTTAGAAAGGTTCTCTAAGAAACTTATACAGATTCTCATCTCGCTCTATTTATGACATCTCTACCTAGTTTTTGAGGTAACAAAAATAATTAAGCTTAAATTCCTACAGATAAAGTTTTCTTAGACAGTCCCTATAGACAATTATGGGATTACACGCATGCTAAAACTATTCCATTAGTTCTGTTATGCTTTGAACTTTGAAAATATTCATTTTTATTTATGAAAATCATACATTGAGCCAAAGTCAAGTGTCCTTTCAGATCCCTCCCTAAAATCCTATAATAGCATATGGTCTAGAATTAGGATCATGAACCTAAAAGTTTAGCAGTAGTGGAGTTGGGATGGTGTTATCTAGATTTAGTATGTTATCTATCTATGAGGCTAGTTGTATGAAGGTAAACCAGTAGGATTGAAATAGTGTATTCAAGAATTTATGTTTGTTGATTCAAAATTATATGTTGTTGATGTCGGATGTTCAAGTGTGATGGTAGTTTTCTTAGTTTTGATGTGATGTTAGTAGGATATGAAGGAAGTTAGTATGGTTCATTAATGATTTCGGGATATCCATGTTAAATGTTAGAATCTATATTTGAATCTTTGAAAATTGTGGGTCTTCTAAAATCCTGAATTCTGGTTAAGCCTGATGGCTAAGTTGGCAAACCATCGCAAATCTGATGGTCCACTACTTAGACCATCGCAGAGGTAACTTGGTTTCTTTATTTTGTCTTGTTCTGGCGGTCATCCTGGCAGTCTATCAAATGGACGACAGTCTGCCGTTTGCCCATCAGAGGTCTTTTTATGGTATTTTTCTAGGCTTCTTCTGTGGTTTACTCCTTAACCTGAAATCCAGTTTTAAATACAACTTTAGTTTCTTGAAAATACACAATTTTCCCAAGAAAAAGATGCAAAATGTTTTGTCAAAAGCCGAAATATCAGAACTCCAAGAAGATCTTCAGGAAACACATTTGGAAATTCACTTGCTACAGGAACTGACTCAAGATTAGGAGTCTCAAAACTAGAGTCTTTGACTCACACGATGATAGACACACCTTTTGGATATCATTTTTCTATCTCTAAGGTATGAAACAAGTTGACCCTTAAGCACTGTGGTACTACCTCTCAATTCTAGGAGAGGTTCGTTTGGGAATTGAAAATATACAACTCTATTTCTACAATCAACTAAAGCATAGCATGAATGGAGCCTATCCATTCCAAGAATGATGTCAAACTCCATCATCTCTAATTCTACAAGGTCTATTGAAGTAACTTTCTGAGATACCATAATCGGACAGTTCCTATATACCCGTCGAGCTATGATGGACTTACCTAGTGGGGTAGATACTGAGAAAGGCTAGCATTTTTGGACTGACTTCAAAGTTGACAGCTATATAAGGATTTACAAAGAATAAAAAAGATCCTAGATCTTGTAAAGCATAAACATGTAAATGGTAAACTTGTAACTTAATAGTGACCACATCAAGAGAAACTTCCTGATCCTGTTGGAACTGGAGTGTATAAATCTTGTTTGAGTGTTGCCCACTGGGGGCACTAGAAGCGGCACCCTACTGAGATGGGCAACCGTACTAAGCCGAGGTACGATTATGCTAACTCTGTGAGTCCACCTGAGGACATTCTCTGATTCTATGACCTGGTTTGCCACACCCGAAACATACATTGCTGCCAGCCCTACAAACACCCTGATGATTTTTTTCATATTTCTGGCAGAGAGAATTTATTTGGGCACTACTAAAAATACCCTAAGATTTAAAAGCTAGTGCCCTATCCTTACTACCATTTCTAAATTTAGGCACCAGAGCACTGATAGAGGATGGAGTAGGGATTGAAGATTTCAGGTGGAATAGAGGAAGATTACCACCCTCTGACTTAGGCAGAGTGAAAATGAAGCTACCTGTTCTAGCCCTCGTGTTCTCCCTCTCTTTCTCCTTAGTATTTTATTCCTCATTCTATTGAGCATGGACCATCAACCTAGCCAATTCCATCTCCTAAATAAATATTGCGGTCCTACACTCCTTACCACATTGTCAGACACACCAGACGTGAACTTGCTCATCTTAGACCTGTTATCACCTACCACATGAGGAGTATAACTAGCCAACTGAGTAAACTTAAGGGAATACTCTTTCATACTCATGTTTCCATGATTCATATTGATGAACTCTAACACCTTAGACTCTCTTAAATCCAATAGAAAGAACCTATCTAGAAAGGCAGTAGCAGACTCCTCCCATTTTATAGGCCCTATATCTGTGCCCCTATCTACCTTCCATTGCTTAAACTATGTATGAGACACATCCTGCAACTGATAGGCAGCTAACTTAGAACTCTCACTAGTGGTTACCCCTATAATATTTGTTACTTTCTACATCATGTCAAGGAATTCTTGTGGATCCACTTCAGACTTAGATCCCGAATAAAAAGGAGGATTCATTAGGATGAAGTCCTGAATCTTGGTTGTAGTGGTATTAACCACTGGGTTGGCCTGAACAGTAGTTGGGGATTCATTATGAGCTACCATATAATAAGCTAGAGTATTGAAAGCTACTCTGAATTCTACGTGAGAAACATGCTCATTCAGGGGATCTTTCTGAACGGGTGAAGGTACTGGCTGGTTCCTAGTTTATCTTCCGTTGGTCTTTCTGGGAGGCATGTTCTGTAAATGGAAGAAAAGTTTGATTAGACAGAGATTTTAACTTGATCTCATTATCACTCGCCTATTTGAACACTGAAAGAAGGGAACTTTTCCCAAAATGCCTTACAACCTCTTATCCATAAGTGTGGCGCGCTACACACCCATGCACAAGACTCTACTTGATGCGGCTTTCAGACTCCCTTGGATTCTTTAGAACCTTAGGCTTTGATAATAAGCTCTTAACACCCTTAGACTACACCCTGGGTGTCACACGGTACTTACAATCCTGAAGGACCACAAGCAAACCCATGATTGGTACCTACTGTGACCACTGAATATAATACTAGAATATATATGTGGAAGAAATCTGAAAATACCATAAGGTTCTCAAAATACTAAAATAATAATTGAGTATAACTGATAATAATATCTGAAAACTAAATAACTGACTATGCTAGTCTGAAAGCCTCTAATTGTCTGAATGTGGAGTTGATGGGACAAACCCCCAACTAACTCCGACTGAAATAACTACTGAACTGTTGAAATACTAAAATAGGTAAACCTTGTCCTTAAAATATGAGGACTCACCACTATAACTTCTGCTGATACCCTGAGCTGATAAGTATGGTCAGGAACTTAAGCATCCAAACCTATTATATGAGACAACATAGCACAAAGAGAGTATGTGTCAGTACGTGGAATGTACTGGTATGCTAAGTGAGGTAAGGCTGATATACATGGGTTCATATGCATGAGATGATAACTAATTGAATGAACATCATGAAGTAACTAGATGAGAGTACATGCAAAATTGTAGCTACTGAACATACTGAACATGCAACACTGCGCATATAGGTATACATCATGTATTTGAGATTATACAAAACTGAATACTAAATTCTTATGGTTGAGTAACTGATAAATGATAGCCATGGTTCTGTAGAACTGATTGAGTTCTTTACTGAATACTGAGACTGAAACTGTAAATGTTGGAGTGTTCATCTAACCGATATACCCCGGTATAGGCTGATTTACGATCTAACCTGTGACCCAATGGGAAGGGTGTTAGCACCTTACCACGGGATACTAATAATACTGTGTCAAACCTAATCTAGCAGGAGGACTCATGATATATATATATATATATATATATGATTGCGTCAACCCTAGTTTGGTAGGATGACGACTTACCCTATGCTGACTATATGGTTCTGTAATGTGGGGACTACTATTAAGGGTCAAACCCTCTGCTGGCAGGAATGCCCCCATCCTTGGGTTCGCTCGATGCTGAATCCTACTCCCAACTGAATCTTTACTGAACTGATTACTAGACTGGACTAGTCTTGACTGAACTAACACTAATCGTGTTAATTGACTGAACTAGACTGAGTTCACTGAATTTGGTTAACTGACTGAGTATTACTTTTCTTGACCTTTACGGGGAAGATTCTATAACTAGGACAACTAAGTAAATTGCCTGATTTTAGGTAATAAATACCCCCAGGACTTAATAGCATAATTGATAAATTAATATCACAATTTAAGCATCACAACAATAGGTTACCATGCATAATTTACTCATATGAACATTTCATCAAACACTTAGGGAGAATGATTGCTATACATGAAAACTAACAACATAGGGCATCATAACTACAACATGCAACTTGCAAATTCAAGGGTTTTAATATGAAAGATTTATAATTCAACGTACATGCTAACTAAATTTCATGGAACTCAAAAAAGATCTTATCTAGAAACCCATACAACAACACAAATATGAACATAATTCAATTCATAACATGGAAGTCATAATTCAAGTTTTGAAAAGAGTTCTTGAACTCCAAGGTTGGAAGGAGACCCAAGGATGAACACATAACATAACTTGATTGATGATTTCTTGAGAATTGTGGTGAATTCTTGGGACTTGGACTTAAACTTGATAAAACTAGGGATTTGTTCTTGAGAGTATTTGTGAGATAATGAGTGAATTTTGCACTTTGAGAGGTTTAATTTCATGTTATAGTTGAGTATTATAAGGGGAAAATGACCCAATTACCCCTACAAACTCATAACTTGATACACAAAACTTGCCCAGCGATATGATAGGTGATGCACCACATCGATGGGGTCGACGCGATCACTGACGCATCACGTCGATGGTCCCGATTTGATAGCCAATGCGATGTGTCAAGATCGCATTGGCTTTCTATTTTGGTCATACAAACATGACTCAAACGATGTTCAAAAATTCTGAAACTTACCCGAGATGACCTTTAGATAACCCTTATCATGAATCAATTTAAAAAATTGATAATCTAAGGCCGGGAAGATCATGAATGATACCATTAAAATATCGAGGCCAAAAATGAGACTAAGTGTCAACACTTAGCTAAAATTTTCTAAGTCTGGGGCCTCTTTTGGCATGATATAAAGGACTAAAATGGGCTAGGACTTTACGGGGTCTTACATTAAACCATCCAATAAGCTTTATGTAATGCCCTGTACTTTTACCTAGCTTAAATTCGTCCCAAATAGATCAAAGACTTTCTTTAAAGATGAATACACTTTTATACACTTTTATACATAGGTCCGAATGAGTAAGTTCATTTTTAGGGTGTCAGATAGTGTGGTTAAAGAGTGCAGAACAATGATGTTGATTAAAAAGATGGACATATCTAGGCTTATGGTCCATTCTCAATAGATTGAGGAGCAGAAGCTTAAGAAAATAAAGGGAGAGAATAAAAGGGCTAGAACAGGTAGCTTTAAATTTAGTCAGCCTAAGTCAGAAGGCGGTAACCGTTCCCAGTTACATACAAAGTCTTCAGTTCCAGCTCTATCATTAGCTAGTGCGCCAGTACCAAAGTTCAGGAATGACCATTGGGATGGAGCGCTAGGATCTAAAACCCAGAGTAGTGTAAGTAGTGGTCATACCCATCCACTTGCAAAGAATGCGGTAGAAATCACCTAGGTATGTGTAAAGTCGGCAATGATGTATGTTTTGGATGTGGTGAGTCAAGTCACAGAGTTCGAGAATATCCTATGGATGGTCTACAAAGTCAGCACAGTCATCCTCCAATTCTATCCAGTTGCTCGACTCAGCAGGGCGCCACTTCCAGTACCACTAATGGTCAACGCCCAAACAGATTTTATACACTCCACTCTCGCCATGATCAGGAAATTTCTCCTAATATAGTTATGGGTACATTATAAGTCTTTCATCTTTATGTTTATGCTTAGTGACATTCTGAGGCTTCTCTTCCTTTGTAACCCCTATAAAGCCGTCAACTTAGTATCAGACCTAAAATATTAGTAGAGCCCTCGTCAGTGTCTACCTCAGACTCTAGAAGTAAAGTGGTGATAGTTTAGTTTGGATTATATTAAGTGATCCACAGATTTAGAATAATGGCTTTAAGCTAAGGGAGAGATGCACTATAACCCCCAAGCTATCATGTTCTAAACCTTCCATTTTCTCTTCACGTAACGAATCCAGTTAGAGTAATGGGTCCTCATAGTTGACCCTCTAGTTCCAATCTCAACAGTAAGCTATATACTCAAGGGCTCAGTTCAGTTCATGATATTCAGTTTGTGTATCACTTTTCAAACTCATTTATGTTCTCATATTCTCATTCATACATGTTCAGGAAATGATCTAGGCTTATCAGTGTTCTCAGCTTAAGGTAACAGTCTTCCTTAGATCTACTAAGTTCCATGTTCAGTTGCAGCCATAATCTTACTATCCGTTATCATTGCATATTCAGTCATGAATTTATTAATTAGTTCAGTCATGTATCCTACACATCAGATATGCATGTCCAGCATATAAACTCTGTCTATTAGCAGTCTTCATCTTAATCGGTCTCATTCGAGGACAGATGTTCCCAAAGGGGAGATATTGTAACACCCCATACTTTTACCTAGTTTAAATTCATCCCAAAAAATTCAAAGACTTGCTTTAAAGATGAATACACTTTTATACATGTGTAATTTGAATAAGCATTCCATCGATATAAAATTTTCCCAAATCTGACACCCGGGCGAAGAGTTATGGCCATTTTAGTAAGATAGTGTACCACCTGAGCCATCAGCACATTAGGGAGCCATCCAAACTATCAATTCTCAAAAACCAGTGAGCCTCCATGATATTGGCATTTCACACCAAGGCTCAATTTCAGAATTGTCCTTTTCCAGTGTTCCTATGTGATACTACCGCATTGTGGTGAACTTCCAGGTTGCAACCAATATGGCAATACGGTTCCACCGCATTGCACCACCATGCGATTTCCCAATTGTTTTCCAATGAATTAGTGTGATAGTGGCGCATCGCGCCAGGGGTCTATATCAAAAAAAAATTCATAAAAACTTAAAGTTGTGCCCAGGGTTAAAACAGTCTTTCCCTATGATTTTAATTCGTCCAAATATGGGATTTAATCCCTACAAACATTTAAACCCTTCATTATTCACTTTCCCCAAAATTAAAAGATATTTTTATCTCAATAAAACAAACCCTATCTCTCAAGAATCAAGGTCAATCCCAAGAATTTCTCCAAGAACTCTAAGAAACTCTCAAATTAAGG
The DNA here is from genome assembly GCF_002878395.1 of Capsicum annuum. Classification (NCBI taxonomy): domain Eukaryota; kingdom Viridiplantae; phylum Streptophyta; class Magnoliopsida; order Solanales; family Solanaceae; genus Capsicum; species Capsicum annuum. The sequence continues at coordinate 222,002,190 of NC_061121.1, read as the reverse complement.
TATGTTAGATGTTCATCCATGGATCCTTACCTTTCATGGAGCCCAAGAATCCTTTTTCTAACTACAAGATTTATGATTTATGAGTTCTATGTTTGAATTAGATTGAATTAATGTTCATGATGTTGTTTGAGCTTTAATCCATCATTTAGATTACAAGTTCTAAGAATTGATTCTAATATGTGTTGAATTACATGATATTTATGATAAACCCTTCAATTTACAAGTTGATTGTTGTAACCATATTAAACCTAAGTGTTTATGATTTAATGAACCAAGTGTGCTTCTTATGTGTTTGATAAATTGTCTATGAAAATGAAATAATGCAATTATAGCATGCTAACATGTATTCCCCATCGATGTATAAGTTAATTCATTACAAGTGTTTGATGAAATGTCTCTATGAATTAACTATGACCAAGTGAACATTGTTATGTTATTCAAGATGATGCTTTGATTTGGTTTTCATGCAATGGAGTCCTGAGGGTATTTAATACCCGACAATTTAGCTATTTACCTAGAGCCAGTGTCAGTAGTAGGATAGTATCAGTCATGTCACGATCAGTAGTACTCTCAGTTAGTTATAAAACTCGGTAGAACTCAGTCAATTACAGAACTTAGGAAAACTCAGTAAACTTTTAATCAGTCTAGTCCAGTCCAGTTCAGTATGCTCAGATCAATGTCTTTCAATTGGTAGTAGGATTCAGCACCGAGCAAGCCTAGGTATGGGGTCTCACCCGTTTGCTAGGACTGGGTCCTTAGAAGTAATCCCTAAGTTCCAGAACTACATAGCCAGTGTAGGTTATGAGATGTCACCCGTTAGATAGGACTGACATACTCAGGGATCACTCGTTAGTTTAGGATTGATCTAAAGGGTCACCCATTAGTTAGGACTGACTCCCCATCAGTTTTCACTATCCGCGGCACGTTACTGACACCCTTTTAATTGGGTTTATAGATTAGACCTCAACTCAGTTATCTTATCTTATTTGGGGCATATCGATTAGATGATTACCTCCCACAGTTTCAGTTTTAGTTTTCAGTCTAGAACTCAATTTAGTTCTACAAGATCAGGACTATCGGACACAGTCAATCAGTATTAGTAAATCAGTTATCACTAACTTTAGATATCAGTTTTACAGTTATCAGAACTCAGCACTTAGCTTCAAAAAAAACTCAGTTATAGTATATACGTACTCTTATATTCAGTTACTCTATATTATTTAGTTAGTTATTGTTCATACATATGAACCCTTGTATTCAGCCTTACCTTATTTAGTATACTAGTACATTCCCACATACTGATCACATACCCATTTTTTGTGCTATGATATTTCATATCACGGGTTCGGACTCTCAGGTTCCTAACCGCGCTTAGCTAGATTCAGCCAGCGATCGCAGAGTTAGGATTGATTCCTTATCTATCGAGGATATGCTTTTTATTTTAGTATTTTAGTCTATTAGTAGCTCAGTAGTCAGAGTTAGTTGGGGGATTGTCCCATCAACTCTACTTTTCAAACAAATTCAGTTAAAGGCTTTTCAAACTAGATTTTTGGATAGTATTTAGTTTTATAGATGTTATATTTTATCAGTGTTTCAAATGTTTTGAACCTTATGGTATTTCAGCCTATTTTTCTGCATTAACGACAGTATTATTATTCAGTGCTCATAGCAGATATCAGTCATGGGTTAGCTTGTGGTCCTTCGAGATCATAAGCACCGTGTGATGACTAGGGGTATTCTCAGGTTGTTACACTTTATTACCATCTCTAATCAGTTTTAAAACACTCATAATCCTCTTTATTCTTAAGAACAAGAAAAATAAGGGTTTCTTCCAAGGCATACTTCCAAGATTAGATTTCAAGTTGTTTTGAATTTCTGTTATCTAAAAGGTATGTGGGACTATCCTAAACTCCATGGGTATAAATTTATCATTTAAACAAGCCTTGAAGGTATATAATTTAGTACAAGAGATGGATTTTGAAATTGTTGAAGAGCATGCATTTTAAACCTTGTTTTATGATAAAATCTTGTTTAACTATGGGGGGTTTCCCTAAGCTTGAATTATGTTCATGTGTATGAATGTTATGAATTTTGACAGCTTATATGATAGCATAATTTATGAAATTCCCTCTCTTGTTATAAAATCCCTTGTGTTAATGTGTTGTGGATTGTTCAAATGCATGAATTACAAGCTTGAGAGTAAATTCTTTACTACCATTATGGGTTGACATTGTTTACGATGAAATAAAAGGGTATTCTTCTTATTTATGATTGTTTGTCTTGTTAATTAAAAGAATTTCATGTGTTTTATGAAAGGATTGTCCTTCATATAATAAGTTATTGAAAAGGGAGTATTTTGCATATGTCTTTGTGTGTTTGAAAATAAGAGCCCTCTTAATTGATATTTGAATCTTTTAGATTGCCATCTACAAAATTTTTGAATGAAAGAGGCTATGATTATTACATGACATGATATAGCTTACAAGTCTAGGTATGACGATACCTATCTCATGATGCCCTTAACATGAAAGAGATAAATGTTTTGAAAGCATGAAGCATAGTTTTAAAGAACTAAAATTGGGCTTAAAGAGAGTTAGTTGGTTACCCGAAGAAGGCTCGAGTTTACATCACTCATAGCCCAAATCGTGTTTTGCCGATACATGTTTTATATGTTATTTAGTAAGTGGGATAACATAGTATGTTGGCAAGTTGCACATACCTTTTCACGATACTCCAATCCTTACGGCAAACACGGATTGGGGGCTTTGCCAATGAGTTAATTGCGGGCCCATATAGCCCGTGGGTATTCATGTTGTGTAGGGTGTACCATCCAGCACAAAAGTAAACTAAAGAGTTGAGTCAGTGTTTTATAAGAATGGTTGCAGAACATCAAATTGTGCCAATGTATTTTTCAATTGCTTTATGCTGACTTATTTTATGAAAGGCTCTCACCTATGTTTTACAAGTTATCTTATATTATGGATTGTTCTACATACCAGTACTTTCGAGTATTGATCCCCTATATTTTAGATTTTGAGGCCCAGTCTCGTGGTCCTGCAAACAAATAGATTATTTTCCAGACTTTCAAAGATTGGTGAGCCCCCTTACACTATAAGGCATAAATCCCATGTGTTATTCCTTTTATGGTTTTATTGGTCCAGCTGGGGCCTTGTCCCGCGGCCTAGACAGACTACTATTTTTATTTTAGTAGAGACTTCGTAGACTTGTTCAGAATGGATTTGGGTTTTCTTATGAGGTCATATCCTGAATTTTTTAGTTTGAATAAATATGATTTTTATGTTTCGTTCATCTTCCACAATTTATCTCTCATGACTTATGCTTATCATTACATGCTAAAGGTCTCATGGGCCTTGATGGTTCGGGTTGCCCATCGCGGCCAGGGCCACATTGAGTTATGATAGGTCTAGCCATTATAAGTAGTACTAGAATCATTCATGTGCCAGCCTTGTCGATATAGGCCAGAGTTCAAACAGAGTTTAGGTAAATTCTGGTAAGGCGGGCCAAACCTTAGTCCTGAGTCTAGGCAAATCTCATTCAGTAAGGCAAACCACAGAAAAGACAGTGAGTCCATAAGAGGGAGTCTATGCAACACCCTCAACTTAGGATTAGGAGTCCCATATCGGCAAAACACAAGAGAGATGCTAGGTATCTATAATCTGTTAAATGTGTGAAGGGCCTTAGAGATATTTTCTAAACTTTTTACCCTTCATTAAATGTTCTTACTTTAGACAACATCGGCTTTTCTCTATGTTTTCCTAATATTTAAGAGTTGAAAATTAATTAAATATATTTATGATAAAACATTTCCTTATTAGAAGTCATCAGAATTAACGACAACTAATATTTTTTTCATTAGTTTAAGAATTCTAAATCATCTAAATTTGATTTTAAGATCTCTAATTTGATTTCCATTACTATTTGTACACCAATTTGATCAACTAATATAACCATAAATTTGATATGGTTCAAATTGACGTGTCTCTTTAAGCCTCTGGCAGCAATGGAAAAGGGTGAGACACGGAAAATGCAAAAGTAATGATCCTATATATATTTATATATATATATATATATATATATATATATATATATATATATATGAACTTATACTAAAGCATATGTCTAGGTTTACATTATTTTGTTAAAGTGTGAAAGATCTTTAAAAAGTGATTTAAATATTTTACACTTAATTAAAATCTCCCTAATAAATAAAATTATTTAATTTTAAATAATCAAACATTACACGTGCTGAGGCACGTGTGATTAAACTAGAATACATAAACAACTTTTTCACTCTAGTGACACGTTTTAAAGTTGTATGGGTCTAGGCCCAGAACAGACAATATATCTAGTGAGCTGGGTCCTTACAACAAAAAATTACAAAACAGGGAATGCTACAACGCTAGATTAACCTCGCGAGAAAAGTTTCATTGCAGCAGTACCATTAATATGGAACCATTACAGTGACCTCGCTATAGCAACGCACAACAGTGACTCCAATTTTCAACCACTTCTATGTCCTTTCTTAGACGATGATATCCCACAAATTCTTTACTACCCTGTAACAACCCATTTTGTTGTTACTAAAATATTCGTAATAAATTCATAAAAATTCTTAATTCCTCAGTATTAACTTGAGTCCAAAATAGCTAATATTTTATTTATTACGTCATCTCAAACTTTTCGTCAAAGATTTTAGCCTTCGGATATGTCTAGATAGACTCAATTTCGATGAATTTAATTATTCATGAGTGCTAACATAAATAATTTAGTTTGAAAGTTCATTAGGTATGAATTAAGGTCGTACAATATCCCTAACACAAAGTTAAGTATAAAACTTTCTTTCTGATACAGTTTCGATATGGATTTTTATTAGGTCCAAATTCAAACAATCATATCTCATAGAATATAAGAAGTTAAGGGTCTCATTACCTATCAAATCAAAGATCTTTGAGTCCTATTTCCAACTCAATAAACCTCTCCTCAATCCGAATTCAGAGTAAAAAGTTATGACTGTTTTACTGAGAATTGTCCGAGCAGAAACGGAATTTCGCTGTAGCAAAAATTCTAGTTATATTTAAATCAAATTCAGCCGTGTTGAGGTCTAAAAACCCCAAATTTCATTCTCCAATCCTAAGAGGTGATTTCCCAAAGCTTAAGGTGAAATTCGTTTGTTAGGGTAAGTTTTTTTCATTATTTCCTTGGTCATTTAATCCTTTAACATCTTACAATCCTTAGAAAGACCTTTAATGATGGAATTTTTTTTGGAAAAACTCATGGGTGGTTTTAATATGACCTAGGGTTGATTCTAAACTATAAATTAAAGATTCCTAACATGAATTTCATAAACTAGATTATGAATCTTGATGGTTAGGAACCTTGAATTCCGTAAAGATGAGACCTTTAGTATAAAAGCTTCATTAATGGAGATGGGTTAAGCTTAAAAGAGCTAATTAATGGCTAACTGACATTAGGGAATGATATAGACCTTGAATTAAGAATAGAACTAGTGAGTTTGAATCCCCAAGATATTTGTTTGAAGAGTAATTGTTTAATTACTCTCATTATTGCTTGGTTTTTAGATGGTTGATTATTCCAAGGCATGAAGGAAAGGAAAGATCATCTTTGTTGCAACTTGTTTCTTCCAAAAGCTTGGCATCCAGGTAGGCTAGGTTTAATGAGTAGAAGATTGTGTTATTTTATATTTTCATATTTTAGAATTGATGGGAGAAAGCATGTCTAGGCCTGCGAACATGGAGTTGAGGTAGATAAAGACACGAGTCCTTAACTTTAATTGCAAAAACTATATTAGTGATTGATTATGTGATATTTATGATATTATGTGTTATGTGCCCGAAAGGAGATTGTATAAATGTAGCATATGAACATGATATTCTTTTTAGTTGTTTTGTGATAATTCTAGTTAAGTTGTAATGGTATTAGGTTATATGTATTTTGCAATAATATGATACGGAGAATTATGCCTAGATTGAATATTGATGAGCATAGTAATATCTAAGGGATTGATGACTTGAATTAGTGTGATGATTGTATTATGTGGAAAGCAGTAGAGGATAATGATACGCGTGAATGTGCTAGTTATAGGTGGTGATGTTAGAACCCAAGTTGTGGTATTTAAGAAGATTATTATATTTTTAATAATTAATGAGTAATTAAGTCTCCGAGAGTGACTAGTATGTTTAAGAATTAAATTGTGATTTATTTTATGATATTCTTTTTTTGATATTGATAAAAATACTATATCTATTGGATGCCTATGAGAGGCTAAATTGGTGATAATATTGGTTTATTGAATTGTGCCTATGGGTAGCTTGTTTGATAATTATAACTCCTTAAAGTAATGCTATAAATACTTGTTGATTGGTATTCTTACATGCTTGAAATGGTTTATTCTTGGATTGTTGATGCGTGTATAAATGATTGTTGAAAATTTACTTGATGGAATTGTCTTATGACTTTAAGTGTACTTGTAAACTTGGTACATTGTTGTATGTTGTGAAGATGTGTAAATTTGATATTGATAATACTTATTTATGTTGGATCGGGTACCGCACCGGTACGAATATGTATATGTTAGATCGGGTACTACGTCGGTACAGATATGTATATGTTGGATCGGGTACCACGCTGGTACGGATATGTATATGTTGGATCGGGTACCACGCCGGTACGAATATATATATGTTGGATTAGGTACCACGCCAGTACGGATATGTATATATTGGATCGAGTACCATGCCGGTACGGATATGTATATGTTGGATCGGGTACCACACGCCAGTACGGATATATATATGTTGGATCAGGTACTACGGACATGTATATGTTGGATCGGATACCACGTTGGTACAGATATGTATATGTTGTATCGCTTACCATGCCGGTACGAATATGTCTATATTGGATCGGGTACCACATCGGTACGGATATATATATGTTGGATCGGGTACCTACCGGTATGGTACATGAACATAGATTATTCCCTACAGGTCATGACTATTTGTGAAAAAATAAGTCCCATAGCATGTGTGTACATATTTATGTTGAGTATGTGGATGTTTACAGGATGGTTGATATGCTTGATGATTATGTGGCTTGTTTGTGAGCGTTGTTTAATCTATTATTGTTGTATTGTTGATTCATTGGGTATTTTATTTTGTGCTATGTATTTGAAAAAGTGAAACTTTGTACTTACTTATATGTTGGTTGACTTGCTTCATTTATATGTGTTTTAATTGTAGCTTACCAGAATGACTAGTGTAGACACCTAATTTTGTCCCTTCCGAAGTTTTATTTTATTTATTTTTTGTTATCTCACCTTACCACGTACCCTCACCCATTCTATAATTCTTTTTTCACAAAATGACCAAAAATAACAAACTCCCTAAACTAATTTTATCTCATCCTAATCCTAACAACCTACCCCACATACTCCTTACCCTCACCCTCTCACGTGCTCTTGCCATTTTCTTTTAATAGAATTGCCAGGGACCGTACTGGAATTTTCCATTCCACTCATATACACAGAACACAAAAAAAGAAGGATACGCATACACCTTTCCTTTTTCTTCTTCTTGGTTCACCAACACACTACAACAGAATACACTCAGTTCCCCACATAGAATGACAATCTACGCACACACCCTCTTTTCATCATTAGCACACACTAACACACACTAACACATATCCATTGGCACACACACACATGAATTGAGAGTAGAGAACATGAAATCGAGGGAGAGATAGAGGTGAGAATCGAAAAGGGGAAGCAGAGCTTGCATCTGGTTAATGTTCCAGCGATAAAATGTCAAAGTACTGAAATTAACTGGAACTGGTTGAGTGGGTCACCAAAATTTTTACTTTTCCAGTCCATTTCTGCCCTTAGCAGCTCACTGGAACTCGAATTTGGATTTTTTTTAGTTTCCTGTTGAATTTCACTGATTTTGGGTTATCTTCTTTACCATTCATTTTCGATATCGTGCTTTGTGGAGTTTTCATGTTTAAGTCGTGTCAATATTTGGTTCGGGTTTCATATTGATGCTTTTCTTCTTGGTTTGAAATCTGTTCGGATGACGATTTTGGGACACTAATCTGGATGGTTCGTCGTGGCAGTTCTCCATTCGAGGATTTTGGTTTTTGGGCTTATTTATTATCAACAGAATCGTTTTATTGAAAGGTCCATTTCTTTAACCCGTTCTTTCTTCTTTATCATAATTTATTGAATTAATGATGTTTAAGATTGAATGATTTGTTGGATGTTTGATGTCATTTAGGTGAAATTCGTATGATTACCATGCTTTAATTGTCATTATGTCTATGTTGTTGATATTGGGATTCCAAATTGAGAATTGATTTGATAATCAAAGCATGTGTTAATTGTTGGTTTAAAATAGAATTTGGGGGTGACAATTGAAAATTGACAAAAAGGATAGATTAGATATAATTTTGCTTTATTGTTGATATGAATCGTGATGGATTTATGATGTGTTGAAACTGATAGGTAATATAGGTTCGGGTAGGCAAATTTTAGAACTTGTTTTGGTTAAATGTTGGAATGTGCGTGTGAATGTTTCTTTCTAGTTTATCATATTTAATTCAAATATATTCATTTAGCCGGGAAATGCCCCAAGACACATTGTATTTATTCATTGGGGAATCCCCCAACGTACTATGTTGGCGGAAGACGTTCGTGATGAAGGCCCGAGGCATTGGGTAAAGCACGGGAGCGTAGTTCAGGATTAGGATAGGTTAGAATAGGATTTATTTTTTGCATTTTTATTTTTGGACTATATAATTGGACTGAACACTATCTTTTTGGTTTATTTTATTTCGTGTGTTTGATTGATTGTTTTATGTATTTTTGTGTGATTTATATAATTGTAATGTCAAATTAGTCGATATGCTCCACCAAGCGACCGTGGTCGAACCACGGGATCGAGGGGTGCCTAACACCTTCACCTCGGTCAACAGAATTTCTTAACCGGAATCTCTGTTCGCGGATCAGTTTAAAAGAGTCAAAATTATTTTCGAAAAAGATTTTCAATGGTGACTTGGCACATCGGATTATGCCAAGTGGCCACTCTGAGTTTAAATGTAAATAATCCTTTTCAAAACAAAATCTTTATTTTTGTCACTTTGATAATTAAAAACCCTTTCGACCCTTAAAATTTATCTTTTTGGTTGAAAAAGGGGTGTGACAGCTCTGGTAACTCTGCTGGGGACTTTTTAGAATTCGAGCTTATTTTTGGAGTTGTATCGGCTTGGTTTGACATTATGGGTGTATAAACATTGTTTGTGTTATCGTTTGTTGTTTATTTTATCATTGTTGAGTGCTACGTGTTTATAGTTTTTCTCTTGTGTGTTACCTCTTTATATCTGGCATTATGTGCATAACCCAAGTCAATTCTTTCTGCAACAAGTCCCAGAGTGCACGTCATGCGCACGAACTCTAGTTGAGTCACCCTTATTTTAGGAAGGGGAGCCGTTGGATGTATGGAGTAGGTGGAAAGCAAAGCATCCACTGCCAACCATATGCTCCCCCGAACGGCCTTGTTAGTAAACCACAACGTAGGTCATCCTTTAGGTCATACTTATGTGCATCATATTGATACCTAGCAGGGATCACTTGGTTCTTTGTAGGAGACTCTCCTCGAAAGCATCCATATGTGCTAATTGTTGTATTTTTTAGGGTAACAGGGTGATTTAACGGATTGATTTGGGGAAAGCATGTGCTAGAATTAAAGAAGGGTTTGTAGGCATGGAAAAAAAGAAGGAAAAAAAGAAAAGGTGAATCAAAAAGAGTTTCGTAGTTTTTAGGTTCTTGATGGCTTTTGTTTTCCACAATTCAAAAAAATTTACTTTTTGCACTCATTTTTTAAAATAAAAAAAAAACATCAAAAAGATTTTTCTTTTGTTTCCTTTAACAAGCATTCACAATTCAAAAACTCCAAAAAGATTTTTTAGGAGCTTTTTATAAAAGAAAAATGCTAAAAAGAGTGGTAGAAGTTTTGTACATTTCATATAATGAAAATACCAAAAAGATTTCCTTTCATAGCTGTTGGTGTCGTTTTTTATGTGAAGTGTCAAATTGAAAAAAAAAAAGATTTTGTATGTTTTTCATCGTGTGTCTTTGGTCGTGTCTCAAGTCAGGGTGCAATCTGTTATTTAATCATTAATTGTCCAATCTAGACGAACTACACACCCCTGATTCTCCTCTCTCGGGAGTGAGATACGTTGGCAGCCTATTATAGGTTCGGAGATCTTATTTAAAAAATTCAAAAAGATTTTCTTCACTCTTCATTTAGAGTAGGTGTTTCATACATGTCTTGAAAAGAAAAATACAAAAAAAAAAAATTTCCTCAATAGTCGTAGGTTTCATTTTTGGTTGATCTTATTTCAAAAATCCAAAAATATTTTTTTTTCACTTTTCATTTAGAGTAGGTGTCATATACATCTTTAAAAGCTACAAAAAGATTTTCCTTTAATAATTTTAAGTTTCATTTTCGTATGATATTAAAAATCAAAAACCCAAAAAGATTTTTCTTTGGTAATCATAGGTTTCATTTTGTACAGGGAGTTTTAACTTGAAAAATGCAAAAAAGATTTTCGTCAATTCTTTTGACAATTTATTGATTTCTTTTCTTCTCAAAGTTTCAAAAAGAAAAGAAAAAGAGTTGATCGGTCATTTTGTGGCCAAACTTCACGAACTACGCACACCTGATTCTCCTCTTTCAGGATGTGAGATACGTAGGCGCCCTTCTTGGGTCCGGTGACCTTTTCAAAAAGAATAAAAAATGAGATTTTGAGAAAGTGTTGAACTCTAACACATTTGTTATCTCTTGTTCAATTAATTTAAGGTGGTTGGTTTGTGGCATTTTGGCTGGTCCTCCATATTGCACCAAGTCACAAAGAACGTTATGGCCAACAAGGATACCGAGTTTGTGTCACTAATCAGATAGGGAGTTTGGGAAATGAGAATTTAGGATCTAATGAAGAGATTCGAAAATTAAGGCAGCAAATGATAGAAATGCATCGAGCTTGGCTAATGGGTTGCCGCCTCACCCAGTTCCCACTGATAATTTGGAATGTCTTTCTGGCTTGACTTTTGTGTCACATGCACAATTTCCCATTTTTGTTGATATGCCACAACATACATCAGGATCGACTACAGGGCAACAATATCCAACCACTTCCAATGTTCATTTCCTCACTCCCCAATTCAAGACTACCACATACGCGGTTCCACCTGTTGTTTATGCTTTTGCGGAACCACCCCCACCTGAAGCTCCTACTTTTGATGTTAATCCATGAGTTGTGCCTCCCTACTCTACAAGAGATCCTGCATTGAATATTACTGGCGATCAGCGTTACACTTCTGAGCCTACTTTTAAGTTGACTGGTTTTTACGGTGACACTCACCCGCCTGAATTTACTCCTAACACTGAGAAGCCTGTTATGACAGAAGAACAAGAGGAAATGACTAGAAAATTAAGAAGTTTGGAACTGGCTATGACAAACTTGCAAGGACTTAGGGGTTACAAAAGTGTCTCATATAAGGACTTATGCATGTTTCCAGGTGTCAACCTTCCTCCTAGCTTTAAAATGTCAAAGTTTGAGAAGTATGACGGACATGGGAACCCAGTGTCATATTTGAGGCGCAATTGGAACCAATTAAGGGGCACTGGAGGAAAGAAGAACTACTCATGGCTTATTTCGGGGAGAGTCTTTCAGGCCTATCTTCGGAATGGTTTGTTGACCAAAACATTGACAAGTGGATTAGTTGGGACGACCTAGCTAATGGATTTTTGCTACAATTTCAATACAATGTGGAGTTGGTTCCTGACGAAAAATCTCTAACTAGTGTAAAAAGGAAGAATACTGAGAGTTTCAGGGAGTATGCGATCAGATGGCACGAACAAGCTACTAGAGTAAAATTGCCAATGAAAAAAAGCAAAATAGTAGAGGTGTTTATTCAAGCATAGGATGAAACATATTATCAACACTTGTTACCTGCATTAGGCAAGTCATTTATTGAGGTCCTTAAAATGGGGGAGATGATAGAAGAGGGAATTAAGACTGGTCGCATTATGAGTTTTGCAACATTGAAAGTGATAACTCAAGCAATTCAAAAGGGTTCAAGAAGTGTTGGGGAGACAAAAAATGAGGAATTTGCATGTTCTATTATAGTTGGACAGCGGAAACGGTCAAGAAGATCCCATTTTCGTCACTCTCAGGCTCAAACCCAAGTTCATGCCCAAGCTCCACATAATCACTCCCAAAATCCATTATACTCTGCTCCTCCACCTCTGTATCCAGCATATCATGCACAGCCACATGTTCAACCCCCATATTAACCACAGTGGAACACCCTAACTCTTCAGAGTCGTCCTCTAACTCCACAAACATACCAAAACCCTTCTAAGCCTGATTTTTTATCTAAGCAAAATGATGAAATGAGGCAAAAGTTGAGAGATATCTTCACACCAATTGGAGAGTCGTATGCCAATGTATTTCAGAGATTGGTACAATGGGTCATGATCACTCCTCTCCTTGGGTGCACTCTTAATCGGCATTCAAGAAATTTTGATGTGCGTATCATTTTGATGCCCAGGGTCATAGTATTGAAGATTGTCGAGATTTGAAAAGAGAAATTGAAAAGATGGTTCAAGATGGATCAATTATGGTGCAGAACATTGACAGTGAGGGGAACTCTAGTCATGCTGATTTGCAAACCAGTGGCTAAGATGTCAGGCTGAGCAATTGAGAAATCACCCCTCTCCCTACTAGGAAGAGGTCTGGTAGTTTGTTTTGTTTTATTTTCTGTTATCCAAATTATTTCAGGTTTGTAGTTCAGGATCTACCTTGTTTTGTCCTTTTTCATTTATGTTCAAACTCTTCTATCTTTTGTTTCAACTAAATGAAGTGTCCTAGTTTTAAATATGTGTTGTTTGTTTGTTTTCTTTACATAGTACATTTTATGTTATCTCTAGTGATATGACATGCTAGGGAAATTTTCAACCAGATCTTAAAATCCAGTTTAAGCATGAGCATTGAATCAGAGGGTTAAAGTTAGAAAAAGATCATCTGAGAAAATAGGTAGAGTGTTGAGGCATTTGATGACAAGTTCAAGCCTTCTTAGAAAATTAAGGCAATTATTTTGATAATTACAAGAATAATTTGGTCATCAATTGAAAATCATTGCTCAATTAGGTCAAATAGCGGATGTGTGATCCTGAGGGGCATAAAAATCAACTCCATGAAAGCATGAGTCATTCAATTTAAGGAATGTACAACAAAAGTGGAGTGATATGTTGAACAGAGTGCAAGAGTACTGACGCATAGACTCATTTAAAGTTAATGCTTAAAAAAATGTCACAAATGATCTTCATCTCTCACTTTCATATTGCATGATATGTACTTGCATTTTTCAAGGATTGCTATGACGAAGGCATTTCATTCTGCTATCCAGACATCATGTCATCCTTTGTTTACCCCATTTGAGCTTTAGTACTATTTTATTTTATACCCCTCTTTTGGAATCAAGATAGAGTCAGCAAAGCTCAAAACAAAAGTGTCGAGCAAAATAATAGAGTCAGAAAAACTCAAAAGAAAAGTGTCAAAAAAAGAAAAAAAATATGTCCAAAAGGAACTACTTATCTTCCTTAGCATAAGAAATCAGGAAAGAAATAAAAATGAGAGTCTTATTGGTAGAAACCCTCACGGGCACCGTAAGACGATAGTAAGTTGAGAGAGATAAAAATAAGAGTCTTATCGGTGAAAACTCTCATAGGCACTGTAAGATGACTGTAAGTTAAGGGAAATGTAGATAAGAGTGTCTCAATAGTGGAAAACCCTTACAGACACCATAAGAAAATGGTGAGTTGAGGAAAAGAAAATGAGATAAGCTTGTTGGCGAAAACCCTCCAAGGCGCCACTAGCCGAATGGGGTTTTAAATATAATTGACCTAAGGAAGCAACTCAGTTTCAAGGCCATTAACTCAACAAAAATGGGTAGAATGTTTGGACGAAAAAATCAAGCTGCTTAATCCAAAATACATGGCATAAACATTAGTGTTAACTGTTATTTTTAGATGAATTTTTTGTTTCTTTGTTTCAAAAGGGGACATTCATTGTCTTTTATTTCTTCTCTTTATTTTTATTTTATCTTTGTTGAGTCAATTATCCAAACAAAAATTTTCATTCTTTTTTTCGTTTCTTATCTTTGAGTCAAGTCCGTGTCAAAACAAATGAGAAAAGATTTCAAAACTGGCTACCAGCTTCTTTAATTGCACAAAGCAATACAAAAACTAGCACATGAAAGAGACATGATTGTGAGCCGAAATAAGGCATACAGAAAGTTCTATCAATAGACAAGTCTGGGACCTCATAGAAATACCAAAGTTCAAAGGGTTTATCTGAAGAGCATGGCAAAGCAAAGATACTATGGTTGTTTCAAAGTCACTCTTAATAATCTAAGTTTGGGTCAATGATGCATCAAGTCAATGATATATGTAATGGTTGGAAACAAGGTTAAATGTGATAAAGGCAAGAGCGTTTGCCATGAAAGCCAAAGCCACAAACCAGCCACCATGTTCTTAAACTCAAAACTTTTCTTTTCATGAAATAGGAACATATGCTACCTTCAAATCAAGAATTTCAAAGCCTAAACATCAAGGCCCGTAATTTCTTGCTTTTATAAATACAGGAAGCAATATTGCTGCACAGGTTTGATAATTAAATCATAGTAAAAATTCATCTTCTTATATCCCTCGGAGACACACTTTCTCGTCCAGGGATTTCAGTTTTCATTTATTGGGTGATACACTTCTTAAATTGAACCTTCACTCCTAGAAGACTTACCTTTTAGGCGAGTCATCCCCCTGATTCCTATAAGACGTACCTTTTAGTCAAGTCATTTCTTTTAATTCCTATAAGACATACCTTATAGTCGAGTCATCCCCTTTGATTCCTATAATACATACCTTTTAGTCGAGTCATTCCTCGTGATTCCTATAAGATGTATCTTTTAGTCAAGTCATTCTCCTTGACCCCTAGAAGACGTAACTTTTAGTCGAGTCACTCCCTTTGATTCCTATAAGACATACCTTTTAGTTGAGTCATTCCCCTTGACCCCTATAAGACCTATCTTTTAGTCGAGTCACTCCTTATAAGATGTACCTTTTAGTCGAGTCATTCCCTTTGATTCCTAAAAGACGTATCTTCTAGTTGAGTCATGCCCTTTGATTCTTATAAGATGTACCTTTTAGTCGAGTCATCCCCTTTGATTCCTATAAGATGTACCTTTTAATCGAGTCATCCCCCTTGATTCCTATAAGACGTACCTTTTAGTTGAGTCACTCCCCTTGATTCCTATAAGACGTACCTTTTAGTCGAGTCATTCTCTTTGATTCCTATAATAATGTGACTTTCACAAAAGTCCTTTGATGATAAACTGTGGCAAAATTTAATTCTTGTGTTTGGAACTTCTCTTTTCTGGAAAAGGAAATCTCTTTATAATAATCTTTATTTGGGATAATTTTCTTTTTAGTTTTGATATGATTTCAGGAGCTTGCCTGAAGAATAGGGCGAATAAATAAAATGTCAGGCAATATGGTGAAGAAGTTGAAAGTTAATCAACAAAGTGAAGGAGTTGAAAACAAAGCAACAAGGTGAAAAGTTGAAAGTTAATAGATTGAAAATTAGCAAGTCAGGAACCCGCCTGAAGAACACGGTGAAGAAATTAAAAACCAAGCAACAAGTGATTAAATTGCAAGTCAAGAGCCCGCCTGAAGAACAGGGTGAAGAAATAGCAAGTCATGAGCCTGCCTAAAGAATAGGGTGATGAATTAGCAAGTCAAGCGTTAAGGAAAGCTGCATAGATAGAGTTTTTGTAATTTCATTTATGTTTTTATCTTGTAATTTTCATTTTTTATGTAATGACAGAGCCGCAGACCGAAACCTCAAAAGGTCCTTACTCGACTCTCCAACTCGATACAGCCCTTCCTTTTCAATCCTTGAATCACAGGGGACTTGATCCCCACATAACTTGGGATGGGTAGTTTGTCCAAAGTAAAGACTCGGATGTGTCTATCTTTCTTTTCCTTTATTTTGAATGATGGTCAGGTCAAAATTTTGTCTCATTGTCTACTTCTTTGTCTGAAAACACTTTGTGTTTACATTAAAAGGGAGCAAAATGTAGACACCTAATTTTGCCCCTCCCGAAGCTTTATTTTATTCATTTTTTGTTATCTCACCTTACCACGTACCCTCACCCATTCTATAATTCTTTTTTCACAAAATGACAAAAAATAACAAACTCCCTAAACTAATTTTATCTCATCCTAATCCTAACAACCTACCCCACATACCCTTTACCCCCACCCTCTCACGTGCTCTTGCCATTTCATCTTAATAAAATTTCCAGGGACCCCACAGGAATTTTCCATTCCACTCATATACACAGAATACAAAAAAGGGAGGATAGGCATACACCATTCCTTTTTCTTCTTCTTGGTTCACCAACACACTACAATAGAATACACTCAGTTCCCCACATAGACTGACAATCTATGAACACACCCTCCTTTCGTCATTAGCACACACGCACACATACTAACACATAGCCATCGGCACACACACATATGAATTGAGAGTACAGAACATGAAATTGATGGAGAGATAGAGGTGAGAATCAAAAAGGGGAGGTAGAGCTCGCGCTTGATTACTATTCTGGCGACAAAATGTCAAAGTACTGAGATTCACTGGAACTGGTTGAGTGGGTCACTAGAATTTTTACTTTTCCAGTCAGTTTCTACCCTTAGCAGCTCACTGGAGCTCGGATTTGGATTTTTTTTAGTTCCCCATTAGATTTCGCAGATTTTGGGTTGTATTCTTCACCATCCATTTTTGATATTATGCTTTAGGGAGTTTTTGTGATTA
Organism: Capsicum annuum; assembly: GCF_002878395.1. Lineage (NCBI taxonomy): Eukaryota > Viridiplantae > Streptophyta > Magnoliopsida > Solanales > Solanaceae > Capsicum > Capsicum annuum. The sequence continues at coordinate 221,985,213 of NC_061121.1, read as the reverse complement.
AGTCGTGTCAATATCTGGTCCGGGTTTCACATTAATGCTTTTCTTCTTGGTTTGAAATCTGTTCGGATGATGATTTTGGGACACTAATCTGGATGGTTCGTCATGGTGGTTCTCCATTCAAGGATTTTTGTTTTTGGGCTTCTTTATTATCAATGGAATCATTTTATTGAAAGGTCCATTTCTTTAAACTGTTCTCTCTTCTTTATCGTAATTTATTGAATTGGCTATTTTTGAGATTGAATGATTTGTTGGATGTTTAATTTTGTTGAGATGAAATTCGTATGATTACCATGCTTTAATTATCGTTATGTCTATGTTGTTGATATTGGGATTCCAAATTGAGAATTGATTTGATAATCGAAGCATGTGTTAATTGTTGGTTTAAAAGAGAATTTGGGGGTGAGAATTGAAAATTGACAAAAAGGATAGATTCAGTTTAATTTTGATTTATTGTTGATATGAATCATGATGGATTTATGATGTGTTGAAATGGATAGGTAATATAGGTTCGGGTAGGCAAATTTTAGAATTTGTTTTGGTTGAATGTTGGAATGTGTGTGTGAATGTTTCTTTCTAGTTTATCGTATTTAATTCAAATATATTCATTTAGCCAGAGAATGCCCTGAGACACATTGTATTTATTCACCGAAGAATGCCCCAATGTACTATGTTGGCGGAAGACGTACGTGATGAAGGCCCGAGGCATCGGGTAAAGCACGAAAGCGTAGTTCAGGATTAGGATAGGTTAGAATAGGATTTATTTTTAGCATTTTTATTTTTGTACTATATAATTGGACTGAAGACTATATTTTGGATTTGTTTTATTTTGTGTGTTTGATTGATTGTTTTATGTGTTTTGTGTGGTTTATACAATTGTAATGTCAAATTAGCCGATATGCTCTACCAAGTGACCTTGGTCGAACCATGGGATCGAGGAGTGCCTAACTCCTTTCCCTCAGTCAACAGATTTCTTAACCAAAATCTCTATTTGCGGATCAGTTTAAAAGAGTCAAAATCATTTTCGAAAAAGGATTTTCAATGGTGACTTGCACACCGTATTATGCCAAGTGGCGACTTTGAGTTTAAATGTAAATAATCCTTTTCAAAACAAAATCTTTATTTTTGTCACTTTGATAATTAAAAACCCTTTGGATCCTTAAAATTTATCTTTTTGGTCGAAAAAAGGGTGTGACAACTAGTTATCATTCTTTAATATTATAAGAGAGCATTTGGTTATTACCAGAGAGTTTAGTGTGGGTTGTCTATGATTATGGGTTTGTTCTTGTGGATATGAGTAATGAAAAATATAAGGTGAATAAAGAGGTTGTGATTGATTGTGTGAATTAATGAGGCTAGAGTATGTTAGTAGTGAATATAATATTGATGGAGTTGGAAGAGTAGTTAGATGGTGTAAGTTATTTAGGTAAAGTAATAATATTATTACAACCTTAGTTGAATTATATTCCATTCAAGATGTCATGATTTATTTTCATTAATTCTATTGTATAATTATATGAACTAACACGATCGGTTAATGATGGCTACCAGTACGTGTGGTTGTACTGACCCTACTCTTCTACATTCCTTCTTGGAGCATAGACTGGATGCATGTTAGGTACAATTACTAGATGGATGATGATATTCAGCACTAACTTCTGCACTTTCTTCCTGACAGACGTTAGAGTCTTTGTATTATTTATTGTATTGTCATTCTATGTTGTAGTAGATAGCTCTTGTACATGTCTGGCCAAGTCTTGGGATAGTGAAGGATATTCGTAAGAAGTTTTTGAAAAATTTTATTTATTATTATTTAATTTACTTTATTATATTTAATTCAGTATTTTCTTAAAAAACAGAAGTCTTCCACATATTTTTAGTTGGGTAAAAAGGGTTCTCCTAGTTACTTAGAGTAGGGTAGGTGCCCGCACAGTCCAGTAGTTTGGGCTGTGACATACCCCTACCCCTTATGTTTAGCAATTTAACTAATAATGCTCAATAGTTTATGCGATTTTCAAATCCCTCAACCCGATTACGCATAATAATCAGATGGCGCCGTTTGAGGCTCTTTATAGGAGAAGATGTAGGTCACCTATTGGTTGGTTCGGGGTAGGTGAGACTGGGTTGATAGGGCTAGATGTAGTGTTTGAAGCTATGGAAAAATTTCAACTGATTCGAGAGAGGCTTAAGACAGCTCAGAGTTGTTAGAAATCTTATGCAGATATAAGGAGAATGGATCTTGAGTTTGAGGTTGGTGACTTATTTTATTTGAAGATTTTACCCATGAAGGGGGTGAAGAGATTTAGAAAAAAGGGGAAGCTTAGTCCCCGATATGTTGGCCCTTACAGGATACTGAGTCGTGTTGGGAAGGTAGCATATGAGCTTCAGTTGCCTATGGAATTGTCATTCGTTCGTCCAGTGTTTCATGTCTCTTTATTGAAGAAGTATATTGGTGATCCAGCTGTTGTAGTTCCTTTGGAAAGCACCGAGATTCAGGATAGCCTTTTTTATGAAGAAATCCCAGTTAAGATTCTTAATCACCAGATTCATAGACTAAGGAACAAAGAAGTTCCCATGGTCAAAGTTCTTTGGAAAAATCAGTTCGTTGAGGGTTCCACTTGGGAAGCAGAAGCAGATATGCAAACCAAGTACCCTAATTTTTTCTCCGCAAGTTCGGACTTAGTTGAAAGTAAAAAGTTTTCCTCAGATTATCTCTTTTCCATTCTTAGTTCCAGCTATATATCATCATATTCATGTCACTTCATGCATTTGTGAATCAGTCCAATCACATAACCATGTTTTCAGTCATGCAAGATTAGTACGTAATCTCAGTCCCTCAGTATTCTCAGTTTAGTCAGTTCCATTCGAGGATGAATGTTCCCAAGGGAGGGATATTGTAAGACTCCGTAAGATCCTAACTCAATTCATCTCACTATTTCTTGTTAGAAAGGTCCAAGACTTAGAAAAATTTCACTAAGTGTTAAGACTTAGTCATTTACAAGCCTCTTAAACTTCTATGATTTTAATTCTGACCTTTTCGGCCTTAGAATGTTGATTTTTAAGTTGATTCATGTTGGGGTGGTCGATACCACATCTCAGGTTGGTTTCAGATTTTTTCGGATGAGGTTTGAGGCCTCTTTGGATGTTCAAATTAGTGAGGCAATTTGATATGGCCACGGCGCAGTGCATATCGCATTGGTGGGAAGCAATGCAGCGCGTTGCATATTGCGTCGGTAGAGTGATATGGCACGTTACTTATCTCATCGGTAGTCCAGTTCAATTTAATGAATTTTGGGTCCATGAGGGTATTTGAGTCTTTTTTCTTCACCTAATTGCCCCATAACACGAGATTAAGGGTCCCAAAAGGCATAATTGGCCATTTAATTCACAAACTCTCTCAAAAGAAATCATCTTCTCTTCAGAACAAACCCTTAACTCCTTTCAAGATCACCAAAACTTCATTACTTTCTCTTTAAGATAAAGAAGAATTCAAGTTTCTAATTCAAGATTTTCAATAAAGCTTTCAAGAACATCTCCAAGGTAAGTTTCTACATCAAATCAAACCTATTAAGGAATGTGGGGTTATGACCAAGGGCTTTCTTTCACCGTTGTACCCAAATTGCATGATTTTAAGATTTTATTTAATGGTTTTGTAGTAGGGTTCATACCCAAGTATGTACATTCTTGAAGCATGTGATTTTCATGAGATTTAAAGCTTTATGTATATCAAGAAGTGCTTATGTTTATGTTATCAATTACAAGATTTATATTATAAATAAGATTGCACTATTTTGACTTGTTATTGATTGATGTATTTCAAGATTGTTATTGAGTATGAAGTTTTCTTATGAATTGAAATAAGTTTAAGCATGGGTTTTAAGCCCTAAGTTTGAGTATTGAGACTTCAAGAAGATTATGTTTTTAAGTATTCTTTGGTAAACTTATATCAATATTTTAAGCAAGATTTTATCTCTTAATCCTAAGCTAAGATACGGGATCCACAATTGTTCATTTTGATTGTAGTTTAAAGCAAAGAGAAGTATAACTAGTTTTTATTATAAACCCCTATGCTAGTTTAAGGTGAAATTCTTAAAGTCTGAGCATATAAGTAAGGGAGTAGTATTTAGCACCGAGTTAGGTATGAGTCCAAGGTCGCATGCCCCAGAACTATGAGCCACCTGGTTTAAAGTCCCAATATGGGCTAAGTATAGTGATCACTTAAGTTAAGGTCCTATTCCAATGGAAAGGGTAGGACAGCTTTCCTTAGCATGAGTTCTCCCATCCATGGGTAAGGCGCTGGACTCCATGATAACTCATATGGTGTATGTCGGTTAGAAGAACCCCCCTAAATAAAAAAATAAAAGTAAGGGTTTTAGAAACTAAGTGTCATGGCTAATAAAGTTTATTTTTCTGCTTTATTACTCATGTTTATGATTTTGCAGCTATTTATTTTATTCAAGCTCAAGGTGAGCCATTTACACTTAGCATGCACTCTTTACAAGTTTACATGAACATTGAATTGTTATTTTACATTTTTACGTAGGCATTCACCCCCATATACTTAGAACATTCCTGAAGTACTGATCTACATGTATATCTCTGTGCTACATTGTCTTATAATGTAGGTCCTGGTGCTTAGTTCTAGAAGCGTGATTGATTTCGAGCATCTCCACCTACATTTCGAGTTTGGTGAGTCCTCATAGTTTGAGGAACAATTTTTATTAGGCTTTGTTATTGATGAAGTGTTTTTGTCATTTGGTTGCAGTTTAGTTAGAGCCAGCTGGGGCTTGTCCCATTGGGTCTCTAGTTAGAAGTAGAAGCTTGTCGAACTGTTTTATGTTTTAGATTCTAAAGTATTTGTTTTCAAGATTTCCCAAGATTAAGACTGTCAATTAAGACATTTATTCAGTTTCAGCTAAGGTTTTGCATGTCAAGTTTATCTTTATTATGAGTTCCAAAGTTCTTAGAAGGCTTAAAGGGTTAGGTCAGGACTACTTGCGGTCTTGAGCACCGTGTGACGTCTAGGGTGTATTCCCGGGGTGTTACACCGATCTACTCCACTAGACCAACAACACACTCTGTTTATGGGTTCCTATCTTAAAATTCTTATATATTTACTAGATTTATCTATATAAATATTAGTTCCACATAAAAGTTACTAGGTTTCAAGAACCCCCACCTGGCACCCTGGATCCGCCCCTGATATTCTATAATTAATTAAGGAAGTGGTTTTTTAATTCTAGAGAAAAATTTCACATTACGAAAATAGTTTATTAGGACAGTGCCTAGCACGACTCAAGTATTTTATATATTACAAAAAATATTACAATAATAATATTTATCTATATTTAAATATTATCTTTATTGTTGTTGTTATTGTTAAAATTTGTTAATACTATAATATAAGAAATATTACCATCGTTGCAGTTTATTTCACAAATGGTATTGAAATTTATTATTGCTTCCCAACAACCTAAGAAACTAAGGTAGCTAAAAGAGAGGCTAAGTTAGTAGTTACGGCGGCTAAGACCGCAGTTTTTGAGAGCTTGTATGCGGCTTTAGAGGAGAAAGGTAGAGATAAGAAGTTGTATAAGCTTTCCAAGGCCAGGGAGCGGAGGGCTCATGACCTTGACCAAGTGAAATATATCAGAGGATGGTATAGTGTTGGTTGAGGATGCCCTCATTAGGAAGAGGTGGCAGTCCTATTTTTATAAACTTTTAAACGACGAGAGGGACAAAGATTTCATGTTGGAAGACTTGGAGAAAACTGAAGAGAGTCACGATTTTAGTTATTCTAGGCGTATCAAGGTTGAGGAGGTCAAGGGAGATATTCGCAGGATGCGGCAGGGTAGGACGACGAGGCCAAACGAGATTCTAATGGATTTTTGGAAGAGCACTAGCAGGGGTAGGTTTGGAGTGGTTAACAAGGTTGTTTAACATTATTCTTAATGCGGCAAAGATGCCTAAAGTATGGAGATGGGGTGCGATGATTCCAGTATATAAGAACAAGGGATACATCCAGAGTTGCAACAACTATAGAGGTATTAAGTTGTTGAGTCATACTATGAAGGTTTGGGAAAGGGTGGTAGAGTTGAGGATAAGAAGGATCGTGATGATCTCTGGAAATCATTTTGGTTTCATGTCAGGTCACTCGACCACTGAAGCCATTCACCTTGTGAGGAGAATAGTAAAGCAGCTTCATGAGAGAAAGAAGGACTTGCATATAGTGTTTATTGATCTTGAGAAGGCATACGACAGAGTGCCTAGGGAGATTCTATGGAGGTGCTTGGAGGCTAGAGGGATGCTCATGGCGTACACTAGGTCGATGCAGGATATGTATGATAGTGCGAAGACTCGTGTGAGGACGGTAGGTGGAGATTCAGAGCACTTTTCAATTTTAATAGGGTTGCACCAGGGATCGACTCTTAGCTTATTTTTATTTGCTTTGATGAAGGATGTTTTGGTGCGACATAGTCAAAGGGAGGTGCCTTGGGTATGTTATTTGCAGATGATGTGGTACTGATTGACGAGACTTAGGGTGGAGTTAATGATAAGTTTGAGATTTGGAGATAAACTTTTGAGTCTAAAGGATTTTGATTAAGTAGACCCAAGATAGAGTACTTGGAGTATAAGTTCAATAATGTGTTGCCGGAGGCTGGAGTGGTTGTGGAGCTAAACAATCAGGCTATTCAGAAGAAAAAGGGTTTCAAGAATTTAGGGTCTATGATTTAGGGCAATAGTGGTATTGACAAGGATATCACGCATCATATTGGGGCAGGGTGGCTGAAATGGAGACTTGCTTTAAGAGTTCTATGTGATAAGAAGGTGCCCCCAAAGTTTAAATATAAGTTCTACAGAGTGGTAGTCCAACCTACTATATTGTATGGATCAAAGTATTGGCCAGTTAAGAACTCCCATACCCAAAAATTGGAAGTGGCAGAGATATGAATGTTGTGATGGATGTGTGGACATACCAAGAAAGATAGGGTGAGGAATGAGATTATTCGAGAGAAGATGGAAGTTACCTTGGTGGAGGAAAAGATATGAGAAATAAGGTTATGTTGGTTTGGGCACATGATGAGGAGGAGCTAGGATGCTATAGTGCGGAGGTGCAAGACACTGGCTATAGATGGTTTTAAGCAGGGTAAAGGTAGACCGAAGAAATATTAGAGGAAGGTAATTAGGCATGATATGGAGTAGTTACAGCTTATGGAGGACATGACCCTTGATAGAAAAGCGTGGAGGACAAGGATTAGGGTAGAAAGTTGGGGGGTGGAAGTGCGTCGATAATAGTAGGGGAGTGATCTTTTGTGTCTAGAGTTTTTTGTTCGTGGTGTTGTGGTTGTAGTATAATTGTGTGACTATTTTGCATACAGTACTAGTTTATATGCACTTATCTTTGGTGTTTGTTATACTGTTAGTTTATTTTGCGTACCGTACTAGTTTATATGCACTTATCTTTTATGTTTGGTATATTCTTATCAGTCCCACGCCGGGGGTCTATCAGAAACAGCCTCTCTACTTCTCCTGAGGTAGTGGTATGGTCTGCGTACACTCTACCCTCCCCAGACCCCACTGTGTGGGAATACACTAGGTATATTATTGTTGTTGTTGCTGTTGAACAACCTAAGAAACTATGGCATATAATACTGAGTAAAGCATCTATTACCCCCTGAACTATGACCAAATTTTCTACGACACACTCCAACTTCACAGGGGTCCTATTACCTCCCTGAACTCAATTGTAGTGTATTTTTGTCGCCCTTTTTAGTTGATGTGGCACCTTTGACGTGTGCCTCATTTTTATGTAATAAAGTTGTTATGTCAGCACAAAAGGGTGACAAAAATATGCTAAAATTGAGTTCAAGAGGGTAATAGGACCCATGTGAAGTTGGAGTGTGTCATAGCAATTTTGTCCATAGTTCGAGAGGGTACTGGATGCTGATCTCTATAACATTGGTCCTAATTCCATAGATGATACTGATGTTGGTATTGCTCTAGCTGCTTTCATTTTGGTCATTTTATCAAAAGATTATGGTACTGCAGAATACAGGTATGAAAATAAACATAATAATATACCTAAAGTTAATAACAAATGCTTCATAAAAAATACATCTCAATGCAAGAAAATATGTGAAAGAAATGACAATCTCGCTAAGTTAAAATAAATTTGACTGAAATGGATGATATAATTGTTTCGGTCATTTCAGAAATGAATGTCCAGATCAATGTGAGAAATTGGTTGGTAGACTCTGGTAAAGCTAGGCATATTTGTATAAATAAGAACGATTTTGTATCATACACCCAAGTTGAGAAAGGAGAAAAAATTGTTTATCTGGGGATCTCGAGAACTATTCAAGTTATTGGAAAAGACAAAGTTCTTCTCAAACTCATATCTGGTAAAACTTTGACATTCAGTAATGTGTTGCATGTTCCTAATATCATAATTAATTTGATTTCTGTGGCGCTATTAGGAAAAGTTCGAATGAAGGTTACTTTTGAAAACAATGAAGCCATATTGACTAAACATAATATTTTTGTGGGGAAAGGATTTTGTAATCATGCTTTAATTATGTTTAATACTCATATTTCTAAAAACGTATCTACTTCTGCCTATTTAACTGGGTCTATTTCTTTATGGCATGCTAGATTAGGACATGTTAATTTCTCTTATATAAAAAATGTGCAATCACTTGGTCTAATATTTGGTTTAGAATCAAATAATTTTAATAAATGTGAAATATGTATTGAAGCTAAAATTACTAAAAAGTCATGTTTTTCAATTAATAGAGAAACTGAATTATTAACTTTAATTCACACTGATTTGAGTGATTTAAAACAAAATATGACTAGATATCATAAAAGATATTATGTGACTTTTATTGATGATTTCTCCAGATTTATCAAATTATATTTACTTAGAAATAAAGATGATGCATTTGATGTTTCTGTATCTTATAAAACTGAAGTTGAAAATCAGCTTAGTAGAAAGATCAAGAGAATTAGATCGGTTAGAGAGGAAGAATATGTATCTTTAAATGCTTTTTGTGAAAAAGAAGGAACTATTCATGAAGTAACTTTGCCTTATTCACCTAAGTCTAATGGTGTAGCTAAAAAAAAATATAGGACATTGAAAGAACTGATGAACTCTATGTTAATTAGCTCTAATACACCTGATAATTTGTGGAGTGAAGCTATTGTATCTGGATGTCACTTGCAAAATAGAATTCCTCATAAACGAATTGGTAAAACTTCTTATAAATTGTGGAAAGGCTATAAATCTAATTTGATATATTTAAAAGTATGGGGGTGCTTTGCTAAAGCTCTTTTGCCTGAACCAAAAAAAAAAAAAAAAATAGGTCTTCAAACTGTTGATTGCATGCTTATTGGATATGTTTAACATAGTGTTGCATATAGATTTCTTGTTTTGAAAAGTGATACTATTTTTGAGATAACGAATGTTGAATTCTTTGAAAATATTTTTTCACTTGGTGATAAAATATCTTTTGCACCTGTTGGAAGAGAAAATAATTTTACCTCTAATATTGAGAAATTAAGAAGGAGTAAAAGGCCTAGAAAAGAATATTTTTCTTATGAAAATAACTTTCAAACTTTTCTTGTCGATAATGAACCATCAAATTATTTTGAAGCTATATCTTCTTCTGATGCTAAATTTAAGAGACAATAAAAGTTGAAATTGATTCTATCATGAAAAATAATATTTGGACTTTAACTGATTTACCTCCTGGTGCAAAACCTATTGGTTGTAAATGGATATTGAAAAAGAAACTTAATCCCGATGGATCTATTGATAAATATAAAGCTCGTTTAGTAGCTAAAGGATTTGCTCAAAAATAAAATATTAATTATTTTGATATATTTGCACCAGTGACAAGAATTTCTTCTATTCAAATTTTAATTACCTTGGTATCAATTCATAAGCTTTTTATCCATCAAATGGATGCAAAAACAGGTTTCTAAATGGTGATTTAGAAGAAGAAATTTATATGGTTCAACCTGAAGGATGTGTAGTTTCTGGACAAGAAAATAAAGTTTGTAAATTGATTAAATCTCTTTATGGCCTTAAACAAGCTCCTAAATATTGGCATGAGAAATTTGATCAAGTCTTAATAAAAGATGGTTTTTCTTCTGTTGAAGTAGATAAATGTATTTATACTAAAGTAGTAGACAATGATTATGTGATAATTTTCTTATATGTTGATGGCATGCTTATATTTGGTACAAGTTTAAATGTTTAAAAAGTATTAAGTTATTTTTTACTACTAACTTTGATATGAAAGATCTGGGAGAAGTAAATATGATATTGGGAGTTAAAGTTACAAGGAATGATGACAGTATAATGTTAACACAAGAACATTATGTTGAAAGACTTCTTAAGAAGTTCGAATGTTAGGAGGTAACTTCTGTAGCCACTCTTTATGATGCTAGTTCTAAATTAAAAAAGAATAATGATGACCCATTTCTCGGTTTAAATATGCACAAATTATTAAAAGTTTAATACATTTGATGAATTTTACTAGGCCTAATATAGCTTATGTTGTGTGTATACTAAGTAGATATACTCATAATTCCAATAAAGAACATTGGTCCGCGTTAATGAGATTCATGAAATATTTGATAGGAATCGTGAATTATGGTATCCTGTATAGTGGATTTTCTTCTAGTTTAGAAGGATATTGTGATGCAAACTGGATCTCTGATTCAGATGAGATAAAATCCACTAGTGGCTATATGTTCACCTTAGGTGGTAGTGTAGTATTGTAGAGATTAGCTAAGCAGACAGTCATTGCTATCAACTATGAAATCAGAGTTTGTGGCTTTGAAATTAGTTGGTACTGAGGCTGAATGGCTAAGAAATTTCTTAGCGAATATCCCTTTTAAGAAGGACGATATGTTGCCTAATATTCCTTTGAAAAAAATGATCTGTTGTCAATATCCCTTTAAAAAGGGATGATCTGGTGCCTCTTGTGTATTTACACTATGATTGTCAAGCCACAATTTCTATTGCAAAGAATAAATCTTCCAGTTGTAAGAATAGACATATGAAATTGAGGCATGATGTTGTTAAGAAGTTGCTGAGAGACAGAATAATTTCCATTGATTAGGTGAAGTCAAAATTGAATTCGACTGATTCATTGAATAAACTTGTGGGAAGAAAATTAATTCTTCAAACCTCAAAAGAGATGGCGTTAAGTCCAATATGATTGTCAATAGAGATAGTAACCTATGTGATTGGAGATCCCATGAAATAGGTTCATATAGGTAATAACAAATCGATATTGACATTGCGCACTTACTAAAAGTGCTTGAACTGCTACTAAAATTAAGGGATGAGCAATCAACTCTTAATGAATTCATAGTTCTTATGGATGGTGTATTTAAAGTAGTGTATGTTGACACTCAATTTTGGCTCTCCAGACTTAATATTAAAGTATCTAGGCCCCCTGATCGTTAAATGGCACAATATGTAATTTTTCACATATTTCTTGCAATTGTTAATAAATTTTTGATAAACATCATTATTTTAGGATTTTTACTCATTTATTATCATATTTTAATTTTACACGATTTATTGATAATTACCTTTAATTTCATAAATTTTAGAATTTTTATCAGTTTATTATTATTTTAATATTTTTGCACAATCCTCTCCATATGTATACAATATAGCCCAGCAATTCTTTATAGTGTAGTATAATTTCAATCATTTATAGCATAATATATTTTTTCAAGACAATTATATTTTTTATTTGTTGTTTATATTTTTCTGGAATTATATATCAGCATTCATATTTTTTGTATAATACGACTTACAAATGTGAGTCGATTTAATTATTTTAATACACAAAATAATAAATTAGTCAAGTCGAAGTCTTATCACTTTTTAATTTTTTTACTTTATTTCACCCACTATTTCTAATTTAAGGGACTTGTTGGAAAAAGTAGCTATGAATACTATTTTATTATTATTTTTCCTTTTTTAAATACTCCACACACACAATAAACACACAAAGCACAAACCACAAACATTCACACTCTTAATTTCATAAATTTTAGGATTTCTATCAGATTATTATTATTTTAATATTTTTACACAGTCATTTACATACGTACACAGCATAGCACTGCAATTTTTTACCGCACAATTTTAATTATTTATAGCATAATATATTTTTTCAAGATAATTATATTTTTTATTTATTATTTATATTTCTATTTTTTATTTTATTTTTTTATATTTATATATCGCCATTCATTATTTTATATGTTATTTAATAGGACCTGCAAAAGCTGAGTCGAATCAGTTATTTTAATATACAGTACAATAATAATTCAGTGTCTTATCACATTAACACAAATAATATTAATTTAATTTTCTTTTCCTATTTCCTCCACTTTTTTTACTTTCCCACATCTACTTTCCTAACTCTAAGCTATATGCTTGAAAAATGTAGATTTGATGAATTACTTTTTCCTTTTAAATACTCTAACACACATTCACAATACACATACAAAAACATAGATTTTACTCCCACATATTTTCTTCCATTTTTTTTCTCTCTCTAAAACCCACTAACTCCATGGATGCTAGACAATTTGCTATATTTAGATGCTAATTTTTTATGTCTTTTGATTTTCTATTTTATTATTGTTGTTTGATGCTAGCTACTATATTCACGTTTCATTTCTTTTGTTATTACTTTACTTGTGGAGTGACTTAGCACATCTTATAATTTTTCTTAGGTGAGCTGCTACTATTTTGTGGGACTGCTTAGGACGACTTTGTCCTTTATATTTAATTCAACAGATAAGAAACATGATTCTACACTAAACATGGCCAATGAAATTATCTCTCCGTCTGAATATTTGAGGCTACCTCATTACAAAAGACGAACTTTATTTTATCAAAGTTATTATTTTATATTAAGGGTCGACACTTGGCCGATGAAGAAATTCTCTATCGATTTTCGAGGCCTGCACAAATAAAAACACGGATATTATGTATATAAATACGTAATAAAATAAATAAATTTGGGCGATGACGAAATTTTTATAACAACGCAAAAATTTTATGATTCGTATCTTGACAAGACGATTTAAGACGGCTAAATCAGCAACCACTTTGTGGCCATGTCGTATTTAAAATCTAATATGAGCCCACCTTTTAACGAAAATTACATTTTTTTTATACATATATGCACACATACGTTCTCAATTTATTTTGATATTTGTTTATTTGTTACTAACATTTTACTACAAGTGTTTATACAGGTTATTGGAAATATTTATCGGGAATGGCATGCAAAGAAGATTTTAATTTTTATATTTTTATTTTATATTTTCACACTTGTACAAAATGCCAATTATAGTAAAAAAATTTATTTTTGGAGTGTTGGGCGGGAATGCTTTTGTACAAATATTCACCACGCATTTTAAAAAATTTAGGCCATTAATATTTATATTAAAAAATTAAATTAATTTAGATACTTAATTAATTCATACTTATACATTTAAAGATATTGCATAGTTTTTTTTTCTTTAATATAATCTTCTGATATTTTTTATTTTTTACACGATTCTTATCACACATTAGGAAAATTTAGGCCTTTAATATTTATATTATGATTGATTTAGATATTTAATCAAATAATTCACACCTTTTACATTAATAAATATTACGTAGTTTTTTTCCTTAAAATAAATTTTCTTTATTCAATTTTGTCTTTACATACATATTTATATTTTTTATTTATATATATATTTTACGACAACATACACATTGTATTATTTTAATACATATTGTATATTTGTATTTACAAACATTAATTTTTCTTTTCCCTTTTTAATAAACTTAAGTTTGGTCGGGAACCATATTTGTGGATTCTAAAGGGTGCCTAACCACTTTCCTTCGGAATAATTTGAACCCTTACCTAGAATTCAAACTGATTGCGTAGATTAAATAAAGTCATACTTGTTAAATAAATAAATAGATTTTTTATTTTTCCTTAAAAATTAGGTGGCAGCTCTGTATATTATTAATTCTTTTTGAGTCCATAGTGTCGTCCTCGTTTTGACCTTAGGTAAAAATCGGGTATGACAGTTTGGCGACTCTGCTGGGGATTCAAGGTTCCAACCATTACAGACTTAGGTAATTATTTATGTCTTTATACATTATTATTTGTTTCGTACCAATTATTTTGATTTATCTTGTTTATGTGCCATAAATTATTTATTTTTTATTATTTTGTATAGATTATTTATTTGTTTAGGGTTTTGTATAAGTTGACATTTCATTCATATTTTCTTCATTTTGGAATACTGATACCCACACACATTGTACACACGGATTGTACATTGTACTTTCCCAAAATTCCTTCAAATTATCTTATTTTGGAGAGTTAGCGTATACATGGGGTGAGCGGGAGATTTACTGTCGTGGGACCACGTGCCTTCTCATATAGAAAATCTAAGTTTGTGTTTACCCACTCTTAGTTAACATAGGATATAGCTAAAATAACACCTTTTTTAGGTGCATGCATCATTGTCATTTTTATGTCCGGCGTTTTACGACCCAAGTGACATATTATTATAGTCTTTGTACATATTTGAAGGTTTATTATATTTGTACATATTTATTTGCTCTAAATTGGTTATACTTTAGTAGGGAAGATTTTTCTAATTTTTGTTTTGCATAGAGGATTATGCGGGTGAGCATGAGTTCAAGTTAAACTCTCAGTCTAATCCAGTTTTCCCTTTTTATTTACAGATTATACCTCCCAAAAAAACTAACAAAAGAAGAATTGGAAATCAGCCAACACCTCCGCCCATTCAGGCAGATCCACTAGACGAGCATGTTTCCCACGCAGAATTCAGAGCAACTTTTACCACTCTGGCTCATTATGTGGCAGCCCAGAATGAATACCCAGTTCCTCGTTCAGGCCAACCCAATGGCCAGTACTGTTGCAGCTAGAATTTGGGACTTTACCTGAATGAATCCTCCATCTTTTATAGGGTCTAATTCTGAGGAGGACCTGCAGGAATTCCTTGACATGGTGCAGAAAGTCACAAATATCATCGAGATGACTGAGAGTGTTAAATTAGCTTCATACCAATTACAGGATATATCTCACACATAGTTTAAGTAGTAGAAGGCAGATATGGGTGAAGATGCAGGGCCCATACTACTGCCTTACTTGATAAGTTCTTCCCATTGGAGTTGAGAAAAGCTAAGGTTTTGGAGTTTATTAATCTAAAATAGGGCAATATGACAGTGAAAGAGTATTCCCTCAAGTTTACTCGGTTAGATAGATATGTCCCTTATATGGTAGCAGATAGTAGATCTAAAATGAGTAAGTTTCTATCGGGTGTGTCTAACAGTGTGTCAAGGAGTGTAGGACCGCAATGCTGATTAAGGAGACGGATATATCCAGGCTCATGGTCTATGCTCAGCAGATATAGAAGGCTAAGAATAAGGAGAAGGAGAGGGAGAATAAGAGAGATAGAACAGGTAGCTTCAATTTCACTCAACCTAAGTTAGAGGGTGGAAATCATTCTTAGTTCCGCACAAAATCTTCAGTTCCAGCACAGTCCTCAGCCAGTGCTCTAGTGCCAAAATTTAGAGATGGTAATAAAGATAGGGCACCATGCCCTAAACCTCAGGGTATTGTTAGCAGTGCCCGAATAAATCCTCTTTGTTAGAAATGTGGAAGAAACCATCAGGGTGTCTGTAGGGCTGGCAGTGATGTTTTTTTTAGGTTTGGCAAGCCAGTCTATAGAATCAGATATTGTCCTTATTAATCATCCTTCAGCTCAGTTCGGTCACCCGAATCAGTACGGTGCCGTTTCCAGTACCACCAGTGGGCAACACCCAAATAGGCCTTATGCACTTCAGTCCGAACAAGATTAGGAAAGTTCTCCTGATGTGGTCACTGTTATGTTATAGATTTTCCATTTATATGTTTATGCTTTGCTAGATCCAGGAGCTTCTTTGTCCTTTGTAACTCCTTATATAGCTATTGACTTTGGAGTCAGTCCTGAAATACTAGCAGATCTCAGTCTCTACCCCAGTGTGTAAATCAATCATTACCCTATGGGTATACAGGAACTGTCCGATTATGGTATCTTAAAAAGTTACATTAGCAGACTTAGTAGATCTAGAGATGACAGCTTTTAATATCATTCTCGACATGGATTGGATCCATTCATGCTATGATTCAGTTGACTACAGAAATAGAATTGTCTACTTTCAGTTTCCAAATGAACCTATCCTAGAATGGAGGGGTAGTACTTCAGCACTTAGGGGTCATCTTGTTTCTTACCTAAGAGCGAGAAAAATGATATCTAAAAGGTGTGTCTACCATCTTATTCAAGTTAAGTATTCTTTCCTAGACTCCTAGTCTTGAGTCAGTTCTAGTAGCATGTGAATTCAGATCTGTTTCCTAAAGATCTTCCTGGAGTCCCACCTGAGTGGGAAATTGAATTCGGAAAAGATATTCTTCTTGATACTCAGTTAATCTCTATCCCACCTTACAGAATAGCTCCAGCAGAACTCAAGGAGTTAAAAGAATAGTTGAAGAATCTCCTAGATAAGGGATTCATCAAACCCAGCGCATCCCCTTGGGGTGCATTAGTTTTATTCGTGCGTATGAAAGACTATTCTCTCAGAATGTGTATTGACTACTGTCAGTTGAACAAAGTTATGGTTAAGAACAACTATCCACTTCCCAGAATCGATGACTTGTTTGACCAACTTCAGGGTGCCAATTACTTTTCTAAGATAGACCTCAGATCAGCCATCATCAGCTTAGAGTCAGAGAATGTGACATTCTGAAAATAGCTTTTAGAACTCAGTATGGTTATTTTAAATTCCTAGTCATATCATTTGATCTTACCAATGTCCCAGCAGCTTTCATGGACTTAATGAACTACGTGTTCAAGCAGTACTTGGATATGTTTGTCATAGTCTTTATTGATGACATTTTTATTTACTCCCACAGTGGACATGATCATGCAAACCAACTCAAAATAGTGTTACAGACCCTCAGAGCCCATCAGTTGTTCACCAAATTTAGTAAATGTGAATTTTGGCTAAGGTTAGTAGCTTTTCTTGGTCATATAGTTTCTAGTGATGGCATTAGAGTTGATCCTTAAAAGATTGAAGCAGTGAGAAACTGGACCAGACCCATCTCTCCGTCAGATATTAAGAGTTTCTTGGGTTTGGCTGGCTATTATCGATGGTTTGTTAAGGGATTTTCATCTATTACGTCCCCTATGTCTAGATTAACACAGAAGAAAGCCAAGTTCCAGTGGTCAGATTCTTGTGAGAAGAGTTTTTAGGAGTTGAAGACTTGACTCACAATAGCCCTAATTTTGACTTTACCAGATGGTTCAGATAGGTTTATGGTATATTGTGATGCTTCCAGAGTTGGTTTAGGGTATGTTTTAATGTAGAGAGGTAAGGTCATAGCCTATGCCTCTAGACAGCATAAGCCCCATGAAAAGAACTATCCCACTCATGATCTTGAGTTAGCAGATGTAGTGTTTACCTTAAAGATTTAGAGGCATTACTTGTGTAGAGTACATGTTGATGTGTTCATAGATCACAAGAACTTATAGTATGTATTCTCTCAGAAAGATTTGAATTTGCATCAGAAAAGGTGATTAGAGTTGTTGAAAGACTATGACATGGGTGTTCTATATTATCCAGGCAAGGCCAATATAGTGGCTGATGCTCTTAGTAGGATGTCTATAGGTAGTTTTACTCGTGTGGAGGATGGTAAGAAGAAGTTAGTTCAAAAAGTTCATCAGCTTGCCCGACTAGGTTTTCACTTAGTCAATTCAGCAGAGGGTAGCATATGGGTTTAGAATAGTTCAGAATCATATCTTGTTTCCGAAGTAAAAGAAAAGCAAGACAGGGATTCCAATCTAGTTAAGCTAAAAGAATAAGTCAGAGATCAGAAAGAAGAGGTTTTCTCCCAAGAGAGAGATGGTGTGTTATGCTGCCGGGGTAGACTATATGTGCCATGTGTGGATGCCGTGAGATAGTGGATTCTTACAAAAGTGCATGGTGCAAGTTACTCAATTCACCCAGGGGCCACCAAGATGTACCACGAATTGCGGAAAGTCTAATGGTGGAGTGGTATGAAAAGAGACATTACAGAGTTTGTAGCTAAGTGCTTGGCATATTTTCAAGTTAAGATCGAATATCAGAAGCTTAGTAGATCTATGTAGGAGTTCAGTATTCCAACTTGGAAATGGGAGGAGGTGAACATGAATTTTTTGATGGGTTTGCCCGGTACTCATTATCAGCGTGATTCAATTTGGGACATTATGGATAAAATGACCAAATCAGCTCATTTCTTACCAGTTCATACCTTTTATTCAACTGAGGATTATGCCAAGCTCTATGTTAGAGAGTTGTTTATATTTCATGGAGTTTCATTGTCTATCATTTAAGATAGAGGTACGCAGTTCACCTTTCATTTCTAGAAAACTTTCCAAAAGAGTCTTGGTACCCAAATTTACCTCAATATAGCCTTTCACCCTCAGATAGATGGTCAAGCAGAAAGGACCATCCATACTCTAGAAGATATGTTAAGAGCGTGTGCCATTGACTTTAAGGGTAATTGGGATGACCACTTGCCTTTGATTGAGTTCATGTATAACAGCAGCTATCATTCCAGTATTTAGATGGCTCCATTTGAGGTGCTCTGTGGGAGGGGATGTAGATCTCCCATTGGTTGGTTTGAAGTGGGTGAGGCCACAGTGGTAAAGCCTTACTTGGTATTTGATACCTTAGAAAAATTTTAGTTAATCAGGGAAAGGCTTAAGACAGCTCAAAGCCGACAGATATCATATACAGATGTACGAAGAAAGGGTTTTGAGTTTGAGATTGGTGATTATGTGTATTTAAAAATCTCTCCTATGAAGGGAGTGAAGAGGTTTGCCAAGAAGGGGAAGGTCAGGCCCCGATATGTCAGTCTTTATCAAATTCTCAGTCATTTCAGAAAGGTAGATTACGAGCATGATTTGCCTTCAGACTTAGCTTCAGTGCACCCAGTGTTTCATGTCTCCTTGTTTAAGAAATGTATTGGTGACCCAGCAGTTGTAATCCCTATAGAGGGTATAGATGTTCAAAATAGTCTCTCTAATAAAAAAGTTCCAGTTAAAATTCTTGATCATCAGGTTCGCAGTCTGAGGAACAAAGAAGTTCCTTTAGTCAACGTTCTTTGGCGGAATCAGCCTGCGGAAGGAGCTACTTGGGAAGCAGAAGCAGATATGCTGACCAAGTATCCTCACCTCTTCTCCACAAACTCAGACTCAGCTCAAGGTAACAATTTTCCTTGAATTTACTCAGTTCCATGCTCAGATTACCTTTACAAACTTTGTATCTGTTCCAATCGCATAACATTCTCATATCATCCATACCTTTATGTAACATCTCATTTATTCATCATGCGTCATGCCTTCATAATTCAGTCATGGTTCAGCTATGCATGTTCAGTATGAAAAATCAGTATATCAGTAGTTTCAGTCATGATATCATGCTTCAGTTGTTTATGTTCAGTATGTAAACTCAGTCTATCATTATTCTCAGTTTAGTTAGTCTCATTCGAGGATGAATGTTCCTAAGGGGGATATATTGTAAGACCCCGCAAAATCTAAGCTTAACTCGGTCATTTAGAGCATGAAAAGAGGTCCCAGACTTAGAAATTTCAGCTAAGAATTAATACTTACAATTATTTTATCCTTCATAATTTGGCAATCTTATTTTACGACCCTTATGACCTTAAAATTTTGATCCTTGGATTGAATCATGATCATGTGTATCAATATGTAACTTCGGATGAGTTTCAGATTTTTTGGACCTTGTTTGAATCATATTTGGGTGACCAAAATAGTGAGTCGACGCAATCTCGACGTGTCGTGTCACCTATTACGTCGATGGATATTTTCCCTAAATTTTAGTGCAAATTCTAGTAAACCAACGTGAACTCAACACGGTGCATTGGTCATCATGTCGATACCATCGACACGGCGCATCGGACTGTGTGTCGCTGGGCACATTTTCAGTAATTTAAAAGTCCGCATCCAGAGGGGTATTTGGGTCATTTTTTCAATTTATATCAGCCCCAAAAACATGAGATTAAGCCTTTCTAAAGGATAAATCACTCATTCTCTCTCAATTTTCTCAAAAACAAACCCTAGGTCATCCAATTTCAAATTCAAGCTTCAAGAACACACCATCAATCTTCACGAAATTAATTACAAATGTATGTTAGGTGTTCATCTAAGGGTTTTCTTCCACCCTTAGAGTTCAAGAACCTCTTTTGAAAATATGAACATAAACATGCAACTCAACTTCTAAATCACTTGAAATCTCATAATCTTATAAATATCAATATTGGGTATAAACCCTAACTTCAATTTCATGGGAAATCATATAAAATTTGGTAAATTTGTAATTAAAATAAGTTTTGGCCACAAGAACAAAAGGACTGTCCTTGTTCATAACCCCACATGCCTTGATTGAAGATTATATGAAGAAACTTAATCTATTGATTCCTATTTGAGTTCTTGGAGATGAGTTCTTGGTTATCTTGCCTTGGGAATCCTCAATTTAGAGCTTTCTTGGAGAATCTAAGGAGGATTTTTGATTTCTTGAAGAAGAGGCTTTGGAGCTTCAGGGTTTTGCTTTGAGAGTGAATGGATGAAATTGGGCATAAAGTGCTTAGAATAGGCTTAAATCTTATGTTTGGATGGATTGGGGGCTTGAGAATTGACTAAAACACCCTCTTTAAACTTCTAAATGGAACTGGAAAACGTAATATTTTTTCGAACTGGTTGGACACCGCTACGCGCCACTATCTCGGTGGCTTACTGGAAAGTAGACGCGGAGCCATCGCGGTGCCCCTTTGGACTACTATTTTGGCAACTGGCGCGATGTACCAGTATCGCGTTGGGTTACTGGATTTTGAAAATTGGGAATTTGGACCTCTCTACGATGTGCCAATATCGCGAAGGTCCACTGGAATTGACAATTATGAAATTGTCCTTCACCGCAATGCGGTGGTTGCTCAGGTGGGACACTGTCAACTTAAAAAATGCTCTAACTCCTCAACAGAGTATCAGATTAGAACGAACTTGGTATCGATGGAAAGCTCATTCAATTTCCAACACAATAGAATCTCTAAATCTGGAAAATACCGCATAAAATAAAAGGTATTCATCTTTGAACCATATCTTTGACATTCTAGGGATGATTTTAAGCTAGGAAAAGTGCAGGGTGTTAGGAATATTCATCCTCAAATGTGTCTAGTTAAGCTAAAAATACTGAGGAATCTGAGGCTTTAGGCTATCATGCACAACTGAAATAAACTGTATGACTGAATCTCAACATAGTGAGCTACTGAACTGATCTGTAAGTGCATGAATTCTCATGAAAAATAGTTATACGGCTGAAAAAGAAAAGAGAGCGTCAACTTATAAGTAACCATTACTTTAGGCTGGATCTGATTTCATGAGAAAAAAAATAGGAGGTTTATGACATGAAAACCCCATGGAAACTCAGGGCATTACAATATCTCCCCCTTGGGATCGTTCATCCCCGAATGATACTAATTTGGTTGAAATACTAGGAAAAGAATGAGATGATACGCAGGATACTTACGAACTGAATCATTACTTAATATCTGGATTTGAACTTGATGCATGATGTATATATTGAGTTGAATCTGCAATTTACATGAATGCGAACAAACTATCTCTCGAAATGGCCATACTCATAAAATTTCAGGTAGTAAGACCAGACTAAATTGAAAGATGGAAAACTATGGAAATTTATCTGCCCCACTGTTAAATTGGGTTGCTGGCTATACGAACTGAATTATACTGAATGCTCATACTCAGATAGAGTATTTCTCCAACACTCTTCTAAGAAATTTCTAATGCTATTAGGGAGTAAATAACTTTGGACATGATCTGAACAAAACATCTGAATAAGAAATCACAACATTGCTACCACTCTATAGCATGGAACATAGATCTATAAATCATAAGCTAGGATAGAATTACTAGGCCTTAAGCAATGCAACTTCTTACTTTCAAGCTTAGCAAACTTCTCAAGCACTCCCTCAACTATACTATTCCCCTTTAAATACCATACTCGCTTGATTCAACTTATAATTCTCACATGGCATTGATAAGTCCGTCTACTAAATTCTAACTAAACCATATTCTCTCATCGTGTTCAATCCTAACTCGGAATCATAAGGTACTGCACCTAACACTATAATACTAGTCTAAACCATGGATTCAATACCCCCAAACATTGTCATAAATACTCACTCTAGGATGATTCTTCTTATGACTTTAATAGCTAAATTCAACCTCTTACTAGAAGTCCATTAGTGCACAACACACCTATCCTCTTATATACCAACATGACATTCAAGCCTATCTTCATAACCATACGTGCACTTTTAAACAAATACCTATAAGAGAATCTTTCTCATATTCTCAAATTCCTCTATCAATAACAACTTCCATCCACTATTATTAAGAAGGCACAAATAAAATATTCTCAACTAACCAAGTCATACACAAGAAAATAAACTTTACCTCAAAAATTCTTTCAAACTTATAGACTTACATAAAACCATCTTTCAACCATTTTTTCCAACATAATATATTTACTCTCTCCCATCTACACAACTTCTCATCATCACTATCTTGACTTGGGGAAGGTCACTGAAAGGTTGGAATGTCATGATCCAGAACATGAAAGGATACTAAGCATAGCTCGATACTTCACTGAGGCCTGAGAAATATAGTATTCACATCATGGATTTACTAAAGATATCTAATATGAGGACGTACATGATGTGACTCTGAATTTCACTGATCATTAAAGGTGTTGTATGAGTACTGGAACTGAACATACTGTAAGGCTTGAGTACATGAGTCATGATCTGCATGACCTGAATTTGGAGTTCATAACCTATGGAATGTGATTCCAACTGCTGGATGAACTCAAACTCCTTGTACTAGAAACTGGGAGAGTACATAATCCTCTATTACATACATGAACATGAACTCTAATCATGGAATTAACACGTAAGGCA
This sequence comes from Capsicum annuum, assembly GCF_002878395.1. Lineage (NCBI taxonomy): Eukaryota > Viridiplantae > Streptophyta > Magnoliopsida > Solanales > Solanaceae > Capsicum > Capsicum annuum. The sequence goes on along the minus strand of NC_061121.1, from coordinate 221,962,072 downwards.
TGAGTAGATATTGGGATAATTGAAATACTAATACTGGAATAAGAATGGGTTGAGCATTATCTTTACTTTTTGATGTTCTATAATATTCTGGCATCACTACTAAAATCTTAGAGCTTGACTTGACTTCTCGTTCAATCATCTCCCCCTTAGCTTTAAGCCATCACTCTAAGCCTATGGAACCCCTCACTAAACTCTAAACTAAACTACACTCTCTACACTCTAGATTCTAGAATACAACAATACACGCAACTAATAAACTTACTCTAAAAGACTACACATGAAATTGTAAAACCCGCTTCTAATACTTCCTTCCGAGGTACAACTCTATCTTTCTATAGCCCTCACTAATCTTCATATAATATCTTGAACACTTACTAACTTAGAATCTTCATGAGTATCACCGCATCCTAAGTTTACACCATCTAGAGCTTCAACTCTTATTCTATTCGCTTAATCTTCAAAGAATCAAACTTAGATTCTAACACTTAACACGGATATCTTCAACCTTTAATAACCATACAGCTTTAGTCATAGCCTAATAATATCATATCTCTAAACTTATATCTCTAAACCATGAGAATCAAGATCATACCAAAATGGCTCAACATCATCAATCCAAACTCCTTAACTTAGCTATTAAAAACATCGTACACTATATATAAATAGTCTCCTTCCTTTTAGAAATTCAACGATACTACCAACCACACAAACATGTAATAACCATAGAAAGTAAAGCAACGCCATATCACCTTGGGCATACTTTTTCATCATTTATACAACATTATACTTAGTTACGAATTAAAATGGGCTCAAACTCTTGCGCATACTATTCAAGCCTACTAGATCACTTCCATATAACTAGCATCACTAACCAAGAAATTATTACATCCACCTTGATGACCATCAACTGTTCAAACTTAATATCTAGTGATAAACATGATGTAACAACTTGCCTTACATACAATTCTCACTTGGAAGCTATGAAATAAAACATCAAGAAACACTAGTCCAATAGAACTTCATAACAATAATAATCGATCATAATCATATGGCCTATCTTATTTACAATCCATTAACACATACTACTTCTACACATTACTATAATTCACCCATCTATGCACCTAAATTACTATCATAGCTCTATCAGTTACAACTAAACTCCTTTTGTAATCTCAAGGGAAGCCTAAATTAATGATACTAAACAACCAAACACTTCATTAATATCCTATACTTTTCTAACACGATAATTACCATCAATAACTTCTTCCTTACTTCAAGCAGATAATAATTCACCTTAACTAATAACTCCTTCTCTAACTCAATTAAACTAACACACAAGGGACTATAACCTCAACACATCTCGACAACATGCGCGAGTTTATATTTATACTCGTTATCAATCATCATTCCCACTTTTCTTGTCACTACTCTTCTATACCCATACTTCCAACTATAATAAGGTTCTACTATTCATAGATCATAACACTGAAGTTCATAATATCCTATGAATGTACATTATATTTAATAGTCTAGGTTCATACTATCTCCTCTTATGAGCACTATCTATATTGAAAGAACCAATGGTCAATCTGAATACACATCTAATCCTGTCTTAACTGATCAACTTATAAGGATGAGAACATAAACTTTCAACTTAAGGAGCTTAACACACTAGGAAGCTCCACTTAAACCCTTTGTGTGACTTTTGAAGTCTCTGCTAGTAAATCTGAGAGCATTATTTGGGAAGGAACTGGAACTTGCTAATCATGTTATCTCAAGAATAAGTCATAGATGAGGAATTTTGGGGTAACACATGAGTAGATAGGAGTTTTTGAAGGAACAACTTTACAACACGATCTAGAGTATAAAAGGAGGAAAACTTTTCTTAAATGCCTTGTAGCCTCTCTAAGAAAAGTACAGACGTCTCCATACCGTTCCAAATGACTCTACTATACATGGCTTCATAGACACCCTTGGAAACTTTAAACTTGTGCTCTGATACTAAATTTATAATGCCCCAAAAATGGTCCCGAGACGTCACACGGTGCTTAGGACCATAAGTAATCCCAAGCTAACCCTTCTACTGGCATAACTCATAAGCAACTGAATAAAATACATAAATCTGATCGAAATAAGTGAAAAATAACTCTTTTCTGAATATGATCAATAAAGAACTAAATTAAAACTCTTCTTTTACAAACAATACTAGAATCAAATACATTAACTCTACTGACTGTATATGAAGCCTCTACTTGTATTGACTATAGGTAGGCAGGACATGACCCCTAACTATCCTAAATCAATACGACTGAATAAAGAAAAATACAATACTGTTCAAACTATATGACTAACATGAGCCCTTAAATCAAGAGGACTCATCACCTGCTAACTGGAAATTGTAAACTATCTGAATATGGTATGTATGCTACAACTGAACTGATACCTATATTATGAGACAATGTAGCACATAGACATATATATGGATCATTACTTAGAGAATGTACTGAGTATATGGAGGTGAATGCATAAGTAAAAACATTATCTCATTATCATAATTAGTAAAACTATGCATGTTAAATGTAAATGACTCACATAAGATGGAATGTCTAAAATACTGAAATAATAAAAAGCAAAGCATACTTTATAAATCTAGGGAGTCATAACATTTAGTTCTAAAAGTTGATCTTGTATTCTATCTTTAAATCATAATGTCTAAGTGTAGAAAGGACTCACTCTAAATTTTGAAATCTGAAAGCTGAAATCTGTAGCTAATATCTTTTAGTAAAGCATAAATTGAGTAAACTTTGTGAGCCTTTACACTTAGTTTTCTAAAATCTTTGTTGCTATTCTTTTCTGTGAAACTATTCTGAAATCTTTACTATTAAGTTGTAAGGAAAACACTTTATCTAAGGGTTTAGAAATCTGAAAACTTATTCTGCATAGGAGGTTCTTCTAACCGACATAAACCATGTAAGCATTCATGGAGTCCAATGTTCTTGTCCCACTAAGGAGGAATCCTCACGTTGGGGAGAGAATTCCTACTCTTGTCAAGGAGTATAACTTATCTAAGTGATCACATATCTATCATCCAAGTAGAAGTGGGAACAATCTAAATCCTACGTTGGCACGTAGTTCTGGGGTATGAAACTGTAGTAACGTACCCAACTCGGTGCTAAATACTACTTCCACTGAATTTGTATGTTCATTCTAATGGAAATCTACTTTAAAATAGTATAATGGTTTATAATGAAAACCAGCAATATATTTGTAGAGCTAAAGCTATAATCTGAATCTTTAAAGTAGATTTCATAGCTATTCTGTGAACAAAAGGTCAAATCTTTATCAATAATCTGAAAAGGAATCTAGTCATAGGGTGCTTACAGCACAACAAATCTTAAAATAGCAATGTTTAATTAGGGCTTAGTGACCCATGCATCAAACTCATGTTAAAACATCATAATGTGCATGCTTGGTAATGTAAACATTTATAAATCAACTTAAAATCTGGAAATCTCTGCAATATGCATGAAAATATGAACATAAACATGCAACTCAACTTCTAAATCACTTGAAATCTCATAATCCTATAAATATCAATATTGGGTATAAACCCTAACTTTAATTTCATGGGAAATCACATTAAATTTAGTAAATTTATAATTAAAAAAAGGTTTTGGCACAAGGACGAAAGGATTGTCCTTGTTCATAATCCCACATACCTTGATTGAAGATTAGATGAAGAAACTTGATCTATTGATTCCTATTTGAGTTCTTGGAGATGAGTTCTTGATTATCTTGCCTTGGGAATCCTCAATTAGGAACTTTCTTAGAGAATCTATGGAGCATTTTTTATTTCTTGAAGAAGAAGCTTTGGAGCTTTTGGGTTTTGCTTTGAGAGAGAATGGATGAAATTGGGCATAAAGTGCTTAGAATAGGCTTAAATCTTATGTTTGGATGGATTAGGGGTTTGGTAATTGACCAAAATACTCTCTTTAAACTTCTAAACAAAACTAGAAAATATAACATTTTTCAAACTGGGTGGCCACTGTGATGAGCCACTATCGCGGTGGCTTACTGGAAAGTGGATGAGTGGGAACTGGGCAGACTCCGCGATGTGGAGCCATCGTGGTGCCCCTTTGGACTGCTATTTTGTCAACTGGCTCATCGTGCCAGTATCGTGTTGGGCTACTGGATTTTGATAATTAGGAATTTAAACCTCTCTGTAATGCACCAATATTGTAAAGGTCCATAGAAATTGGAAAATATGAAATTCCTTCACCGCAACGCGGTGGTTGCTCATGTGGGACACTGTCAACTTAAAAATGCTCTAACTCCTCAACCAAGTACCGGATTTGGGGAAATTTAGTATCGATGGAAAGCTCATTCAATTTTCCACATAATAGAAAGTCTAAATCTGGAAAATACTGCATGAAATAAAATGTATTTGTCTTTGAAGTAAATCTTTGACATTCTAGGAATGATTTTAAGCTAGGAAAAGTATGGGGTGTTACAGTTCATGTGTTGACTATCCTCATGTGAAATAACCATGCTTCCCAAGTGTTTGATACATACCTATGTGAATTGAATTGTGAAATCATGATATGTCATCATGTGGATCCATTCATGCACAAGTTCATGTATCTCAAGTGTTTGACAAAATGCCTAGGTGAATGTATTGTTAACAAGTATTTATTGTTATGATTTCAAGATCATGCCATGCTTTACTTTCCATGCTTTCGAGTCCTGGGGGTATTCAATGCTCAAAAATCTAGTTATTTACCTAGAGCTATAGTAGTTACAGAATAGTCTCAGTAATGTCATGAACAGTAGTACTTAGTCAGTTATAGAACTCAGTGAAACTCAGTATCAGTCCAGTTCAACTCAGTTTAATAATCAGCGTCTTCAGTTGGGAGTACTATTCAGCACCGAGTAAACCCAAGGATGGGAGATCACCTGCCAGTAGAGGGTGTGATCCCTAGTAGCAATCCATGTATTCCAGTACTACGTAGCCAACGTAGGTTAAAATATCAACCTAACAGTTGAGGGTTGATAAGGTGTTTTACCTGCCAGTTGAGGGTACCACCGTCCTCATTCAGGGCACCTTCCAGATGAGGGTGACTTTTTAGCTTGTCTTTACCCGTGGCACGATACTGACACCCTTCTAACTGGGGTTAAAGGTTAGACCCCAATCCATTCAGAGAGGGACATATCGATTAGATAATTGTCTCCCATAGTTTCAGTTTCAGTTTCAAACTCAGTGTAGAACTCAGTTCAGTTCTACAAAATTAGGACTGTCAGATACAGTCATCTAGCTTAGTATAAAACTCGGTTTAGTTCTACAGAATTAGGACTATTAGAAATATTCACGCAGTTATTGGTAATATAGTTATCTGTAATATAGTTATCAGTAATCTTAGATATCAGTAACTCAGTTATCAAAACTCAGACTCAGTTTCAGTAATAATATCAGATACAATATATACATGAATATGTGCAGCATTATATACTCAGTGTTTACAGTAGTTTCAGTATTCCATGTGCTCTCATTCAGTTACTTTATATTATTCAGTCCAATACTATTCATGCATATGAACCCTTGCATTCAGCCTTACCTCCCCTAGAATACCAATATATTCTATGTACTGATGAATACTTTCTCTTTGCACTATGATGTCTCATATCATAGGTCTGGACGCTCAGGTTCCTGACCGTGCTTATACAGATTTGGATAGCAGCAGCAGTTTTAGTAGTGAGTCTTCATCTATCAAGGACATGCTTTTATTTCAATATTTTTAGTAGCTTCAGTATTTCAATAGCCGGAGTTTTTTGGGGGCTTGTCCCATCAACTCCATATTCAGACAGTTCAGCTAGAGGATTTTCAGACTAGTTTAGACATATTCAATTTCAGATATTATTATCAAATGTTATGCTTAATACTATTCAGATTATGAACCTTATAGTATTTCAGCCTAACTTCTGTATTATTTCAGTATTATTATTCATTGGTCACAGCAAGTGCCAGTCATGGGTTAGATTGTGGTCCTTCGGTGTCGTAAGCACTGTGTGGCTTCCGGGGTGCAGACTTGGGGTGTTACACTTTTCCATTCACATTGTTAATAATATATGGTTCTTATTATCTTGTATTCCCCATTTAAATCATTCATATTTGTTGATTCCTATATCCTCTAATTAATTAGGGAAGACTTACTTAACCTTGGGTATCCTCTAATTAATTAGGGAAGAGCTTGTTTAATCCTAAAAAAATATTTCACATTGGGAAAATAATTTATTAAGACAGTATCTAGCACGACTCAAGTATTTTATATATTACTAAAAATATTATTATAATAATATTTATCTATATTTCAATATTATCTTTATTATTATTGTTGTTGTTGTTGTTGTTGTTGTTGTTAAAACTTGTAGATACTACAATATAAGAAATATTATCATTATTGCAGTTTATTTCACAATTGGTATTGAAATTTATTATTTTTCCCAACACTTCTAAGGCCTCCATTATCATTTACCTCTTTTTTTCTTCTTCTTGTTTTTTTGCCTTTTATTCCTTTTAATTATTTAAAAAAAAATTCTACCCATTAGTCTTTCTTAATAAAAACCATTAATTACCCTTTGTTAAATCTATAAATATATTAAAAGTGTGAATCCCCTTAAAAAAGTGATTTGAACTTTTTGCCCTTCATTAAAATACTCCTCAATAGACAAAATCATATTTTCACTATTTTTTTAAAAATAATTATCATTAAATTATTATTCAAATATTTAGAATATAGGGGAAAAAAAGGAAAGGAAGAATCTCATACCCATAAGGAATTAAATGTAATGTGCCAATTTTTTCTTTAGGAGTCCTACACAACATTTTAGGGAAAACTCTATCTATGGAAAGGAAAAAAAAAATTAAAAAAAAATTATATTAAAAAAAATTCGTATGATGGGTTTTTAAGGAAACTTTTAGGGATTTTTTTTCTTTACACACACACACACACATATATATATATATATATGAAAAGGGAAAACAAACAAAATTTATATTAAAAAAATTATGTATGACAGGTTTTTAAGATTTAGGAACAATTTTTTTTTATACATATATATATAAACTCCTAAAATATATGGAAGGAGAATCAATTAATATTTTTCTTTGTACTGGTCAATTAAAAAAATTCTCATAAATATGACTCTATTAGGTAAACACTTCTATAAATATTAATATTGAGATGCACGTTAAACTAGAAAAGAAACCGATTTACCTATTGAAAAAATATGATTGATGCCCATCAACTTGATTCGGTTGCATGTCTAGATTGGTGGATTGTTAATTTTCTAATCCTCAACCTCTCCATTGTTTTTATCAATATAATAGAATTCAACACGTTTGTTTATATATCATCTTTGTTTTCATTCAAGTTATTCTTTAGGGTCAAAATTTTTGCACAGACAGAAATTATTTTCATCAAAATTGAAGCTCTATGATTACTGTTGTATTTTTTTGTTGTAGTTTGCAGGTCGTAGATGAATTTACAGGTGGTAGATGAACGTCGATCGGCTTTGAGGAATATTTTAGGTAAATATTAGGTTTAGTTGTATTGTTTTGATATTTCTGTTTTGAGAAATTTTTTTGTACTTAAAGTTTAGTTTCTGTTATACTATTTTGATATCTCTATTATCGTATTATTTTGCTATAGTTTATTGGTGGTAGATAAGTGTTGGACGACTTTGAAAAAATTTTGTTTAAAGGTTAGATTTAATTGTATTGTTATGATGTCTCTGCCATCGTATTGTTTTGTTGCAGTGTACAGGTGGTAGATGAATGTCGATTGGCTTTGAGAAATTTTTTTGGTAAAGGTTAGGTTTAATTAAATAAATTCTCCATCTCTATATATTCAAAAAAATGTTGAATTTAATTATTTAATTCATCTTTACTAACGTTTGAAATCATTAAAGTGAGGTACACGTGCGAGGCGCGTACACCTAAACTATTTTACCAAATACACGTACAAGCAAAAGCAGTAAATACCACCATTTTCAACAAACTCCCTATCTTCTCTTTTCCTTTCCCATTATTATTAACCCTCCTTCTGAAAAATTCAATAATCAAATCATGTGTATTTGTATTACTCTTATTCTTCCATTTATCATTCTTATTGTTTTATATTTTTTGATATTTCAGGCCTTAGGTACTGTGGTTTCATTGGTAGTAACTTTGCCTTTAGGTGAACGGTTTTTCTTTTACATTATTCTTATTCGTAAGGTATGTATTGTCATATCCTCATGACTTTCTGATTTTTAGTTGTTTATGTGCATACATTATTTGACTATCTTGCTTATTTCTCTTAGATCATGTAAATTGGGTAATTGTTACTTTCTCTATTTTTGTATTGTTTAATGATTTAACATTGTACGTTATTGATCATAAAAGAAAAGCATTGTACAATTATGGCAGGAAAAATGAAAATCCAAAAATTTTCCTTCGAGATTAAACATATTGAGATTTGACAAGGTCAATAGCTTAAATTTTTGGACTATTTCGTGAGAATTATATTTGAGTTTAATAGTTGCATTTTTCAAGGTTTTAGTGTAAAGCAAGAGAAATCTTGATCCTTAGGTGTTCTTTATTAATACAAGTCAAATGGTCACCCTAATTTTTAAAGACATAAATGGAGACCATCACTTAAAATCTCAAGACTTGGTCACCCCGAGGGCACAAGAATATGCAAGGAAGACCCATTTTGAGCCTACTATTGAGCATACCATTCATCAAGGTCGTGAATGGAAGATTGCTTGGAGCATCGAAGACTTGAAGATTCACGATTTTGGACACTTAATAGCTCACGATTTTTGGGTCATCTTCATTGAGGGCATTTTGGTCACTTCACTTTGCCCAAAATGCACTCCATGGCCACTCTTCCCATTAAGAGTAGTGTAGTTATTTGTCTTCTTTTGTAATAGAATATAAATAGAACATTTTAGGTCTTTTCTCTTTAGTTGTTGAATGATATTGTAAGACATAATTTGAAACATCTTTCTTCTCTCTATGGAGAGTGTAACATCTTAGTTTAGGGCTTAAAAAAGCCACCACAACCTAAATAAGGGCAACAAGTGTGGATATCACTTGTGTTGCATCATTGGCTTAATACGTTGGTGTTTAAAGGAGGTAACGTCCCTCTTGTGTAAATGTTAGAGTTACGTTTGTGTTGTGGGTGGTGTTAAGGGTCCCAGAGTCTCACAATTCTTGGGTTCTTAAGATTGTCCCTTTATTTGGTCTGACTATATATCTTGTATTGTTGTTGTAAGTTTTGGATTTCTTGTTGTTGTTAGTGTAACCCATGAGTTTCTTGTTAATGTAATATTATTGTCTCATATTGTGTTGATAATATAGTTTGTGGATTGCTAGAAATTAGGTGTTAAACACCATAATACTTTGTGTTCTTGCTGTTGTTCTTGAATCTGAAAGGGGTTACTTAAAGGGTCCTCGGTTCTCTTAAACTTACAGACTATTTTGGGTGTTTGTTTTGTGTGTTCTTGGTTGTTATTGTTTCATTTGGTATCAAAGCATGGCTTGATTTCGTTCTCACAAGATCAAATCTTGGGCTTGCTTGTTAGAAAAAAAAGTGTTCTTGTGTTTGTGATTTTGGCCAGAGGTGTAGACATTGTTGTTGTTGTTTTGGCCAAGAATTTGTGACTAGATCTAGTAGAAATTTTGTTTGTCTAGTGTGTTTCTTGTGTTGGCTTCTTTCTCACTAACACAAAGGTGTCTAGATCTAAAGTTGAGCATAAAAATGGTTACATTATTGATGTGAACTTGAGTTGGCCGTATGGTGATGTTGTTGTAGTTCTTAAAAAAAATTGTTGTTGTGTTCATATTGTTCTTCACCTATTCTCATATCTTAACCCATATAAAGTGTAAAATAGATCCAAAAAGTTGTAAGACAAAAGTTGTAAAGTTGTTTGTGAGAAGACTTGCACAGATCCCTTCCTAGACTTGACAACTACTTTTCCTTAAATCAAGGGACCTTGTAACACCTGTGATTCCAAATGTGAGACAATCAAGTGTGTGAGAGTGTGGTGAGGTTGTTTTGAACTAACTTGTGTTTTGCTTTGTAAGGTTGTTCTTTTCTTTTCTTTTTTTAGGAACAATTGCAAGGGAACTCGCGGCTTCAACCTCTCAACCCATGGACAACAATGCTACCAATGTCATTTTGGCCTACCTTGACACTATGTCCCGATACCTAGCTATGGCAAATGAAAGGTTGGATTGTATGGTAGGCCAAAGGGCGCAAGTGAGATTCCCAAACACACTTCAAGAGGAAGGCCATAGATCATGTGAGCTACGAGGTAAAAATGTTATTCCATACACTCCTATGGACTTAGAATGTTGTGTTGTGTCTAGTAGGAGCCAAGTGGGTGTAGTTGCGGATTTTTCTAGGGTAGAGGTGCTTGAGTCTCCATTTTGTGATACTCTTGGTATTGTTAGATCGCATGAGGACCAAACTCTTGTTGTAGGTATGCAAGCACTAGTAGATTCTTTGGATGATGAAGTTGATTCTCCGTATGAGAATGATTTGTGTCCATCTAGTGCTAGCACTTATAACTTGACTAAGGTTCCATTACCAAGTGGTGATAGTATTCACACATTATTTGTCCCTTTTAAAAAACAAGGTAAGTCTATGTTGGTATATAAGTTGCCAACAACTAGTGATAATGTGGATAATGATCAATCGGGTGGAAAAGACCTTGATGTGCTTGATTATTTAGAAAACCCGAATTGTGATTATCTTGGTAAAGATGGTTTTGCTTTTGATCCCTTAGTTTCCCGTGGTGGTTTGTGTCAAAGTTAGGATTGCTCATTTGACAGAGAAGGTGATGTGTGCTTAGAAATTCCATCTACTTCTTCTTTAAGTGTTTCTTATGTTAAGCATATTCCTAATGGAGATTTTGAAACTAGTAGTAAGTGCATGCATAAGAACCCTTTATTTGAAGTTGGCTTGTGGAAAACCTTTCTAAACCCTCTTTTTGTACATGATATTTCCAATGGTGATAAAGAGGGCTTGCTTAACCTTGAGGATGCACCCTAGGGGAGAATGAGAGTGGACGAGACCTAAGTCCTTGGTTACATCTTCTATTTGACCTCGGTAACTTCTTAGGGTGTAAAGGATGGATAGTTGTTGGTCAGTCCACTTGTTTGAGTGATATTACTATATGTGTTGCTTGGACTTTACTTTTAATTAGGGCACCACCCCTTTGTAATATTTTTTCTAAGCCCCCCGTGATTAAAGTCAAGGATATGTGGCAATATCTCAAGTGTGTACCTCATTGGCATGTTGATGTTGTTTATTGTATTAACTCTAACCCTCATGTCATGAGGATGTGGTGCTTATTTGTCTTCTATTCGTTCTTGCAAGGTCTAGATTCGAGGTCGAATCCTTTTCAAGAAGGGGAGGATTATAAAAGTCAAATGGCCACCCTAATTTTTGAAGACATGATTGGAGACCATCACTTAAAGGCTCAAGACTTGGTCACCCCGAAGGCACAAGAATATGCAAGGAAGACCCATTTTGAGCCTACCATTGAGCATACCATTCATCAAGACCGTGAGTGGAAGATTGCTTGGAGCATTGAAGACTTGACGATTCATGGTTTTGAACACTTAATAGCTCACGGTTTTTGGGCCATCTTCATTAAGGGCATTTTGTTCACTTAACTTTACCCAAAATGCACTTCATGGACACCCCTCTCATTAAGGATAGTGTAGTCATTTGGCTTCTTTTGTAATAAAATATAAATAGAACATTTTAGGTATTTTCTCTTTAGTTGTTGAATGATATTGTAAGAAAAATTTTGGAACATCTTTCTTCTCTCTATAGAGAGTGTAACGTCTTAATTTAGGGCTTGGAAAATCCACCACAACCAAAATGAGGGAAACAAGTGTGGATATTACTTGTGTTGCATCATTGGCTTAATACATTGGTGTTTAGAGGAGATAACATCCCTATTGTGTCAACATTAGAGTTAGGTTTGTGTCGTAGGTAGTGTTAAGGGTCCAAGAGTCTCACAATTCTTGGGTTCTTAAGATTGTCCCTTCATTTGGTCAAACTATCTATCTTGTATTGTTATTGTAAGTTTCGTATTTCTTGTTGTTGTTAGTGTAACCCGTGAGTTTCTTGTTCATGTAATATTGTTGTTCTCATATTGTGTTGATAATATAGTTTGTGGATCACTGAAAATTAGGTGTTAAACACCACAATACTTTCTGTTCTTGTTGTTGTTCTTGAATCCGAGAGGGGTCACTCAAAGGGTCCTCGGTTCTCTTGAACTTGTGGACTGTTTTGGGTGTTTGTTTTGTGTGTTCTTGGTTGTTCTTGTATTATTTATTCACTTACCTCTCTTGCAACACTTCTTTAAATTCTGTTTCTTTTTTATTATAGCTGAGGGTGAGTCTATTCGAAATCAACCTTTCTACCCCCACATAAGTAGGATTAGGTCTACATATATTCTATCTTTGTTGTTCTCAATTGTGGGATTACACTGCATATGTTGTTGTTATATTGAGTTAATTGATTTATACATAGATGAATGAAATGACATTTATCGTTTCTTGATATTTAATTGGAATTCAATTCAATAATTTATTTACCAAAATATATTTGAAATATCTCCTGAGTCGGGATCTATCAGCAACAACCTCTCTATTTCGTATGAGGTAGTTGTTAAGTCCTTAGTTTTGATGATTGACAAATTCATGGTTTGGGACATGTTTCCTGGAGTTTTTGTGATGACAAAAGCTACTACACATTAGGGAACAGGTTGGTGTCATATGTCGCTATCACATTAAACTATCCAGCTGATACAAAGAGCAAGAGTTGGTGAAAAGTTGTCTACCACCTTTTTGCCACAACCAATGAGATCTCTCCTAGGTTTTATTGTGACATGATATATAATTCTCATCTTCCTCAACAAGAAAATGAACACTTACATATTCTCAAAATTAAATATTTTTCTGAAGTGAAGATCAAAGATTGCAGCTGCAACAAGGAATTGATCGCTCATAGAGTTGTATTTTTATTTCTTTATTGCAATTAAGTCTTTGTAATATTGATTAAACAATTGCCTATATTTTCTTATGATTGCCAGTATATTTTGAGGTGCAAACTTTCATTTTGTAATCTTCTAGAGTTAGGTGATTATTTCAAGCTAGAGTTAGCTGGAGGTGAAGCAATAGAGTTACTGCTTAGGTTTCCTTATAATAGAGTTATTTCTTGGAAACATAGGATTCGAAGGTGCATCCTTTGAGACTATATTCAAGAAGTTGCTTGAGTATAGTGGAGCTTAGAAATCCTAGAGCCCGGTCAAGGTTTTTCTCCCTTGAGCAAGGAGTTTCCACATAAAAATCTTGTATCCTTATTTTACTTTATTCCTGCACTTCTTGTTTTATTTATCCCCTAGTTCTTGTTGCGTAGGTGTATCTGGGAATTGTTCCCTGAGATGAGGAACAACCCACCTCTAACTATTTTATTTAGTATCAGGCAGGGTCTTCCATTAAAAAGGCTAACACCTTGGAAAGATCTTGAGAAGAGAAATGGCAGCACCTCCTAATCTAGAAGAAGGCCAGTCTACCACCAGACCCCCGAGATTCAATGGTGAATACTATGGATGGTAGAAGACAAAAATTCATGACTTCATCATGGCTGAAGATTATGAATTATGGGCAGTCATAGAGGATGGCCCTTTTGTTCCTAATAGGGCAGTAAAGTTGGAGATGTGACTTCACAGGTTCCCAAAACAAAGGAGTTTGATGAAGCCAATAGGAAAAAGATAGAGAAAAATTATAAAACCAAGAAGATTCTTTTATGTGGTATTGGTCCTGATGAGTACAATAGGATCTCTGCTTATCAGACAGCTAAGGAAATCTAGGATTGTCTTCAAATAGCCCATAAAGAAACCACACAGGTGAAGCAGTCCAAAGTGGATATGCTGACAAATTAATATGAGACCTTCACCATGAAGGAACATGAGTCAATATAGGAGATACACACAAGGTTCACCGCTATTACCAATAAGTTGTATTGTCTGGGTGAAGTTATTCCAAACCACAAGCAGGTAAGAAAGTTCTTGCACATTATGTCTAAGAGATGGGAGAGCAAGGTGAAAGCAATTACTAAGGCTAAGGATTTGAATAAGATAGATATGGATGAGCTTATTGAGAATCTTAAAACATATAAGATGTTAAAGAAACTTAGGAAGCTAAAAGATTAAACCAAGGCTGAGAAGAATCTGGTTCTGAAGGTTTCCAAAGATAACCTAAGTGTTGAGGATGAAGAAAATGCTTGTATTGCTAAGCGAGTTATCAAGGCCTTGAATAAATCTGAATCTTTCCCTAGGAAAGGAGAATCCAATAGATACCTCATAAATGCAAAAGCAAATGATACTTATCACAAGTGTGGAAATCCTGACCACTACATCAAGAACTGCCCCATGCATAGGATGGAGTATAGAGAATATGTTAAGCAGAATAGTAAAAAGGAATGAGGTTGGAGACAAGTTTAGGAAAGATATGACAGAAAGGCTGAACCTGATAGAGTGGCAATGCAAGTCATAGTTGCCCTGATTAACCTTCATTTGAGTTATGATGACTCAGAACAGCATAAGGATGTCTTCATGATGGTGATTGAGGATGATGCTCAAGTATAGAACTCTCTCTTTGCCTTGATGGAAAAATCATATGAAGATGAAGATGGAGATGATCAGGTAACACTCTTTAATATTAAAGAAAATCTCAAAAATTATACTCCTGCTGAGCTGAAGTCTCTTGTTGCTATATTATTTGATACTAAAGATGATCTCACTAGAGATAAGGAACTTTTTAAGATAAAACTTAAAAAGGGTAAAGAAAAGATGGCTGAGTCAAATGTGCAAATGTCTAAACTTCAAATTGCTAGTCATTCACTGTCTGTTGAAAATGAGTCCATTAGTGAAAAACTGAGTGAGGCAAATGATAAAATGATTACATCACTAGAGAGGTATGGTGAAATAGAAAAGGAATTGACTAGGTAAATGCTAAGCTTGATAAAGCTATGAAATAGACCACTTCATTCAAAACTTTGTCTAGCCTTATATGTCAAGGGCCAAATAGAAAAAGGGGAATCGAGTTCCATAGTGTGTACCCTGCATGTAACCCATTTAGCAAGTATATCTTTATGAGGGATAATTTACTTTGTATTCACTGTGGAAAAAATGGTAACACAATGAAGTCATGCCCTGAAAAAGCTGTTGCTCTAAAGGGACTAAAATAATCCTCTTTAAAAGAGAGAAGAAGTGAAAATCTACCTATTTGGATAAGAAAAAATGTGATATTTCCCCTAACACCTCACTGGGAACTCAAGTTAAAATGAGTTCCCAAGACTGATCACTAATTTTCATTGCAGGTCAAAGCCAGAGAAAGCAACCACCACTAGATCATGGATAGTGGTTGTTCGAGGCATATGACAGGGAGAATTAAAAACTTTCTCTCGCTTAAAGCCCATGAAGGAGGCAGTGTTTCCTTTGGTGATGGTAACAAAGGTTACATTGTCGGCATTGAAAAAACTAGGAATAGTTTTAAAGAAGTAATCGATGATGTTTATTTTGTTGATGGACTTAAGTTTAGTCTGCTGAGTGTCGCTCAAATCTTTGACAAGGGAAATAAACTCAGATTCAGATTAGACAAATGATTAGTCATCAAGATTGTTGATGGCAAAGAAGTGTTAATAGCCTGGAGGAACAAAAATATGTATGTTACTGATCTAAGCTCTTGTGCGTCCAAAGATATGGCATGTCTCAATGTGCAAAAAGATGTTGATGATTCATGGCATCAGAGGCTTGGCCATGTTAGTTGAAAATTGTTGAACAAACTAGTCAAAAAAGATCTGGTTTAAGGCTTGCCATATGTTAAGTTTGTTAGTTCCAAAGTAAGCGATGCATGCGCCAGAGGCAAATAGACTAAGTCTTCCTTCAAGTACAAAAGGAAGGTCAGTACTTCCAAAACTTTGCAACTTCTCCATATGAATCTGTGTCAACCTGTAAAGATTACCAGTAGAGGGGGAAAGAAATACATCTTACTCATCATTGATGACTACTCCAGATTCACCTGGACCTTCTTTCTAAAGTCAAGGGATGAAACTTTTTATGTGTTTGAGGCTTTTTCAAAGCAAGTGTAAGTAAAGTTTAATGAGAAGATTGCAGTAATCAGGTCAGATCATGGTACAAAGTTTGAGAATGCCAAATTTAATCAGTTATACTCTAAGATAAGAATCAGTCATAATTTTTAAAATCCCAAAACACTTCAGCAAAATGGTGTTATTGAGAGGAAAAATAGAACTATTATGGCTATTGGAAGAACCATGCTGATATATTATGTACATGTTCATAACTTCTAGGAAGAAGCCATCAATACAGTATGATATGTTACTAATAGGCGCCTTGTGAGATCTATTCTACACAAAACTCCCTATGAACTTATAACCAAAATAAATCCCAAGCTAAGTTACTTCAAACCTTTTGGTTGCAAGTGTTTTTTCTTAAATAATGGCAAGGAAAATCTTGGAAAAATTTATCCAAAAGTGATGAGGGAATATCTGTTATTTACTCTTCTACCAGCAAAGCTTACAAGATCCACAACAAGAGGACGCAAAGTGTGGAAGAGAGTGTTCATGTCATTTTTTATAAAGCAAAAAATGTTAGCAAGGGCAACACAAGAAATGATGATGATGATGAATTCAGAAATCCCTTAGTTATTCCAAAAAAACTCTCATGAGGGAACTGATAATGCGGTGTCCTAGGGTCCAAAATCAGAAATAGAAAATGAAGATACAAGAGATTAGAAGGATGAAGCCACTCCTTCAAATTTTGACCCTTCCTTCCAGTGAAAAAAATGATCAGACCCCTGAAGGTGATATCCCAATGGAAATTGGTTCCAAATCTATTCAACTCACTGCTCTCAAATCTAGATAAAAGCATCAATCTTCCCATCCACTTTATAATCTTATATCACATTTGAACTCTACTATGCAAATGAGAAATAGAGACAACAACTTTTTTGCCTTCTCTGCATTCTTGTCACAAATTAAACCCGAGAATATAAAGGAAGCACTGAAGGATACAGATTGGATAAATGCTATGCAGGAAGAACTCTACTAATTTGAAAGAAGTAAGGTCTGGCTTCTATTCCCAAGGCCCTCAGACAAAACTATCATTGGCACCAGGTGGGTGTACAGTAATAATAATGATGAACATGGAAATACTATCAAGAACAAGGTTAGGTTGTTTGTGCAAGGATACAAACAAAAAGAGGGCATAGATTATGATGAAACATTTGCTCCCATGGCAAGAATAGAGGCAATTCAAATTCTTATCAATTTGGCCTCTTGCATGGAGTTCAAGCTATTTTGGATGGATGTGAAAAGTGACTTTCTAAATTTCTTCTCAAGAAAGAAGTATTTGTCAAGTAGCCTCCAGGGTTTGAGAATGTTTATCTACCCAATCATGTGTTTAAGCTGAACAAAGCCCTTTATGGTTTGAAACAAGATCCCCGAGCATGGTATAAGAGATTTTCCGAGTTCCTGCTAAATAATGGGTTCAAAAGAGAGATAATTGACAATACACTATTTTTGAAAGCTAGGGAATAAAATCCCCTTATTTTTCAAGTCTATGTGGATGACATCATATTTAGAGCCACCACTAGCTCCCTTTGTGATAAGTTCACCAGATTAATGAGCAGTGAATTTAAAATAAGTATGATGGGAGTACTGAACTTCTTTATTTATTTATAGATCAAGCAGGGTGCATCTGGAACTATTATATGCCAATAGAAGTATTTCAAGAACTGCTCAAGAGGTTTCATAAGGAGGATACAAAATATGTTGACACTCCCATAGGCACTTTCTCTAAACTAGATCTGGATAAACCTGGTTACTCTGTAAATGAAACTATGTATAGAGTAATTATTGATTCTCTTCTCTATCTAACTGCTAGCAGACCTGATATTATTTTTAGTGTTCGGATGTGTGCTAGGTTCCAATCAAATTCAAAGAAAATTCACTTAAAAGAAGCTAAGAGGATCTTGAGATAGCTCAAGAAAACTCTTTATCTGGTTCTCTTTTATCCCGCTGGTGGTTGTTTTGACTTATCTGGATATGTTAATACTAACTATGCTGGGTTCTTGGTGGATAAAAAGAGCACTTCAGGAATGGCTCACTTCCTAGGACCATTATTGATTTCATGGGATACCAAGAAATAGAATTCAGTGGCTCTCTTCATAACTGCAGCTGAATATATTGCAGTTGCATCATGTTGTGCACAACTTTTATGGATCAAACAATGGATTAAAGACTTTTGCATCCTCTCAGACTCTGTTCTATTATATTGTGATAATAATAGTGTCGTCAATATATCCAAGAATCTAGTTTGGCACAAAAAAGCTAAGTATATTGATGTTAGACATCACTTTTTGAGAGATAATATTGAAAGTGGGTTGATTAAGATGATTTTCTGTAGTACTGCTGATCAAATTATTGATATCTTCACAAAAGCACTTGGTAGAGAACCTTTTGAAAAAAATAGTTCAAGGCTGGGATTAATAAGACCAACTTGAATGCTTGTCACTCTTCTTCCTTCTCTCGTTATAGCTATAATAAGGTAGGCAACTATCCAGGTTGGATGTTCTATCTGTACTTAGTTTTCTGTCTGACCTCTTTGATGCTGCCAAAAGGGGGAAATTTTGTATGGTAGTAGGGGAACTGGAGTACTAAAGTTTGAAGTCTGGAGTTTGCGATTGTTCTATGTGGCTGGAAGTAGAGGCTGGAGTACTGGAGTTTGTGATATTTTGTGCGGCTTGTGGCTTGCATTGATGATGATAGGGGTTCTCTCATTCATAGGGAACTTGATGCTCATTAATGGGGGGAATAAGGTGTAGGATGCTTATAATCCTATAGGCATCAGTGTTACGGGAAATTGGTTGGGCAAACTAGCTTGGTATATGGTCTTATGGCCTATGTTATGTTACTAAGTTGTAGTGGAAATTATTGAAGATGTTGAGTATGTTGATTACTGGTATGGGTTTGTCTTCATCAAAAAGGGAGAAATTATTAAGTCCATAGTTTTTATGATTGACAAATTCATAGTCTAAACCTGTTCCCTAGAGCTTTTGTGATGACAAAAGCCACTACACATTAGGGAATAGGTTGGGCTCACCTGTCGCTATCACAGTCAACTGTCCAACTGACACAAAGTACAAGAGTTGGTGAAAAGATGTTTGCCACATTTTTGCCACAACCAATAAGATCTCTCTTAGGTTTTCTTATGACATAATATATAATATTCATCTTCCTCAACAAGAAAATCAACACTTTTATATTCTCACAATTAAATATCTTTCTGAAGTGAAGATCAAATGCTGCATCTGCAATAAGGAATTAATCGCTCATAGAGTTGTATTTTTATTTCTTTGTTGTAATTGAGTCTTTGTAATATTGAACTTAAATGATTGACTACATTTGCTTATGATTGTCAGTAGGTTTTGAGGTGGAAACCTTCATTTTGTAATCATCTAGAATTTGGTGATTGTTTCAAGCTAGAGTTAGCTTGAGAAGTCTAGTTAGAGTTAGTTAGTGGTGAAGCAGTAGAGTTACTTCTTAGGTTTCTTTGTAATAGAGTTATTTCTAGAAATCAAAGGATTAGGAGGTTAATCCTAGGAGTCTGTATTCAAGAAGTTGCTTGAGTATAGTGGAGCTTAGAAATTTTGAAGGCAGGTCGTAATTTTTCTCCCTTGAGCAAGGAGTTTCCATGTAAAAACCTTGTGTAATTATTTACTTTATTCCTGCACTTCTTGTTTTATTTATCCCTTAGTTCTTGTTGCATGAGTGTATCTGGGAACTATTCCCTGAGCTAAGGAGCAACCCACCTCAACCCTTTCAGTAGTGGTATAAACTGCATACACTTTACCCTCCCCGGACTCCACTTTGTTGGAATACACTGAGTTGTTGTTTCTTGTTGCATATTTATAACATCAAGACCCCACTTTGTTGGAATACACTGGGTTGTTATTTCTGGTTGTTTATTTATAACATCAAGGAATAGATACTTATCAATGTTATTGTGCAGGAGATGCACTCTTTTTAGTTGGCATAATACATAAATATGACCCTAAACTTGACACCAAATTATAACTTTGACCTTAAACTTTGATAGTGCACAAATATGAACTTTAACTATTCAAAACTGCACAAATATGACCTCCAATCATATGTGACAAAACGCGTGTTGTATACGTAAAACTAAGCACGTCGGACTAAAAATTTGAGCGTTCCAACAGTAAAAAAAGGGTAAAATGACTATTTTTCCCTTACTAATTCCTTTTTATTTATTTAAATGACTTTTCACTATTATTTTTTCATTATTTTCAGCTCAGAGATGAAACTATACTAATAATAAATAAAAAATCATAGTTTTACTAAAACATTATTAAATTAAAGTTATTAAATTAACGTTATTAAAACATTATTAAATTAACGTTATTAAAAAGTTATTAAATTAACGTTATTAAAAATTTATTAAATTAACGTTAATAAAACGTTATTAAAAAAATGTTATTAAGGGTAGTAGTAGTAGCATATTAAATAAATGTTATTAAAATTTATTAATAAAAGGTTGTTAAGGGCAGTAGTAGTAGTATATTAAATTAACGTTATTAAAATGTTATTATATTAACGGTATTAAATTAACGTTATTAAAACGTTATTAAGGGCAGTAGTAGTAGTATATTAAATTAACGTTATTAATAAAACATTATTAAGATGAAAATTTTATTAAAATATTGTTATTATTAATAATAATAGTAATAATAATAATAATAATAATAATAATAATAATTAGTCGTCGTCGTAGTAGTGGTACATTGATAGAAGCAATAGTAGTACGTAATATGTAGAAATAGTAGAATAATAATAATAATAATAATAATAATAATAATAATAATAATAATAATAATAATAATAATAATAATAATAATAATAATAATAATAATAATAATAATAATAAGCAAAACGACGTCGTTTTAACTTATAGTAGCAAAACGACGTCGTTTTAAGTTTCAGATCAAAAGTCCTCCCAGTCAGCCCTTTTAATGACGTGGCACCGTATGATTGGATTACATATCCACATAGGAGCAAGTGAAACTCACGCATGGAGGTTGCAAAATCGGAGGTCATATTTGTTCAGGTTTTGAATAGTTAAAGATTTATTTGTGCACTATCAAAGTTTAAGGTCAAAGTTAGAATTTGATATCAAATTTAGGGTCATATTTATGTATTATGCCTTTTTAGTTTTATACCAAAGATTATTTAATTAGTAGTTTTAGTTAGTGAGCATCTTCAAAATCGGATAATGGAAAAAGTTTTCCCTTTTCCTGTTAGCATATCGTCCGTTTTGACAAATTAAAGAGAGAAAAGAGATTTATATTTTGTCTTCGATTTGTTTATTTGAAAGAAAGAGGTAATTTTTCTTTTTTCTAATTTTTATTTGAGCAATTGGTCTATTATCAAATTTGGAGTGTCGCATTTTTATTAATTAGCTTTTGGTGCAGATCTTGTAGAAAGAAGCTATTACATAAAAGACACATTCGAGAGGAAGATAGAAAGAGGGGCATGGGTTATGCTTCTATTACTTGCCCTATGAGTATCCATACAATTATCGATGCAAATTAATATATGACTTTTATTCTATGAAAAGCTTATCTATCTATCTCTACATGTTGTAGGTCTCGAGAATTTGATGGATGACCATGAAAATGAATTCAAGATGATGTAACATCAACTTGGTCATAGAGAAAGGGAGCTATAAGTTGTCTCTATTACATTGACGGGAGGCATCGACAAGACAATTTTAGCAAACAAAACCTAACGAGATTCATTAATAATTCGGCATAACTTTGATATTCATATAAAAGTTACTGTTTCACAAAATGTACTCATAGGTTTTCTTTATTAGCTTCTATAAGTGATGAACCTTGTGTTAAGCTTCATCACGGATAATTTGTAGACATCAAAAGCTTCTAAAAGGCTATAGATACTTGATAGTCGTTGTGATATATGGACTATATATATATATATATAGGAGTTTGAAATGATACAAAACAATATTTCTATATTTGTAATGAAAGAGAGTAAGAAAGAAAAATATTTAATTAAAGAAGATAAAAGAGAAGAAAGATATAATTTCACCAATTATATTAAGTATCTTGGAAATTCAATATAGTTGGATTTAAAGGCTAAACCTTTTTTCACGGAGTGATTTTTCATTAGCTCTAATATTTGTATATGAAAAGAATTATTTCTAGATTTAACGAGATAAATTATTACCATGCGCGAAGCACGGATATGTTACCTAGTAGGGTAAAAGCTTGAAAGACGGAAGAGGCTATAACACAATTAGAGAATTATTTATATAAATATAATCTTATGTGTTAAAGAAAGTCAAAATTATTGTTTGTTGATTAATACTCTTTTGTATCGTCCGCGCATCAATGGGTATGAATAGTACTTAAATAAAATAAGACAACAAAACCTTACTCCCTCCATTCTTTTTTACTTGTCACATTTCACTTATCGAAAGTTAAATTTTATAAATTTTGATTAATATTTTAAAATATATTTTTTTATTATTTTAATATGAGAAGGGTTGAATTTTATATTATTTTTTGTATAATTTTAAATATCTAAATTTAAAATATTAAATAATTTAACTTAATTTAACTTTAAAAATTAGTTAAAGAAAATGTGACAACTGACTAGAGTAAAGGAACAGAGGAAGTATCTTTTTTATATGTTTTAACTTTTCTTTTTACTGGTGTGGATGGTATGGGGCTGAGGGTAGTTAGTTATATGTGTTTCTATGCATTACCCCATTTTCAAGAGAAACGAACTTTAAGAATTTACCATTAATATGCATGAAAACAAGACAATTGGTATTAGGAATGGACATGGAATGATATATATTGCATAGAAATTTTTTATATAATGATTTTAATATTACGGTATTTAATACTTCCTTCGTCCCAAATTATCCGTCCCAAATTGAGATGGCATATTGATTAAAAAAAAATTAATAACATGGTTAGTTTACTATAGTGCCCCTATTAAATGATGTTTACATTTTAATTTTAAGAAAAAATAATTAATGCAAAGGGTAAAATATGCAAAAAAAAAAAAAAAAAAAATTGTCTCTTCTTAATTAATGAAAAAGGACAAGTAAAATGGAAAATCAAATTAGAAAATTTGAGACGGTTAATCTGGGACGGAAGGAGTATTTGGTATGGTATATGGTGTATAGATATTATATATATATATATATATATATTAAATTTTTTTGATATTTTGTATTTATAAATGACATACTAAAATATCAAAAATCATATCGACTTGTTTGTCCTCAATCTTGATTGAAATGTCTTTTTTTATGTAATTGATTAACAAAAGGACTTGTTTGTACTTTCTTTGGAATATATATTTCTAATGTGTAACATGTTAGTACGATACAGTTGAGACATGTTTTTGAATAGCCGAAGTCACATATATTTTTACATGTGAAATCGAACTTCAAAGTACCAAACCATACCAAATTAATATGGCATGGTAATGGTATATTATTTTTTAAAATCAAATATCAAAATTATCGTATCAAAGCTTCAAATACGGTACTATACCATACCACACTCACCCCTAATTGGTGTATGCAGTCATTTATATTTGTGAAATGGTAAAATTACTCGAAGGGAAAGCTGAAAAAATCCTAGTCAAAGTTGAGCAAAAAACTCATAAATTTAGTAAATACACAGTTACCAATTAGTTTTGGTAATTAAGGAATCTTTTTGGAATACAGAAAACAACACTTTGAAAGTGAATTACAAGACTAGCCAGCCATTCTTCACCTATAAAATGAGAGTACCCTGCCTCTGTTTTTCTCATAACAAATCCAAACCCAGTGCTTTATTAGTAAGAAAAAGATAATGGCATCCAAAGGCAAGCAAATGATTAATGACAGTGTTGTGCTCAGGAAAAAGACTCCTTTGGACCTTGGCTCATGTGATGTTGCACATGAAGCTTATTAAATTCTTGGGCACAAAGTGATCCTGCAGTTAGTTAGTTCTGTCCATGCAGATGAAGGTATGTATCAACTTTAATACTATTTGGTTTTTGACAATATGCATTTTGTTGATGTTGTATTTTTTGTTGTAGGAAAAGGGAAACTTGGAAGCCTTCACATTGAGGAGTTGAGAACAAATCAGGCAATGACGCATGTTTTAGTGTCACGTTTGACTGGGATCATGAAGGGCTTGGTGTTCCAGGAGCATTCATCATCAAGAACTTGAATCCAACTGAATTCTTTCTCAAGTCACTCACTCTTGCTGCTGATGATGATCCAAGTCAGGGAAATTTGTTGAATATTAAACAAAAAAACTGACAGAAAAATTAATGGAAAATCAGAGAACTGCCCTTTATTGATGCAAATAGCCTGTATATATAAGCTTACAAACGTATAAGCAAGTCATTGCTTATTACTAGGACTCAACTTACTCCTAACCAATAACTAATAGACTTGTAATTTGACTGAAACAAAAAACACTAAAAAAAAAAATAACTAACAACTTCAAAGCTTATCTAAACAAATTATTAATTTCTTAAGACAGAAAATATGGAGATAAACAAATAACCACGTCTTTCATATTCTAGTTTTGATATCTTCAATACTCCTCCTCAACACTAGCTTCTTCTTTATTCACCCCGCCAAGCTAATGATAAAATCTTTCAAACTTATTGCCACTCAAGCCTTTTGTAAATAAATCTGCAGCTTGGTCTTCCGTTCTAACGTGCTTCAACTCAATTTCCTCTTGCAAGACTTTCTCTCGGATAAAATGATAATGCACCTCCACATGCTTAGCTCTATCATGAAAAACTGGATTCTCTGACAAACGTATTGCTGATAAGTTATCACAATATAGAGGAATTGGATACATCACTTGTTGATGCAACTCCTTTAACAGTTGCATAAGCCAACTGCTTTCTTGAGCTGTCATCACTGCTGCTTGGTACTCTGCTTTAGTGGTTGACAAAGAAACTGTTGGTTGTCTTTTGCTACACCCAGAAATCGCTCCTGACCCAAGCATGAAACATATCCGGTAGTTGATCGTCGAGTATCATGGTCACCTGCATAGTCAGCATCACAGTAACCAACTAGTTTACAATCTTCACCTTTTTTGTACATAATACCATAGCCTAGCATATTTTTCACATATCTTAGAATTCGGCGAACTGCTTCCAAGTGAGGTTTCTTCGGATGTTGCATGTATCAACTCATCATACCGACTGCAAAAGAGATGGCTGATCTCGTTAAAGTTAAGTAAATAAGACTTCCTACCAACTGTCGGTACATTGTAGCATCTTCTAAATCTTTCCCTTTATGAGCACATATTTTAGAGCTTGGCTCTATTGGCGTCGAGATTGGCTTACACTTAAGCATTCCGAACTTCTTTAGCAAATCTCTGGAATACTTTTGCTGATGGAGAAATATTCCTCCTTGAGAGTAGCTGACCTCTATACTAAGAAAATGCTTGAGCTGTCCAAGTTCTTTCATTTGGAAACGAACTGACAAATTTTCCTTAGTTCAAAAAATTTCTTCTTCATAATCTCCTGTGATGATTAAATCATCCACATATACTAGTACAGTAGCTATTTTCTCTTCTTTAGCTTTGACGAACAAGCTAGCATCTGCACTAGTCACCAAATACCCACTATGAGTAAGAAATTCAGCAATCTTATCATACCAGGCCCTCGGTGCTTGTTTTAATCCATAAAGCGCCTTTCATAGATTACACATACTCAAGGTAATCTTGATTTTCAAAGCCAATTGTCTGATCCATGTAGATCTCCCGATCCAGCTCCCCTGCAAAAATGCATTCTTCACGTCCATTTGCCACAAATTTCAATTTTTACAAACTGCAAGTGCTAATAGGACTCGTACAGTTGTAAGCTTTGCAACTGGGTTTAAAGTTTCATCATAGTCTAGTCCATATCGTTGAGAAAATCCACGATCCACCAAACGAGTCTTATGCCTTTCGATTGACCCATCTGCTCGACGCTTTATCTTGAACACCCACTTGCAAGATACTGGCTTCACATCACTTGGTTTTGGTACAAGCTCCCAAGTCTGATTTTGTTTCAGTGCTACCATTTCTTATTTCATAGCTTTATTCCACTTCTGCTCTTGAGATGCTTCTTCAAATGTCTAAGGCTCATTTGCACATTCTTCCTCCACT
Organism: Capsicum annuum; assembly: GCF_002878395.1. NCBI lineage: Eukaryota > Viridiplantae > Streptophyta > Magnoliopsida > Solanales > Solanaceae > Capsicum > Capsicum annuum. Next base: position 221,935,710 of record NC_061121.1, on the reverse strand, counting down.
ATTGCGGTATTAGCATACTTTAGATTTGGCTTTATGAATCTTGTTGATTTTCTGAGCTGAGTTGGTGTTTCCACTCCACTAGGTTCAGTTTGTTCACATGGTTGTTGATACACACCAGTTTGCCAGGGACATTGGGCTGCACCTTCTTCGACATTGTCTTCGTCATCTGCATCTTTTCCTTTTCCTAAACCCAATTGGATTTGAGAAGATTGCACCACATCTTTAAGAACATCTGATTCTGGCAATACTTCCTTGTCAGATGACCACCATGAAGAAGATTTATCGAACACCATATTCCGGGATGTGTAACACTTTCCGGTTGTTGGGTCGTATCGCCACCCTTTTCTTTGACTGTTATATCCTACAAAAATACATCTGACAGCCTTCTTTTCCATTTTGCTACGTAAATGATCAGCTATAAATACATAGCAAACACATCCAAAAACTCAAAAATAACTAACTGAAGGTTTCATATTCCATAATTTTTTGAAAAGTGAAATAAAACATAACCTTTGTTGAGGAAGCCTATTGATCACAAATGCAGCCGTCCTTATTGCTTTTGCCCAAAAACGTCCTGGTATGTTCTTCGCGTGAAGCATGCTTCGACAAATTTCTGTCTATGCCATTCTGTTATAGAGTGCTAGTACATGTGAACTGATGATGTATTCGGCTTTCTTGAAGGAAATCACAGAACTTGTTTGAGATATACTCTCCCCCATTATCACTGCATAGACAACAAATTCTTTTGCCAACTTCTGCTTCTGCTACCTTCTTAAATTCTTTAAACTTTAAAAAAGTTTCAGATTTTTCTTTCACAAAGTAAATCCACACATACCTTGAGAAGTCATCAATAAAAGTCACCATGTACTTCATCCCACCTATGGAAGCTTGTTTCACAGGCCCAAACACATCGGAGTGCACCAACTCCAATGGTTCTCTTACTTGAAAGTGGGATTCTTCAAAAGGCAGCTGATGTGCTTTTCCATACTGGCAGCCTGCACATACTGTCTTTTCTTACTTCAAGTTGTGGAAGTCCCTTCAACATCGACCTCTTCATCATCACCTCTAATTTGGAATAGCTAACGTGACCCATCCGCATGTGCCATATGTCTGTTGTTTCATTTCTTTTCATCTTGTCTACGTATGCAGCTTCTACAGACATTACATAAACTGATTCCAACCTTTGACCTTTCATCACCGATTCTTCTATAATCTCCAGGTCCCGATAGATCTTCACATCTTGTGGTCTAAATAGAACAAAATGACCAGAAGATGTTAACTGTGCCACAGAGAAAAGATTTTTCTTCATACCTGGGACATGGTAAACATTTTAGAGCGGTACCTCGGTATCACTGTGTTGAGGAGAAACTACTGTATTACCAATGTGAGCTATCGGTAACTTTGAGTTGTTCACCGTTACTACTACCCTGCTGCCCTTATACACTAACAGGTGTTGCAGCTTTTCTTTGTAACTCGTCATATGATTTGAGCATCCCGAGTCGACAATCCAATCCTTCTCATAATCAATTGTCTTTGTCATTGTAACGAAAGCCAATTCTTCTTCTTCTACACCAAAGAATGCATTTGCATTCGACTCTTCTTTACTATTTGATGTAGCAGCATTGCTCTCAATAGTATTTTTCTTTAACCAGCAATCTTTCGCCATATGACCTCTTTTTCCACAATTGTAACACTTCCCTAGATACTTCTTACCGTCGTCTTGATTCTGCGAAGCTCCTCCTGCACGAACACTCACTCCGCCTTGATGACTTCTTGCCATATCATTATTCTTCTTGGATATATCAGTGGTATGTTGTTTGGAATTCCACCTGCCTTGATTGGCATAGAGTGCCTCTTCTTCCTTCTTCAATGAGACTTCTCTCATTTGCTTAGCTAAGGCTTCTTGACCAGCTACCAAACTTTCGAATTCTACCAGCGACAGTTAAACTTGCCATCCTTGTATGGCAGCAATGAAACTCCTAAATTCTGGCTTCAAGCCATGAATGATGATGCGCTTCATCCTAGTATCACCAATAAGAGCCTCCGGATCCAACTCAAAAATCTCCCGGCATAGCGACTTTACTTTATGAAAGTACTGTGAGATCGTCATGTCGCATTGTGACACTGACAGCAACTCAGACTCTAAGAGTTGGAGCTTCGTATCATTCTTCTTGGAGAACAGCTTGGCAAATGTATTCCAAGCTTCCTGTGGAGTTTTGGCATCACGTATATGCTCTAGTACATCTTCTTCGACTGTGATCTTCAAGGCGAACATTGCTTTACCCCCTTTGATTCTCCATTTCCGTAAGATACCATTCGTGTCTTCAGTTTCTGGAGACGTAACCTCGTTTCCGTTTACTACTTCCCACAAGTCTTGGCCTTGCAAGTACGACATCATGCATGTTGACCAAGAATTGTAGTTTTGGTTGTTGAGTTTCTTGATTCCACCAACTACTTGAAGATCACCCATCCTGACAGCACCTAGAAGAGTCTGGCTTTGATACTAGATGCTGAATATTAAACAAAAAAACTGACAGAAAATTGATGGAAAATCAGAGAACTGATCCTTTATTGATGCAAATAGCCTGTATATATAGGCTTACAAACGTATAAGCAAGTCATTGCTTATTACTAGGACTCAACTTAGTGCTAACCAATAACTAATAGACCTGCAATTTGACTGAAACAAAAACACTAAAAAAAAAAATAACTAACAACTTCAAAGCTTATCTAAACAAATTATTAATGACTTAAGACAAAAAAATATGGAGATAAACAAATAACCACGTCTTTCATATCCTGGTGTTGATATCTTCAATAAAATTTACACTTTGTTTGCAATTCTTGGGTTTATCCTGCTGACAAGTATGATTATGACCCATTTTCTTCGTGAATCCGGTGTGTAGTTTAATTACTTTAGTTATTTACATGCCCTTCTCCTATATAGAGTATGTTTTATAACAAGTTTTCATTAGGCTTTGCTGCCGAGTGAAACTCCAGAAGCATTGCGCTGGTACAGAGAGGCTGAGTTGCTTCATTTGAGAGGAACTGGAACCGGAAAGCTTGAGGAATCGGATAGGGTTTATGACTATGATGTTTACAATGATTTTGGAGATCCCGACAACAGTCCACTTCTTGCCCGACCAGTCCTTGGAGGATCGACACAGTATCCTTATCCAAGAAGGGGAAGAACTGGAAGACCTCCATCAAAGGCTGGTGAGTAGTTTTTCGCTCTTATTGTAATATTAGTGGTTTTTATTGCTGAATTTTATGCTGTTTCGTTTTGATTTTGTTGTTACTGCTTTGACGTACAGATCCTAAGAGTGAAAGCCGTTTGCCACAGATAACAAGCTTTGCAATTTATTCCCCAAGGGATGAAAAGTTTTCACCCTTGAAGCTGAAAGATGTCCTTAGTAATGCGCAAAAAGCTATGGCACAGCTCCTTTCTCCTCAGCTTGCTGCTATCGGAGATGTCACTCTTAATGAGTTTAATAGCTTTGAAGATGTTCTGAAAGTTTATGAACCTGGAGCTCCTTGTTATCACAAGTATCCAACACCGCATGTTGTTAGAGGTATATTTTGATGTTAGTGGCTTTTCGGCATGGCCCCTCTCCATACCACTTGTATTGTCTTTTATTTAAATTTTCCAATCTTTGGGACAGCTGATAAGTCGGCGTGGATGTCTGATGAAGAATTTGGAAGAGAAATGCTTGCTGGATCGAACCCAGTGTGCATACGTGGCCTAAAAGTAAAATTCTCACTGCTGTCCACATGGCCTTTCTTATTGATAATTGGTTGTTGCAATGGACATAGTTTACCATTTTTTTGCTGTTGGTACAGGAATTCCCTCCGACAAGCAAGGTCGATCCAAAAATATATGGTGATCAAACCAGCAAAATAACCAGAGAACAAATTCAGTCTCAGCTAGGTGGACTGACCATTGAGAAAGTATATGGCACTAACTATTTACTGTTTTTATTAGTTGTGTTGTCATTGCTAAATACCCTGATCATTTCTCTTTGACCCAATTTAGGCCATGGAGATGAACCGTATGTTCATTCTGAATTAACATGACATTGTGATGCCTTATGCTAGGAAACTTAACATGACTCATTCAAAGATTTATGCATCAAGGACTGTGCTCTTTCTGCAAAATGACGGTACTTTGAAGCCACTGGCCATTGAATTAAGCTTGCCTCATCCCGATGGCGATCAGTTTGGTGCAATTAGCAAAGTGTTGACTCCAGCTGTTACTGGTGTTGAGTATGGCTGTGGCAAATTGCAAAGGCGTTTGTTTCTATTAATGAATCTGGTGTACACCAGCTCATCAGCCACTGGTACTGGATCTTACTGATGTTTGTTAATATCAGTTTGAAACAATAATTTGAACATGTCTAAATTTCATTCTCAGGTTGCATACTCATGCATCAGTTGAGCCTTTTGTGATAGCAACCCATAGGCAGCTTAGCGTGCTCCATCCAATCTATAAACTTCTTCATCCTCACTTCCGTGATATAATGCACATCAATGCCTTGGCTCGACAGGCTATACTTCATGGCGGAGGTATTGTTGAGAGAACAGTTTTTCCTGGACCACATTCAATGGAGTTGACCTCAATTGCTTATAGGGATTGGGTTTTCCCTGATCAAGCTCTCCTTGCTGAACTTCTTAAGAGGTAAGTCGGTAGTGGATGCGTTAATCTCTCTACTATATATGTAAATGATATCCTTGAGTAATTATTGTGTTTTTCATTTGTCGTGTTCCTTCAGGGGCGTGGCAGTTGAGGATCCTGCATCCAAACATGGTGTGCGCCTTCTAATTGAGGACTATCCTTATGCTGTGGATAGTCTTGAAATCTGGTCAGCGATCAAAAGTTGAGTACATGATTATACCAGTTTGTATTACAAAACTGATGATGCGGTTCTGAAAGACTCTCCAAGCGTGGTGGAAGGAAATTCATGAGGTAGGACATGGTGACAAGAGTGGTGAACCGTGGTGGACTGAGATGCAAACACGTGAAGAACTGATTCACTCGTTGACTATCATTATCTGGATAGCCTCTGCTCTTCATGCAGCCATTAACTTTGGGCAGTACCCTTATGGAGGCTTTGCACCAAATCGTCCTGGTATGTGCCGAAGGCTAATTCCAGACCCTGGTACCGCTGAGTATGAAGATCTTAAGACAAATCCCGTGAAGGGATATTTGAAGACAATTACTCCCCAGTTCCAGACTCTGATTGGTATAGCTGTCCTTGAGGTTTTGTCCATACACTCATCCGATGAATATTTTCTTGGCCAGAGGGAGGCTGCTGCTGAATGGACCAAGGATAAAGAAGCACTAAAAGCTTTTGAAAAATTTGGGAAGAAGCTGGCTCAAATTGAGAAAAAGATTACTATGATGAACAATGACGAGAAACTGAAGAATAGGACTGGGCCTGTGAAGATGCCTTACACATTGCTTTATCCTACAAGTGAACCAGGACTTGTTACTGCCAAAGGAATTCCAAATAGTATCTCTATCTAATGTTACTTCTTACCATGTTCTAGACTTGGTGTGATAATTTAAAAATTATGAAAGGTCTGCTATCTAAGTCGGTCTGTCAAGCTTTTGCTTCGTTTGATATTATACCAGCTTCATCTCTGGTGCTATTATAATAAAATGGGATATGATCTCTTTTATGGTTAATTTTTCTGCTTCTTGGACTACTTGTGAACTTTAATGTTGCACCATCTACAGCTGAATTTAAAGTGATTAGTTAAAAACTGTAGGTGAACTAGTTATAACTATATTTGAATACAAATGAAATTGGGTTTGTCGCTGGTCCTCTTATTCCAAATCCTTGTCAATATAGAAACACATATATATTATACATGTTAGTTGTTAACTAATTCTATAAATACTCTAGAATTGTTTTCTTTCATGTAAGACATTGCTACAATCAGTTTCCCCTTGGCTATTCTTCCTTACGTTCCTCTCTTCTTTTTTTAAATCTAAGCCATGGGGGGAATGGGCAGAACTGCTGGACGATCTCATCGCTATGATAGCAAAGTGTGTGGAAGTGTTGAAAGATTTCATTGCTTTTGGTGCTGTTTGTACTTCATGGCGAACTGTTGCCACAAAGGAAAATTTTGACGCGTTTAATTCACCCCAAGTTCCGTTGCTAATGCTGCAACTGCCTGGTAAAGGAAGTGATTATCGAGAATTTTACTCTCTTTCCAAGAAAAAAGTTTAACGCGTATTCCTCCCAGAAGTAATAGGGCTGCTACAGATTTTTCCAACGAAAGGGTGGTTATGTACCCTGTCTTGTCATACACTAGAGAGATGAACTTGTTGCATCCTCTCTCTCACACTAGTATACAACTTCCCTCAGTAAATGACTTATTGACTTCACATGACGAATGTACCATTAAAGAAATAGGGGAGCACTCAGGGGCGGAGCCACCTTTGGTTTAGGAGGTTCATCCGAACTTCCTTCGGTGAAAAATTATACTATTTAGACATGGTTAATATAAATTTTTTTGTACATATAGTAGAGGTTGAACCCCCCTTCGGCTCGTTCGTATGTTCACTTTTTAAATTTTTGAACCCCCTTAGTAGTAATCCTGCCTCCGCCACTGGAAGCACTAATAAACCAAGTTATCTTATTTGTCAGTCCTTCTGATACTTCAGATTATGCATTGGTGGTGGTTCACTACTTTTTTGCTAAGATGTCCTTTTGGCGACATGGAGATCTCAACTGGACTAAAATTAACTTCAAGAACGATACTCTCTACGATGTGGTTTGTTGTACGGGACAATTTTATGTACTCACTTTTGATCTCGAAGTCTGGGTTCAATACCCGAACCAATTGTTGAGCGACACTTACTTGTTCATCAAGGTTAACCGTTCAAACTATAACCCACGAAAGTTTTACCTAGTTAATGATAAAATTGCTCACTTGACATCGGCAAAGGTGGAAATTTCGCGTAGTACGTTCAACATGTAATGTATATCTATGAAAAATAATTTTTTTAACCATTATATGCAAATATTATTTTCTGTACCGATAGTATACTTTATTGACAAAGGTGGTTCGACCATTCACCCTATTTGTAGATCGAGAATTTTTCAAGGGTCAGTGGCTCACGGTTCAAATTCGGTGGATAATGAATCAGCCCCTCTACCTTTATAATTTGTATGCATCCGTAGTCCTCCCTCCTCTAAAAGAACCTCGTCCTCAAGGTTCGAGTAGAGTAATGCAACAATGAAAGAGTATGTCGTAAAGTGAAACATACTTTCGCGTCAATTCCATTAGAGGGTTGTGTGATAACAAGTCCATAACTAAAGATGCATCTACTTATGCTCTGTTTTGTTTTCCAATCCAGAGCATTGATTGAAGATCATTGCTAATCGCTTAATCCACTCAAAAGATGCAGCACAAGAAATGGTTTGTGCAAATTCACCGAGTAACAGATTCTTATAGTTGAAAATACTAGAACAAAAATTTGACACCAATTTACTCCCCTTAGGCCACCGAGAAAACGAGCATAGTTGAAACAAGGAAAGCTGATCTAGAGACATGAGTTTTAGCAGCTCCAAAAGCACAGAAGTAATCGTCAATGTCAATGAGTAAACCAGATATGAAGCGGGACGTAAATATTTGACAAGTACTGAATGTGATCTCAGTGTCCAGTCCTTCAGATTTGCGACTATGGAAGTAAACTAAGACTAGCAGAATACCAGCTAACCGAAAACTGCATATATATCTAGCAACAGGGGCAAGGAGCGTGCCTAGACTTGCAGTAAGAGTAACCTTGAGCAAACACGTCTCTAAAGTATCCATATCCACGTATCGCGCCTTATTTTCAGCAGGCCATGCTAACAGCAAAATAAGAAATTTTCTTCACAATGCACAACAGATGTAGAATGTGGCAAAGCCCTTAAAGAAACAGTCCCTGACCCCATAATCGGACCCAACCAAGTGACACCTCCAGAGGAAAAAAACCAGAATGTTGCAGTTCGTTTAAATACATTTATCAGACAAGAAGAATCCAGAGGAAAACACTCTTTTCCAGTATCAACCAATTGCATTTGGGTAACCAAAAGTTCAGGGTAAAGTGAAACTCTATTTGGGTTATCCCCATGAAATTCTTCAAGAGAATTATGCAAATACGGAGCCATAAGGCACCAGCAGCTTGGCCTGCCTCTAGGCTATCCATGTTCACAACAGAACAAGTATAGATACGCCTCAATCCCAAACAAGTTAAGCTCCGACTATATGAATCGTCATTGACCATGTTTTCTGATTCACCCTCAACTAATATTATCATAAAGAGCAGCCCGGTGCACTAAAGTTTCCACTATGGCCGTAGTGTTAAGAACAGGCGGACCACAAGGGTCTACTGTATGCAGCCTCACCTTGCATTTCTATAAGAGACTGTTTCCACGGCTTGAACTCGTAACCTCCTAATCACATGGTACAACTTTACGGGTTACTCCAAAGCTCCCCTTCAACTAATAATTCATCATACCAAAAAACAAATTGAGAAAATAAGCTAAAGATTAGACATGGAAGCACGAATCAGTAATCACGACTGGATCAATACCTACATAGCCAGTGCTCATATCATATATCATCAAAAGAACGAAAATGGAAGCACGAATCAGTAATCACGATAGGTTCAATACCTACACAACCAGTGCTCATATCATATATCATCAGAAGAACGAAAATGGAAGCACAAATCAGTAATCACGATACGATCAATACCTACGCAACCAGTGCTCATATCACGAATCATCAATCACGATACGATCAATACCTAAGTAACCAGTGCTCATATCATATATCATCAGAAAAACAAAAAAATTAAGCCAACAAAGCTCTGAAATTCAATCAACAGCAACAGAAATCCGTAGACTAAGAGTACTCCTGCTACATTGTTAGAATGCTTTTTCGTAATCCTACACATACCTATATTCGTGTTCTGAACTTAATCAACAGCAACAGAAAACTCACATACTGTTCTTCTTCATGTGCTTACAGCAATCAATCAGTAGACTAACTGGTAATGAATTCGTATTAACAACATCAACACTTCTCCGATACTAGTCAATCATCGATTCAAACGAACTCACACATACCAAGTTTCCGTCGAGGCAATGAATTAGTAGTATTAACATCAACACTTCTCCGGTACGAGTATTCAATCATCGATCCAAACGAACTCGTAAAGAAGCCACAGGAAATACATTGAAGGAACAAGTAAACCAAGCACAGTAGAAATCTGATCAGCGTTATCAAAATGGATATTGTACTTCATAGTCAAGTTATTGTACATAACTCCCCAGTGCTGCTGCATTGTATCACCATCAGAAATCAAGCTATTGTTCCTCCTCAAATTCGACTCATTTTCGTCATCAAACAACTGATAAATGTAAGTTTCAGCTGCACCTTCCTTCCTTAACGGAGTTCCTAAACCAGATTTCAAATGCGAAATCAATCCTTGTAAGTATCTCTCCGCGTACATTTTACTCTCTTCTACATTCATATGCTCATCATTGCTAGGCCAACCTGTTTCCGTCAAAATCAACGGTACATTTTCGTAACCGGAAACCGCCATAGCAGCAATAACCGAATCAACCATCATATCAAACAGATTATGATAACGAACACCAGTAACAACATCATCACGGAAGTTAAACGGACCTTCTTCAAACAAAGCGAAACTAATCGGTATCTCTCCGTGAAGTTTATACACATTGTACGGATACACATTCATTAACAAAGACGAATTCGTTTCCTCCAAAAACTCTAATACCGGCTTGATAACCAGCGAGTTCACCGGTTCCTGAAACTCCGCCGACGAAGGTGGAAACGCCGTTGTAATCACGTTAATGAAAGAGAACGTAGTCGATACTGATACCGTACGGATTCCTAAGTCGATTAACGCGTGGTGTAAGTTCTGCATGGCGGTAACTATAGCAGTTGTAGGATCGGAACCGGAATCACCGGCTGCGGTGATGACGTCAGCGCCGACGGAGATAAGTGAAATGCGAGCGCGAGGATGGAAAGGGAGGACATTGTTGTAAAGCCAGAGAGTAGCGGAGGAGCGATTGTCGGCGAAGGAGGTGACGAGGTGGTTAGGTACGGTGAGGAGGAGGGAGATATTGGAGTAAGAAAATGCACGGATTAAAGTTGGCGACGGATTAAGGAGGCGAACGGCGGGGATATTGAGAGATTGTAGGGCGGCGACGACGTGTTCAGGTGACGGAGAGTTGGAAGGGACGGCGGAGTAGGTGAAGCCGACGGTGGTTGGAGCGGCGGCGACGGTGGTAGAAGGGAGGATTCCGTTGAGGAGGAGGAAGAGAGAGAAAACGAGCACAGTTTTCGAGGGAAGCATCATGTAAATGACACTGAGTTGAATTGAACTGACTAACTAACTTTTTGTTTGGACTTCATTCGGTTATAATATGCTACTAGATCCATTTCAAAAGACGGTTTAAAAAGAAAATGAAAAAGGTATAAATAATGTGATAAATGGTACGTTCGTCACCATTATTAAAATGATATATATATATATATATATATATATATACTTAGTTTAAGTGTATCCGTCTCACACGTGTACTTTACTTTATTGAATTCAAACGTTATACTAAATATGATATTTATCTAAATAATAAAAAGAAATATAATAATTAAATTTAATATTTGAATAATTTATTTAATTAAATCTAAATTAAAAAAAAAAGTCAAAGCCAGGGTATTTACTCCTACATATAAAAGGAAAGTTGGTGAACTATAATTTTGTCCCATATGAGAAGAGCTTTTGGATAAATATTATTAGGTCTTTTGCTAAATATGACATTTTCAACAATCAGTTATTGTTTTCTTCCACTGCCTAACACTAACAATCAATAATGTTGGCTCCATGTGTTTTCTCCCTTTGCCATTTTACTTTCCCAAATTCCCTATTTCTGTCAATTTCTTCCATTGCCCTGCGTCAGTCATTCACAATCTACATACAAAATTGATGGTTTGGTGACTTGGGTAGATTAATTTCTTCGTTGTTATCACTCTTTTGTGTTTCACCCCTGTTAGTTTTCAATTTGTACTTTACTGTCTTCTGTTGTGTTTTGCTATGATTTATATGGTGAAGTATGATGATATTAGATGTTGTGTTACACTTTTTGTTTTCCAATCTTCAGGTTACTCTTGCTATTCAAGTTTTTGTTTTTTAAAAAGAAAGAAATAATTTTGAAATTTATGGTTTAACTAACAGAGAAACAAGGCGCATCAAGTAGGATAAAGGAGTTCGAAAAGTAGAAAGAAGATGCGGCCAGGAAGATAGCTATCATTTTAAAGCTTTTGGTTTCTTCTTTCCAATCAGACCTCAAAACTAACTAGATTGTATTTATCCCTCTTCGGTCATGCTTCTTCATCGATGCAACGATTTCGATATTTGTTCTTTCTCTGATCTCTCGCATGGCTTATATTTTAGTGAGTTCTCAAGCTTCTGTTTATTTTTATTCTGCTGGCTTTCTTTTGCTGTAATTTTTTGGGTTTTTTACATACTTGAAGCAGGCTATGTTCGATTTGAACTCAAAAGGATCTAATTGCAAGAGTAATTCAAGCAATGCGTTAGTAAAATTTATTCTTCTTCATTCAAATGACATTTACTGTGGAATCTCCTGACACTATTTAATAGCTGTCAAGTAATAATTACTTCATGTACAGTGTTATATCCAAAATAAATAAATATTAAAGAGAATGCGAAAGAAGGAAACAAAAATGTGTTGCTATATTACAGAAGATAAAAGAAAGGTGTGTAGATGCATCATTCTGAATAAGCTTGACCATAGAGCTTGCATATGATAGCTGAGAAGTGCATGTTAAATACTAAGTCACTTGATTTTTTGACAGTTATTAACTTTTAGCTATCTATACAAGATTCAAAAGATTTGGCAATTTTAAAATAGCTTGTTGGTGTATATTTTCTTCTGGAAATATTTCCAATGTTATAAGAACTGTTGTGAGCCCTTTTTATACAACCTATAATATTTGCTTATCCTCCCAACAAATAATAAGTTACTCGATATAATTTCAAAGTGGATTATGCAAAAGGTAGAGTGTACACAAATATTAATGGAGGTAGATAGGTTATTTCCGAAAGCTACTTAGTAATGCTTCTGCCATCACGCCCTCCAAATGTCAAGAAGTCAAGTCATTGTAGGCCACATTTGTTTGGTTAGACAGATGAAGTGTCTCTTGATTTTGTTTGTTCTAACTGAAAATAATGACATCCATGAAGCTACCAAATTAGTTGATGTAGCTAATAAGAAAGTGTGTTAGGAAATGTTGCTTGGACATATTGAAAATTGAATTGGAGTCATTCAGTACGTATGATTCTAATCTGTAAGAAAGGTACTTAGCAATAAGTTTTTAATGGAATTCTCGAAATTATTATAGAAATTTT
>NC_061121.1:221838207-221923150 GCF_002878395.1 Capsicum annuum | reverse complement strand
AATCTATAATCTATAATATATATATATATATATATATATATATATATATATAACCTTTTCACTAAGCCACATGGCATATATAGATAACCTTTTGGCACATGTTGCAATTTTAATTATTTATTTATTTTATTTTAAATAATTAATTCACTATGCAGATCCATAACCCGACTCGTCCCAATCCAGATTAAAGCTTCTAAGAGATGCGTTTATGGGCCCATTTGAATAGGCCGAAAAGAAGTGGCTTTTAAAAAGTTCTTAAAAGTACTTTTGAAAGTGCTGAACTTACTTTAAAAATAAACAGTTACGTGTTTGGATAAAAGTGCTGAAACTGAAAAAAAGTTATTGATGTATTTCGTAAATAATGTTTTTAAGCACTTTTTTTTAGTCAAAATGTCTGAAATACCCTTATAACTGTTAATAATATATAGAGTTGATTATTATTAATTTCTATTGCTAAATGATTTAAATTAAAATTAATATATATATATATATATATATATATATATTTATATAAAATATTTTCATGACTGACTATTAATTTATGCGCTAAAAAAAAAAATTTAAGAGTTTAAGTGTTGAATGTTTGTGTTTGAAAAGATAGTTATATATTAAAAGATTATTTATTTCTTCATGGTTACGTTAAGATTTCGTATCACTACGGTGCAATTTGTGACGGCACTTTATTTTCTTATTAAATTGGGCTTGTCGCTTTTAACCTTCGAGGATAGTATTAATATATATGCCGAGCTTATCATTAAAGCAATATATATATATATATATATATGTTACTAATTATCATAATTACATTAATAGATAAATAGTTTCATACAAAAGAGGTACTAATATGCCTAGAGTTAAATTCGCCATAAATACAAAAAGTAAAAATGTTCAATTAAAATATCGAAAAAGAAAAATTAAAATCTGATTAATAATAGTATTCTCTCCGTTTCATATTAATTGATTATCTTATAAAAATAATTGTCTCATTTTAGTTGATCACCTAACTAAATCAAGAAAATATTAATTAATTTTTTTTATATTACTCTTGTAATTAATTCGTTTTGAGAGTGTTTATGTTGTTTGTTAAGTTTCTAAAAAGATTTTTTAAGAGGTGAATTAATAATTACTTTTTTATTTATGATATTTTAACGTAGGTGTAAAATAATTGTTTTGAACTTGTCTAGATTCCATGGGTTTTCAAGTTATGTGAATTTAATAATTTTTATTCATTATAAAAATAGTTAACTACAAATTGTATTAGTATTGAATTAGATTAATAACAACAATAATAACCACAACAATAACAATAACAACAATAATAATAATAACAACAACAATAATAACAATAACAATAATAACAACAATAATAACAATAACAACAACAATAATAATAATAACAATAATAACAATAATAATAACAATAATAACAAGAACAACAAGAATAACAATAACAACAACAAGAATAACAATAACAACAAAAATAACAATAACAACAACAACAATAATAATAATAACAATAATAACAATAATAATAAGAATAACAAAAATAACAATAATAATAATAATAATAATAATAATAACAACAACAATAACAACAACAGCAATAATAATAATAATAACAATAATAACAATAAGAATAACAAGAACAACAAGAATAACAATAACAACAAGAATAACAACAACAATAATAATAATAACAATAATAACAATAATAATAATAATAATAATAACAATAATAACAATAATAACAATAATAATAATAATAATAATAATAATAACAATAATAATAATAACAACAACAACAACAACAACAATAATAATAATAATAATGATAAAAAATCAAAATTGACTTTTTTTAAGTAATTATAAAAATTATCAAACACCTTTTTAAGCAAAAAATAATTTATAAGCTATTTTAACCAAATTAAAAACGTACCCAAACACCCACTATTACTCAAAACACAACACAAATGACTCTGTGTGAAAAGAAAATTAGATATTTTTTGCATTCCACCTTAAAAATATTGGAAAGAGAACAATTTTTTTACTAATATTCTTTTTGTACTTCCTTTGAAAATGCACTAACCATGCTTTAGTTCGAAAAAATGAAAGCTCGATACATGAAGAATTTTGCTTTCATATAAGACTCGAGTTTCAAGGTATAAGACAACCTTCTTGTTTGATACAATTATTAGTGACAGATAACTGTCGTATTGATTGATTGATTTCATAATTTTAATTCGTGTTTTATTAGTCATATAGAGAAGTACTCTGTGTTTATGTATGATTCAAAGAAAGATTGTGATCCAATGAGGTATAATCGATGTAACCTACTACTTAATGCAAACATTAATGATCGATTTTTTGACTTGAATCGGCAACTTGTAAATCATACGAACATTCTGGATTGTTACTTTAACGTTCCCTCCTTGAGATTAATTCTATGTATCGTAAAAGTTACATTTGGACAGAGGACATTTGTTTGAAAATGCTACGATTATGTCTCAATCGAAAAAAATGATAGCTCGATGTGCAAAGAATTCCATTTATTTTTATGTAAAGACTCCAGGAAGAATTGCATTCGAAAGGAGTTAATGTAGATAATCTAATTGTTTGACACTAATATTAGTGACAGATAGTTGACTTACTAATTCCACGATTAGAATTTGTGAATTATTGACCATATGAGGAAGTATTTTATGTATAACATATGACTAGAACATGTTGTGATTCAAGGGGTGTAAAATATATATGTGGTTTGAACTTAATACAAAAATCAACAAGTGATTTTACAACTTGAATCAGTGACGATTTATTATTTATATATCGAACTCACATAATAATAAAATTTAAAATCTACCAAAAAAATAAAATAATAGAATTTAGAAATAGAAGCAGGTGAATTACATGTTCCACTCATGTTGAGATGAGATGCACATTATGTTATATTATACAATAAGCTCATAAGAAGAAATTCTTATCAAAAACACAAAGCTAAACTATTATTAGTAGAGTAAATTATAATAAGTTCTTTTTCTCAACAGTAGAATAATAAGCTCAGGGTCGTTTAGTTGATGAAATAAGGTGAACTATTTTAAAACCAAGCTTGAGATTAAAGCATTTATACTTAGTTTGTATAAATTTATTCTACTTTCAATAAAACTATTCTCCTAGAAATATTTTTTGTAATTTCTTTTTCCTGTTGCTGTTGATTAAATTTCATATCTTTGTTGGCTTAATTTTTTCTTCTGCTGATGATATGATATGACCACTGGGTACATAGATATGTTGATCCCATTATGATTAGTGATTCTTGTAAGTAAAATGTTTTTATTTCAAACGAATATATTAGTTAGTACTTGGAGAGAAAGGAAAAGAAAAAAAAAAATGTTTGCCGCCTCAAACTTCATCGCCTCATCTTTCTTTATATATATGTGTTAACCAATGAGAAACGTAGGAAAGGGGCAGCTTTCTTTCCTTCTTTCTTTAAAACTTCTTTCTTCCTCCACCAACATTTTCCTTTTCATGGACTAAGTTTTTGGGCTTGGGTTTGTTTAATCAATTTTCTAATTTAACATGTTGGTATTTGTATTAATAATTTTGTTGATTTCTGTACCTTTTATTTAATTAGAAAGAAATTATTTAACTCAAAATATTCTCTAATTAATCAGGAAAGTATTTATTTATAGTTGTTATATTGATTACAGTATTATTATTAAGGTAGCAATAATATTATACACTGTTATTTTATTATATTATTAATATTATTAATATAATATTTTATCAATAATTAAATAATATTATTGTTATTATTATTTTTTCGTTGTTGTTATTATTATTTTTTCGTTATTCCACAACAATCTAAGAAACTTTGGCATATAATTTTGATCCTAAGACCGTTGATAATACTGATGTTGGTGTTGCTCTGACTGCTTCCATTCCAGTCAGTTTGTCAGAATATTATGGTACTGCAGGTACTGCAAAATACAGGTATGAAAATAAATTTGGTTGTATGCCTAATGTTAATAATAGAATCTTCATAAAAAAATGCATCTCAATGCAAGAGAATATATGAAAGAAATGGCAATCCCGCTGAGTCAAAAATAAATTTGACTGAAACAGATGATATAATTATTGCGGTCATTTCAGAAATGAATATTGAGACCAATGTGAGAAATTGGGTGGTAGACTCTGGTGCTCTAAGCACATTTGTATAAATAAAAATGATTTTATATCATACATCCAAGTTGAGAAAGAAGAAGAAATTGTTTATCTTGGGACCTCAAGAACTATTCATGTTCTCGGAAAAGGCAAAGTTTTTCTCAAACTCATATCTGGTAAATCTTTGACATTGAGTAATGTGCTGCATATTCCTAATATCAAAATTAATTTGATTTCTGTGGCATTATTAGGAAAAGCTGGAATAAAGGTTATATTTGAAAATAATGAGGTCATATTAATTAAATATGATATTCTTATTGGAAATGGACCTTGTAATCATGAACTTTATATACTTGATATAATAAAAAATAATCCATCAGCTTCTACTTATATGATTGAGTTTGTTTCTTTATGGCATGCTAGATTAGGATATGTTAATATTAAATATATATAGAATATCCAATCACTTGGTCTAATATCTGTTTAGATTCAAGTATTTTTGATAAATATGAAATATGTGTTAAAGTTAAAATTACTAAAAGTCATGTTTTTCAGTTGATAGAGAAACTGAATTGTTATCATTGATTCACACTGATTTGGATGATTTAAAACAGACTATGACTTGAAGTGGTAAAAGATATTATGTGACCTATATTGATGATTTTTTCAGATTTACTAAGTTGTATTTGCTTAGAAATAAAGATGATGCATTTGAGTCTTTTATGTCTTATAAATCTGAAGTTAAAAATCAACTTAGTAGAAAAATCAAGAGAATTAGATCTGATAGAGGTGGAGAATATGTGTCTTTAAATATTTTTTGTGAAAAAAAAAAGGTATTATTCATGAAGTAACTCCGCGGTGTAGCTGAGAGAAAAAATAGAACATTGAAAGAAATGATGAATTCTATGCTAATTAGCTCTTGTGCACCTGATAATTTGTGGGATGAAGCTATTTTATCTGCATGTCATTTACAAAATAGAATTCCTCATAAAAGAACTGGCAAAACCCCTTATGAATTGTGGAAAGGTTATAAACCTAATTTGAAATATTTAAAAGCGTGGGGTTGCCTTACTAAAGTTCTTCTTCTTGGACCTAAAAAGAGGAAAATAGGTTCTAAAACTGTTGATTGCATGCTTATTGGATATGCTGAACATAGTGTTGCATACAGATTTTTTGTCTTGAAATATGATGTACTTGATAGTAATACTATAATTGAGATAAAGAATGTTGAATTCTTTGAACATATTTTTTCACTAAGTGATAAAATCTCTCATGCACCTGTTGAAAAAAAAAATGAATCTACCTCTACTATTGAGGAATTGAGAAGAAGTACAAGGCCTAGAAAAGAATATTTTTCTTATGGAAATTATTTTCAAACTTTTCTTGTTGATAATGAACCATCAAATTATTTTGAAGCTATATTTTCTTCTGATGCTAAATTTTGAAAAGAGACAATAAAAATTGAACTTGATTTAATTATGAAAAATAATACATGAGTTTTAACTGATTTACCTCCTGGTGCAAAACTGATTGGTTATAAATGAATTTTCAAAAGAAAACTTAATTCAGATGGATCTTTAGATAAATATAAAGTTCGGTTAGTAGCTAAAGGATTTTCTCAAAAGCAAAATATTGATTACTTTGATACGTTTGCACCAGTAACAAGAATTGCTTCTATTCGAGTATTAATTGCTTTAGCATCAATTCATAAGTTGTTTATCCATCAAATGAATGTAAAAACAACTTTCTTAAATGGCGATTTAGAAGAAGAAATTTATATGGTTCAACCTGAGGGATGTGTAATTTCTGGAAAAAAAAATAAAGTTTGTAAATTGATTAAATCTCTTTATGGCCTTAAACAAGCTCCTAAACAGTGGCATGAGAGATTTGATCAAGTCTTAATAAAAGACGATTTTTCTTCTGTTGAGGTGGATAAATGTGTTTATGCAAAGGTGGTAGACAGTGATTATGTGATAATCTGTTTATATGTTGATGACATGCTTATATTTTGTTCATATTTAAATATTGTGGAACTTACTAAATTATTTTTGTCTACTAACTTTGATATGAAAGATCTGGGTGAAGTCAATATAATATTGGAAATTAAAGTTATAAGGAGTGAAGATGGTATAATGTTGTCTCAAGAACATTAAATGGAAAGACTTCTTAAGAAATTTGAATGTTGGGAGGTAACTCCTGTAGCCACTCCTTATGATGCTAATTCTAAATTAAAAAAGAATAATGGTGACCTCGTTGCTCAGTCTAAGTATGCACAGATCATTGGGAGTTTGATTTATTTAATGAATTTTACTTGGCCTGATATAGCCTATGTCGTGTGTAGATTGAGTAGATATACTTATAATCCCAATAATGAGCATTGATCTGTATTAATACGATTGATGAAATATTTGAAAAAAACCGTGAATTATGGTATCTAGTATAGTGGATTTCCTTCAACTTTAGAAGGTTATTGTGATGCAAATTAGATCTCTGATTCAGACGAGACAAAATTCACTAGTGGTTATGTATTCACGTTTGGTAGAGGTGCAGTATCATAGAGATCAGCTAAACAGACGATCATTGCTAGATCAACTATGAAATCGGAGTTTGTGGCTTTCGAATTAGCTGGTACTGAGGCTGAATGGCTAAGAAATTTCTTAGCGAATATCTCTTTTAAAAAGAATGATCTGTTGCCTTATAGCCCTTTGAAAAAGGATGATCTATTGCCTCATAACCCTTTGAACAAGGATGATCTGTTGCCTGATATCCCTTTGAAAAAGGATGATCTGTTATCTAATATCCGTTTGAAAAAAGGATGATATGTTGTCTAATATCCCTTTAAAAGGGGATGATCTGATGTCTCCTATGTATATACACTGTGATTGTCAAGCCGCAATTGCTATTGCGAAGAATAAATCTTACAGTTGTAAAAGTAGACATATGAAATTAAGGCATATTAGTGTTAACGAGTTGCTAAGAGATGGAATAATTTTCATTGATTATGTGAAGTTAGAATTGAATTCGGCCGATTCACTGACTAAACCTGTGGGAAGAAAATTAATTCTTCAAACCTCAAAAAAGATAGGGTTAAAGCCAATATAATTATCAATAAAGATGGTAACCCAACCTATGTGATTGGAGATCCCATGAAGTAGGTTCATATGGATAATAACAAGTCGATATTGACTCTGCGCACTTATTGAGAGTGTTTGAACTACTAATAAAATGGAGGGATGAGTTATTGAATCTTAATGATGGTGTATTTAAAGCAATGTACACTTGATGAATTCACTTATATGAGAAGTGGAATGAGGTCGCTCCTATGAGACTTTTGGCCTTAGTCTCTAGAGCTCTCATGAATATCAGGCGCCCGCATAACTTATTGGCGCAAAACCGCGTTGACCAATAAAATTTCGATCAAAATGCGATTGGTAAAATCTATGACTTACGACAAGAATTATTCGGTTCATAAAAATATTATATTTCACCGGTAATTCTGTAAGTTAAATTTTATTGGCCTAAGTTTGATTCATAGTCCAGAAGATACCAAACCTACTATATTTTGTCCATGCAAATTCAACAAATTAAAATATTTTCCTATAAATCCTTTTGAAATAATGTGGGGATTGTACGTAAAATATTTTTATTTCAAAAGAATTTATTAGTTAGTATACTTGGAAAGAAAGGAAAAGAAAAAAAAATGTTTGCCGCCTCACCTTTCTTTATATATATATATATGTTAACCAATGAGAAACATAGGAAAGAGGTCTTTCTTTTTATATATATATATAGATATAGATATGTTAACCAATGAGAAACATAGGAAAGAGGTTGCTTTCTTTCTTTCTTTAATACTTCTTTCTTCCTCCACCAACATTTTCCTTTTCATTCTTGGACTAAGTTTTTTGGCTTGGGTTTGTTTAATCAATTTTTTTAATTTAATATGTTGGTATTTGTATTAATAATTTTGTTGATTCTTGTACCCTTTGTTTAATTAGAGACAAATTATTTAACTCAGAATATCCTCTAATTAATCAGGAAAGTGCTTGTTTAATCCTGGGAAAACATTTCACACTGATGAAATAGTTTCTTAGGACAGTGTCTACCACGACTCAAATATAATTAATCTATTAACTGGTTAAGAAGCAGTTAGATTACTGTTATAGTTGCTATATTGATTACAATATTATCACTAAGGTAGCAATAATATTATACACTGTTATTTTGTTGTATTGTTAATATTATTAATAAATATTTTGTCAACAGTTAAATAATATTGCTGTTATTATTATTTTTCCGTTGTTGTTATTATTATTTTTTCGTTATTCCACAACAATTCTTGCTTCCATGTCTAATATTTAACTTATTTTCTCTCATTTATATTTTTTGTATGATGTTAATATGATGTTGCTGGTGTATTATCGCATTTTATTATTTGTTTTTGTGTTTTTGCTTGTTATATTGTTATTTATCCTGAGTCGGGATCTATGGAAAATACTTTCTACTTCATCTGAGGTGATGGTATAAACTGTGTACACTCTACTCTTTCCAGATCCTGCTTTGTGAGAGTACACTGGATATGTTGTTATTATTATTGTTGATAATATGAGAAATATGGTCACCAAAGTTTGATATAGTCGAATTTTAATTTGTTTGGAATTGAGACGTAACTCCACATAATTCGACAGTTGTATAATTGTCTTGTTGCTTGATATATATGTGCTTACAAGAACCGCTACGCTCTAATTTTTTTCTCTTGGAGGGGTAACTTGGTTGCGTCCAATAATGGGGTTAAGGACTGTTTGTTTAAGGATTTTGCCACACTTCAACATGAATCAGTAACTTACATATCATACAAAGATAATTCAATTATTGCTTCAGTTAGGGGCGTGTAAAAATTAAATTAATTAATAAATCAAATTGAAAAAAAAATCATTATTGGTTATTAGGTTATCGGGTTAATGGTTTTAGAAATTCTTTTCTTGGGATATTAGTAAGGTTGTAGTTAACTGTTAAACCAATAACAAAATAAAATTATATTAAAATTACATATTTTTATTCCTAGTATATAAAAGTGGTTTTATATTTCAAATACCCTATTTTTCTTTGCATTTTATAGTTGTTTTTTTTTATAAACTTGTTGGATTGTTGGATTTTCACCATTTAATATATATAAATAATAAAAATACATTGATTTTCTTTTTTATGAGATCGTCATCGATTGCTACTGCATTCAAATTCGATGCTTAACCCAAAAGAAAACAAATTTATTTAGTAATTATGTATTTGAATTTGTTTCTACTTGTACTTTGTGTAGGCTTTTATGCATGAAGATGGTGTATATATAAACATATGAAAATAAGAAAACAAAGCGAAAAAAAATAAAAGAAACATTTTCTTATCAGTTAAACTGATAAATCAAACCGTTATGGACCAAAATCGATAACAAATACTTTATTGATTTGGTAATCGATTTAGCGTGTTGATAAATCAAACCGATAGTACTCAAAATCAAACCAAACCAATCAATACACACCCCTAACTCCAATGTTCCCCTCATCGAAATTAGATTATACATTTATCGAAAAAAGTAGGTGTTGTAAGCGTTGATTTCTCATAACGAATAGGCTAGCTAGCTATTTCTTTCCTAAAATTTGCATTTGGACCTAGGAGATTTATTTGAAACGAAGGAAAACAAGGAAGAGATTTGAAAGAGAAGTAAAAGGGAAACAAAAAAATTATGGAAGTGACATTAGTAGAAGGTCCAGAAGGCATCTAAAGCAGGCAAATTACACGTTCCACTATGACCGAATGAGATTACTATTGCTCATTTAGATTTTTTAAAATTATCTTTTTTGTCCTATGTAATATAATAGTATAATATATTTTATTTTCTTTATTTTTTGTTGGTGCTTAACAAGAAAAAAGGAAGAGAAAAATTCAAGTAGCTATAACCCTGTAACTTTGTTTAATACAATAATTTTGAAGGCTAGTACATTATATAATAAGCTGATAAGAAAACTAAAGACACACATAGCTAATTATAATAAACTCTTTTTTTCAACAGTAGAATATATAACACGCTAAGGAGGGACCGTTTGGTTCATAGAATAAGAAGAAATATTTTAGGATTAAGTTTGAGATTAAATTTATATTTCGTTAGTTACCTTTGATTAAATAAAATATAAATTCAATTTCAAACTTAATTCTGAAATAACTTAATCTCCAAACCAAATGACCCCGAAGTGAACAATTTTTTGGATCAAAGGATTATGCATCGATCTCTCTTTCGGCTTTTCCTTCCATTGCTCTGTGAAATTGGTTTCACACTTTTACTTCCTTCCATCCTCCTTCGCCTCCTGCGATAAATTATGAATAGCGTATTTAAGTCGCGTAGATTATGAAAAATTTAACGAAATTTATTTAGTTATTGTGGTGTAGAGAAAAAAGAATTTAATATACCTATCAAAAGTATTTCTTTTTTACCGATATATACAGTATAATTTTTATGCAAATAGTCTAGTATACTTTTCTGACGAAACGTATTCAGATGATCATCCGGCGATCTATGAAGTTACAACTATTGGCGCATGATTCGACTTCAGTAAATAATGAATTAGCTACTTTACTCTCTATTTCTTAAATACAACTATAGCTACACCCCATCTCAAACAAAATGAGTTCGACTACATAAATCTTCATTGATCGTGTTTTCTCATTTACCGTCAACTAATATTATAGTGAGCCATTAAAAAAAAAACAATGAAGAATTATACCCCTCTTTCCATATACCAATAAATAAATATGAGAAAATAAGTTAAATATTTAACTGTTATGTTCGAACCATGACATGTAACTAACTCAAACATCACGTGGCGTGGTTTAAATTACCATTAAACCAAAGCTCTTTTTGCAATATTCTTCAACAATGGTTGAACTTGCTGAGCGTTTTTAGTTCTTTCTTTTCTAAAATACGTCTTTAATATAATATAAATATGGAAAAAAAATTCTTCCAAAAAATTTCTTGTATCTTTTTTTTTTTTTAAAAAAAAAACGTGTTATTTTGTTACTGATTTTCTGTAAAAATCATATAATTAAACAATATTCTTCGACCCCTCCCCCTCCCAAGAAAAAGAAGAGAAGCCAACTAAAAGGGAATAGCATCTATTTAAAATCAAATCCAACTATTTTTGCGTGGAGACTAAGCAAATCTGAATAAAATCTCACTTATTGTAAAGATTTTATAATTTTATAATATTCCTTGTAATAACTATGCCTCAATCCGAATAAAAATGATGGCTCGATCAATGGCGAAGACAGGATCATCATTAAGGGGTTCACAAATGAACATACAAACTAACCGAAAGGGGTTCAACATCTACTATATACATATAAAAAATAATTTTAACCATGCAAATATAGTATAATTTTTCGCCGAAGGAGATTTGGATGAACCCCTATCTAAAGGGTAGCTCCGTTCCTGGCCGCTCGAAAGCTCGAGGAAGAATCACACTCCAAAGGAGCTAACGCAGACAACCTGCTTGACACAAACATTAGTGCCGGCTAACTAATTTCATTATTCAAGGTCACACACAGAAGCATTCTGCATGTACGTCTGATTCAAAGAAATGTCATGACCCGAGAGGTGTAATACACGTAGTGTAGTTGATGCTAGCATCAAATGATTGAAAGAAAGGTCATGACCCGAGAAGTGTGACATGCGTAGCCTACCTGATGCAAGCATCAATAGTCGATTTTTCACAACTTAGTACCTGATGCAAGCATCAATAGTCGATTTTTCACAACTTAGAACCAATAGCTGATATATATACCATACGAAAA
The DNA here is from genome assembly GCF_002878395.1 of Capsicum annuum. Lineage (NCBI taxonomy): Eukaryota > Viridiplantae > Streptophyta > Magnoliopsida > Solanales > Solanaceae > Capsicum > Capsicum annuum. The sequence continues at coordinate 221,911,147 of NC_061121.1, read as the reverse complement.
CAACTAATGCGTTTCTCCAACACTCTCCTCCTCGGGATTAGATTCTCTAAAAAAAGCTAGAGGCAGGTTGGATACACGTTCCACTGTCGAGATAAGACACAAGTGGTGACGATCACCCCAAGGTATGCGCTAGCGCCTTTGACCGACAATTTTGAACTTCATTTCGTTACCTTTCACTTGTCCTTTTTTGAAATGAAGAGAATTGAATAGGTTTTTTTTTATCATGCACCTTCACGTGACTCAATAGTAGTTCTAACAACGACAACAAACAAGAACTTGATAAGCAAAATTCGTTGATCATGTTAGTCGAAATAGGCACAATCTGACCTGAATACCACAATTATCGAAATGAAAAAGCCTTACGCGAACCTGAATACCACAGTTATCGAAAAGAAAAAGCCTTACACGAAACAAAAAAGCCATACGTGCAAATGATGTTAAGAAATGTAGCCATATAAGTTTCCTACATCTACTTAATCTTAGTTGAGCCTCAGGTATGGAGTGTTATGGAACTTGAAGTGTGTAAAGAAGAAAACCATTAGATGTGATCGTACCATATGAACTCGATTATTTGTTTCTGCAATGACCAAGAAATTGATACAGAGCTCCAACCTTCAAACCGGAGGCTAAGAAATCGGGAATGGTAAGGTTCGACCCTCTGTCCTCCTCCACTTAAACATTGGACTTAGTTCGCTTGGCACAAGAGTCAAACTAGTGACCAAAGACACAAGTCCCTCGAAATACAAATATACCATAAAAAGCAAGTAAACACGAGTTGAAATAAAAGCAAACAAATGCAAGAAGATGAAATAGCAATGAAATTACTCAAAAGGTTTCAAAAAAGGACATTCAAGGTCCCCAATTGTGGAAAGGTTTGAATACCAAATGTTGGAAAGTTACTAACAACCAAACTACTAGGAATAAGAGCAGAAAACCCCATATACCAAAGAACAGCACTACGAAACAATGCAAATAGGAGAGAACAGGCAAGCACCAAAACAAAGCTAATAATGTCAAAGAAACACATCCTAACCGGAAATAGAAAAATCATCAAACTTATCTGCCGTTCCTTTGTTCTTTTCTTTTTTCCCTTTTTGTTGTACTTCGAATTTTAAAGATTAAGTTGAGTTGATCAATTCTCACTTGGCCATCATGACCTTGACGAACTCGTCATAGTTGATCTGTCCATCACCATCCACGTCAGCTTCACGGATCATCTCATCAACCTCCTCGTCTGTAAGCTTCTCACCTAGGTTAGTCATGACATGGCGAAGCTCAGCAGCAGAGATAAATCCATTCTGATCCTTGTCAAACACTCTAAAAGCTTCTTTCAGCTCCTCCTCGGAATCAGTGTCTTTCATCTTGCGAGCCATCAGGTTAAGGAACTCAGGGAAGTCGATGGTCCCATTCCCATCGGCATCAACTTCGTTGATCATGTCTTGCAGCTCAGCCTCGGTTGGGTTCTGACCCAGTGACCGCATCACAGTTCCAAGCTCCTTAGTTGTGATGCAACCTGCAGCATGGTTGCACATAGTTATTGAACATGTTAACTTGTAAGAGTTTACAAGTTCTGTGATCAAAGAGTACAACAATAATAAGGAAGCCTCGATCCCAAACAAGTTGGGATCAGCTATATGAATCCTCACTCCTCTATTCAAATTGTAAGAAACGAAGGAGCAACAGAAACACAAGTTTCATCATAGTAATAAGCCTATATATGAATGATCCTGGCTGTGCGGATTACAGTTAAACATCACTAACAAGCATTCCACACGTCGATCTCCAAATATAAGGAAGAAAAGCACAAGGAAATTCATTTCCAAACAGAACGGATATCAAAATGGCAAAATCACTTCAATCTGATTTCATCAGAAAGAATCCGCTATTTTAAGAGACAGCAGCTGCATATATTCGAGTAAGAAGCTGCTATTTTAAGATGCAGCAGCTACATATATTCAAGTACTAACTCTTGATACCACTATATTTTACTTATTACTGCTATCTTCCATTGGCATTTTATCAGCCTGTGGATGTTTTCAGACACATAGCATACTTCCATTTTTCTCAAGCACATCTATAGACTTGAATGCTCTTTACATCCTGAGATAAAGCAATGCATGGAAAGTTGTGAAAATCCACCATCACAAACAAATTACCCCGTTGAACAAATGGAGACAATCAGTCAAGAATCAAAGCCAGATATCGTAATGAACCAGGTAAATCCACAATTAGAAAGGAAAAATAACAAAATAAGACAATCAATCTATTTAACCTTAATATAATGAAGAAAAATGCAACATCCAAGACATGATTTTCAAAACATGCAACCAAACAAATCCTTAACTACCAAAGAATTGAACAGATTTGACTCAAAATCTAGAAGCCACCAATTTCTTTTGCACCCAAGAGTATGATATGACCTAGTTGTCAATGGAGTGAGTTCAAATCCAGGCAGAAGAAAAACAACTGATGGAGATTTCTCCCCATTTGCCCAAAACTTGGTGGGCAGAGCTACCCGTACTTAAGGTGGAGGTAGCAAGTACCTATTGAATTAGTTGGCCTGCATGCAAGTTGTCCGGACACCAGCATCAACAACAACATACCCAACGAAATCCCTCAAGCGAAGTCTGGGGAGGATAGGGGCGGGTAGAGTGTACACAGACCATACTCCTCCTCAACAACAACAACAACAACAACAACAACAACAACAACAACAACAAAAAACCCAGTATATTCCCACATAGTGGGGTCTAGGGGTAAGATGTACGCAATCCATACCACTACCTCCGGAGAAGTAGAAGGGTTGTTTCCGATAGACGTGAAGCATCAAAAGTAAAGAGTCCATGGAACTTATCAAAAAATAACCAAGGAATTCAACACAGTTGACCCAGAATCAAGAATCCGCCCACAACAACAACAAACAACATATATAATGTAATCACACATATGGGGTCCACAAGTGGGCTCCGGGGACAACAGTGTATGCAAACCTTACCCTACAAGGTAGGGAGACTTTTTCCAATAGACCCTCAAATCAAGAATCCGCCAACAACAACATACCAAGTGTAATCACAGAAGTGGGATCCACAGAGGATAATGTATACACAAACCTTACCCCTTACCCCTACAACAACATAGAAAAACTGTCTCCGATAGAACCTCAAATCAAGAATCCACCAATTTCACAAATAAATCCATCAGATCAAATCCAAACACAAGATTAAAACTACCCAAGTCGACCCAAGAATTCCCCAACAACAACATACCAAGTGTAATCACACAAGTGGGGGATAACGTATACACAAATCTTACCCCTACAACAGCATAGAAAGACTATTTTCAATAGACCCTCAAATCAAGAATCCACCAATTTCACAAATAAATATATCAAATCAAATCCAAACAAAAAAATAAAAAATACCCAAGTTCCACAATCAACATCAGATCATAGATCACAACACCTTTCAACAAATTAGACAACGAAAAAATAAATATAGAAAACTCAAAAAATTGGATCTGAGTATAAAAAAAATTTAAAAATATTATTCAAAGAGGGAAAAAGAAGAGACCATCTCCATCCTTATCGAAGAGGCTAAAAGCTTCTTTGAACTCAGAGATCTGATCATCAGTTAGCTGATCTGCCATTATCTGTTTTTGATTAATTCTACCAAAGAAAGAGTTTTGGTGTGTGTGTGTGTAAAAATGGAGAAGGCAATGAGGTGTTATTATAATGGTCCAAAAATTCCTAAAGGGTGTATAGTGGGTGCCCAAGCATCTTATTCTTTTGCTTTTTTTGCTTTTTTTTTTTTTTGTTTTGGAACTCTATTTAACTCATTTAGTCAAGCAAGGAATAATACTCCACGGGGCTCCTTTGGTTCAGTAAAGATTATAGCAAGTGTAATATTTCATCATTAAGTTTAATATTAAATTTATATTAGATTTGATTAATGATATAAAATTATATTAAAATTAATTTATATTGTCGAAAACATGATATAGATATAATACCAAATTTTATCTGCTCTTTAGCATGACTTTCACTTTGTTTGTATGGTAGTTATCCTTGAAATGGTATGGTATCGTTACTAAAAACATCAAGTTTGTTTTGATTGTTTCTTAAAATATATGTTTTGGTTCCATGGTTAGGTAATCATGAAAAATCTCATTTGATATAACCACTGATTTGGTGGTATAATGCCGTAACCTTATATTCTTTTCTTATTTTACCTTTACTTATTATTTAATAATCATATTTTATTTTTTACCTTATCTTTTTATAATAATTTTATCTCGTATCCTACTTTTCTAGCAGAGATATCCTTCAAATTATTAATGTGTGAGATTCTGTAATAACATAAAACAATATAATTTATTCAAACGTTATATTCATCAAATTAATACATTACACTATAATTCAATACAATACCGTATAATATCATAAACAATAGGTGACGACTGTCCAAACAAAATGTAAAAGTGTAGTTAAAGCAAATCAGGAGGGAGATCTCTGAATTATCCCTAATTTAAAGGAAAATTGGTAAAGTTTGCCTTATACTATCTTTTAATGAACAGCCTTCACTTTGTGATAATTTGGATTTGATTCTACTTTTGTTTGTCTAAAGGAAAGAATCCATCACTAACAAAACTCCAATTTTAAGTATAATGAAGGATAATTTGAGGTACTTCCACAAAAAGAACCCATTTATACACACTATAAAACTTTATCAGTGACGAGCAAATACATAATGATTTGCTAGATATAAAAATCCAAAATATAATGTAGAAGATAAAATATAATTGAATAGTTTGATCTAGTGACAAATTTGAAGCATTAGTGATTGATTGCACAGATTCAACCCACAACCTTAATCCACACAAAGACACATTTGTTATTGCTCCAAATTTTCCCTTCAAATAAATTGTTAGTAACTATTCCAAAAATTATAATTGTTCTTATAGAATCATTTACTTTTAGTCCATCTAATTCTACGAATGTATCTAAGGTTTTTATTTGTTCAAATGCATATAGATAATTTCTTTTTTCAAAATCACGATATTAAGTAAGAGGCATATTTTCTACTAAAGATGACTCCATTCTTAGAATACTCTATGTTCTCTTTGCCACCTTACAAATGAAAATATAAGTCCAAAAAAAGACTACTCTGCCAACTTTTGTATACACTGACATCAACACCATTTACATCCTTGTTTGAGATGTACAAATCTCCCAGGGCCTTGAGAAAAATGACAGGAGGGGGAGATCACAAAAAAGAATCAAAAAAGTTGCACCACTATGAAGAAAATTCACAAAATAATGCACTGCTAGGTTTGCTTTTCCTGTATGATATACTGACTTCAAGTAAATGCAGTCCGCGATTTCAATCTTCACCACGACATACTTCATAGACATGTTCCGGTGGCTGTCTCTGAGTGATTAATCGGAAAAAAGTTGGACTGGAAATGCATCACTTCTTAACTAGACTAGATTCAGCCACCCGTGCAAGAAACTCAGTGTCGTTCCAAGGTTTGAAGGCTCCTTTGTTGGTGAGATTCTAGCAAAACACCCAGTGAGAACGTATGTTACTACATTTGTCATTAAACAACTAGTATGCAATAAATCACAATCACAACTATGCCTCAGTCGTTCACAAGTTGGGGTCGGCTATAAGAATCTCACTTGTTCATTTAAGCGCATTTCATATTATCATCATATATGTAATAAATAAATAGAACAGTGTAAAACCAGGTTACTGTGGTCATGGTTTAAAAGTTCTTGAGGTGGAACAAGTGTCATCAATGTTGTGCTAGTGTTATATTAACCTAGCATCTATGTGGGGATCAGTGATTGGTTGAAGCTTCCCGAGCTCAAATGCGACAGATAATACGGTCTAATTACGTATAGTTTATTGTAGCTAGAGGCCTCTGCCTCTTTGGTGCCTGCATTCACTGTAGAAATTCATGGGATTTATATCATTGATCGCTCACTCTGAAACTCCCGTTTACTAGCTAAATGGGATCAACATTCGTGTACTTGGAAATCTCATATTCAACCAACAATATGCCCAGTGTAATTCTACAAGTGGGGTCTGCAGAGGGTAGTGTGTATGCAAACCTTACCCCTACCTTGGGAGGTAGGCTGTTTTCGATAGAGGCTCAGCTCAAGTAAAAGCATTACAAAGCAGTTCGAAAAAAGAAAACAACAGGAATGGAGAAGCCAAGAGAAAATGCTAAAGAAAGCATGACAAGGCATACCAAAAAAGGCAGCCATATTAAAACTCAAGACAAAAGAAAACCATCAATCAATTCTCCATCAACAAAGCTGAGATGAGCCACTCACCTGTAACCAAAACGAAAATCCACGCAGGATCTTCAGCTTTTTCCTCTCATCATTATCAACTTCTTTGAGCTTTTCCTCTAGGTCTGTAAGTATAAATTTAACGATGTACTTTAGGACTTATTATGTAATGGTACATAGTGCAATTAAAGTGAATTAAGCACAAATTTGAATGACTATCATAGTGCCAAAACTGCAGAGAACCCAGAGAGAGCACACAAAATATAAGGTGAAGTTAAAGATTGTCAATTGTCACTGATATCCAGCAGATATGAATACATCAAACTTACAAAAGAATAAAAGGAGAAAATATCCTAAATCAGTTAACGTTTCTAGCAATCAACCCTAATTTCCCAAAATTACCAAAGAACAACTAGTTAACATTTCTAGCAATAGACAATCTGAAATTTCCCAAAATTTCAAAGCAACCAGCTTTCAACATTGAGTTTCCATTGTTTCATTAGACAAACTGTTCTTAGGGAAACATGGATCATTTTGGTTAAAGGAACAGTAGAACACAACTTAAAATATAATTCAGTTCCCTTTTCATTCAACTAAAAATAGGCTAGTTTCATATACTTACGGGTTCCTTGTTTTATTTTTTGGTGGGCATACAAGGAAATAATTTTCAAACGCTGTCTCAATACTGCTGGTATTTCAATTTGTGGTGCACTAGTTACAGATAGCCTACTTACCATATAGTCTAGAAGTGATATCTGAAATGATTAGCTTCTTCATAGAACGTAGGAAACAGATGATTTCTCAAGTTTAAAATGAAATGTTTAAAAAAAAAAACGATTTGCAGGACGACGCTAAAGTACACAATCACATTGTTCCATTGTTCTTGAGTGGTAAAAAAATAACAAATATAATCAGGACACAAATTTTTCTTGAATAGACCTCTTGACAAACTCCACGTGGAGCATCATGTCAATATTCAGAACCTAATGAATCATGACATCTATGGTTCAAACCATAGGTGGTAACACAGTAGTTCAAGAAAGATAAGTATTTGAATTTCACCCAAATATAGACTTTATTAAAGCTTTTCCTTCTTTTCTGTTTCCCTAATATGGTACATATTAATGACCTACAGATTCTCCAGCTTGACAAACACTGGCTTCATATGTAATATACGGTGAAATAACTTCGTAATCTTCAGTGAAGATGTACTAGGAAAGAGGATCTCACTGTAGGAGAAGTACAAAACTTCGCGAGAAACTAACAATTTGACAAAGGATTCTTTGTTTCTTACTGTTAATAATTCATAATTTTCTCTATTTATTTTTCTTTCCGTATTTCATTCACAAGTAAATCAATTGTTCTAAACTTCACTTAGCAATTGACCTCCTCATGCTCGGGAGGTTGTACAACAACAACATACCAAGTGTGTAACAACATTAAATAGACAAATTCTGTTTTTTTAAAGAAGGAATAGACAAATTAATTAATTTCTTTTTAGAAGTATACAGCAATACTAAAAATAATATTTCATCTTCCTTTGAGCAACTAGCAAACAGTCAACCTAATTATGCTATGGCCTAGTGGTGGTATAAATGATCAGGGTTCCATAAAATCTTAAAGCCAACCTATTCTTTTAATGCCACATCTCTTTAGACTTGTCATCGTTTTTACTATGTAAAATCTTTAAAAGATTTGTATTATTCTTTTGCCTTGACAGCATACTTTAGCGAAAATCAGAGACTGCAAAATGTAAAGTGGTTTGAGTTATACAAGGAAATTACTACAAGCAATGTGTTTGAGAGGGTATTAATTCACTAGAAACCAATCAAAGGTGCGGTGCTACCAAAACTTTGGAAACACTGGAAATCGTATATCGACGAAAATACAACTTACAGGATGTTGAACTTACCCATATAGTACTCCAGGTATGATTTTCCCATTTTGTTTGTCTGGTAAGACCTCACTCCCCCTCTGCGCGATTCCATATTCCTTTCTACTGGTTTTTTTTCGTTGACGTATGTCCATAGTTCTTTGTACTCCTTTGAATTGAAAGGCTTCTTCAAAAGATCCATGACTTTCTGCCTGAACTCAGACTGCTTACTTATCTGGTGCATATTTATCCTTGACTTTAGTATATACTGAAGCTCATTCACATACAAGAAACTTCAAACAAACAAACCGAGCAGGGAAGGACGAAAGAGTAAAATAGGGAGGAGAAATGAAGGACAGAAAAACATACACTCTCGTGGTCTTTGGCTGAAAAAGCTGTAAAGTTAAAGCTTCATACCTTCTTGAGCTTATCATTATTGTCGGAAAGGATTTCAAGGTCATCGCCAATAGCTTCATACTCAATATTGCAACCGTTTCTTAACGAGGCTTTCATGCCCCAATTTTCACATTGAAGATTCTCCAGGACTAACGCATAATCTTCATCCACATCAGACGCTGTTCTTTTGCCGGTGACACGAACTGTTTTACTCCCTTTTTCTGTCATGTTCTCCTTACCTGACTTTATTTTAGTCTCACACTTGTCCTGCCTCTTGGACGCACCGCATTTTCCCCTCCTAAGCTTCCGGCTCATAATCCCATTTTTTCTCTGAGAAGTAGGATTGGAAAGCTCAAATACCTCATCTACACTTCCCATGGATCTATTGCTATCATACCCGACATCAGTCATTGGAAATTTCCGATTATTTAGCTCATCTATGCTACATATATTGGGCAAGATTTCCTCATCCACAGCATCCTTTTGCGTCTCTATATCTTTCTGTTTTTCCTGACACGAACATTTGCACCCATATTTACTCTCACACTCTTTTTCATACTTAATGGACACAGGAAACTTATCCTTTGTATCAACGCTAAGCACATATGACCTCCCATCAGGCTTAGCATTAGCCAAAAACATCTTGTACTGCGGGTCAGCTTCATCCTCCTCCTCAACCTCATCATAACTGCCATCATTTCCATGTTGATTTGTGTATGACTGAGAATTTTTATCGTAGCTGTAGCAAAACTTCAACTTCAAATACCAACAATAATCTTCATCAGCATTCTCTGATTTTGAAATGTTTTGCATGAGACGAATATTTTCACTAATTTTTAGTTTCGATTTTTCACCGGAATATTCGGCTTTGTTTCTATTTCCGCGTCTTGCTTCACAAAAATCATCACAATTCCTCAATCTTGGTCGCCCCATGTTAATGGAATTCAGCTCCAACAAACGAACAGCTCACAACAAGAAGTTCACTGCTATTTCACCCCAATTCCCCTCATTCATAGACGTAGAGAGATATTAAACTTAATAAATTTCACCATCTACGTGAAGTGCAAGTATTCTTCTGAAAACTCCAGCCACTAGAAAACAAAAAGAACAGTCAATGTCCATAAAAAACAGAAAGAATATAATCAATATCCATGGACCCAAAAGCCATGAAAACAAATTAAAAAAATAGAATAGAAGAACTCGTGTATGTACATACATATATACATACTGCATGTATTTGCACTTAAACAAACTCTTCATTGCCTTGTCATACCAGCATCAGATGGGTATGCCATGGATACTGGAGCTAGGTAGGGATATTTTCAAATACACTACAAACTTTCTCAAAGTTGAACATACTTGCACTAGGTATTTACACACACTTTGAAATACATGTTTTTGTGAGATCGACCAGGGGCGGATGCACAACATAAAGTGCGAGTTCCCGGGAACCCATAACTTTCGTCCGGTTCTTGAATTTATATTGAAAAAACTAGTAAATATATAAGAATTATAAGTTGGGAACCCACAAACAAAGGGTGTTATTGGTCTAGTGGTAAAAATTATAAGTTGGGAACCCACAACTTTTAAATTCTAGATCCGCCTCTGCCTGTGTTGAATACATAACTGTACCTAAGTCCGTCAAAGATTCTTTTGAATAGAATGGTGTTTGGACCAGCATATGCACCTCGACTACTCCTTGGAGTACCTGCTACCTTATACCAGCGCAGGAACGACACAACTTTAAACCATACTATCACTTGAGCTTCACTAACTTCATGGACCGCTAGGCCATGACTGTTCGTCAAAGATAGTTCAAAAGGCATTTTATTTCAAGGTTTACATACTCAAACCACGAATAAGAAAACTAAAATCCAAGAACTCAAGATGTATTAAATACCCAAAAGAAAATGAACAAATCAATAAATTTAATCCCATAGTGGTCGACCAAACACCTTTTATTAGACAACTTCTTGTTATCAGAACGGGAAAAAGGACTGTGCTGGGGGGAAAACTTATCTTGTAAACACAAAGTCAAATTACTTTTTATGCACATATTATAAATGTTGGATTTATAGGATCTCACTACTTCTTGTTCTTGGTGTTTTGCTTCTTTCTATTTTGAATATTAATGAACTCCTGACTCCATTACAAACTTTAGTAAACAAAAAAAAAACTAAAATTTGCAAACTTAAAAAATCAAACAAAATAAAGACATAGTATAAACAATATATAAATGTATGCCATTTAGCAAGAAAGAAGCATGCACAGAAAGACACACATACGCACCCACACAATCGTGAAAATTCCAAGAAATAAACTCATGGTACAACATAAAAGGAAGACAAACGAGCAAAGACAGTGAAAATTTTACCTTACTGGAAGCAAAGAAGAGAAAAGAGAAAGAGACACAAAAACTCTATGTGCGCGCTTAAACAATCTCTTCAGCTCCTTGTCAGACCAGCATCAAATGGGTATGACATGGGTGTTGAGATCCTATGAGGATATCTCCAAATACAATACAAACTTTCTCAAAAGTTGAACATACTCACACTAGATACATACACACTGTCTCAAAAAAATATTTGTACCTAAATCCATCAAAGATTCTTTTTTTAGAAAGGACTGTTCGAATCGTGAGCTGGGGGTCTATCGGAAACAGCCTCTCTACCTCATCGGAGGTAGTGGTATGGACTGCATACATCTTACCCTCCCCAGACCCCACTATGTGGGAATACACTGGGTTTGTTGTTGATTGTTCGAATCAGTTTGTGCACACCTCAACTATTCCTTCTAATACCTACTACCTTCCACCAACACAGATATTCGAGTAACTTTGAATCCTAGAACTCATGATGTATATTCTACCCAAAAGAAAATGAAGAAATCTATATATTAAATTCCAATTACTACATCTTTTTCCATACTTAAGTTTGATATATTTTACTCGAGGCAAAGGTTTATCGAAAAAAATCTCTCTACCTCCACAAGGTAGGGCAAACAACCTCTCTACCTTCACAAGGTAGGGCTAACGTTGCGTAAATACCACCCGTTCCCCTATGTGATTACACTGAGTTTGTTGTTTATAAATATATCCCATGATAATCAACTAGACACCTTCGAAAAAATCTTTTTTGTCATCAAAACAAGCAAAAGGGCTATATAAACAAGATCAAAATTACGCTTTTACACATAAATAACCAAAAAAGGAAAATAGACAAACATTCAATTTTGAAAATCCCAAGAAATAAACTGAGAGTTCAACATAAAAGGGATTTTTTACAACATACCCAGTGTATTCACACACAACGAGGTCTGGGGAGGGTAGAGTATACGCAGTACTTACCACTACATCAGAAGTGCGGTAGAGAGGTTGTCTTCGTAGATCCTCGGCTCAAGACAAATACAATGTACAAAAACATCATAATAAAGTTACAAAAGACAATAAGTAGTAACACAACATGCTAACACAAAATAATACTAAAGGTGATCTACCCGAAACAACATACAAAGGGGATTTTTTTACAACAAGAACATACCTAGTGTACTTTCACACTACAGGATCTGGGAAGGACAAACCACTACCTCTAGAAGTGAGATAGAGAGGCTATTTCACCCTCGGTTCAAGACAAAATATAGTCCAGGAAAAAGATGTAATAAAGGATCGTTTGGTTGGAAATAAGTTGTCTCGAAATATGAGATAACTTATCCATCATTATATTATAAATGGTGGAAAAATAATCTCGCCAGCCAAACGCAAGATATCCTTAATTTTATGTTGGGATTATTATACCTTATAACTCACATAAAAAATGACTCCTAAATTCACAAAAGATAATAAAGAGCAACATAACAATACATAGAACATAATAATACTATCACAAAATAATACTACGAAGCAATCTACCCGAAACAATATACAAAAGGGATTTGATATTATTATTACAAGAAAAAAAATAAAAAAGAAAGTGAAAAGTTTCACCTGCAAAGAAGAGAAAGATTGAACTCCAGCAAAACTCTTTCTTGTCCTGAAGAAGAAAAGAGGAAGAAGAAGGTGAAGGAGCACCGGTCTGTCCATATGAAAAGGCGTACTTTTTACTGCTTCTATTCGTCACTTCTATTCCTCTTTGAGTACTATTAAAACTTAAAAGTCACACGATCCAACTATTTAGATATATTTTCTATAATATTGGATCATATATATTGTTGTTATTGTTATTACAGATTGTATGAAGAAGAAATAGTATATATTTTCTTTTACAAATAATAATAATAATACTCCCACTATTTTAGAATAATTGATTTTGAACTTTACAGGAAGTTTAAGAAAATAAAGAAAAATTTTATATTTTATAATCTTAAATTAAAGTTATGTTAAATATATTAAAATATACTTTAATCTTGTAGTACTAAGCATGCCACATAAAGTTGAAATTAAAATAATGTCATAACAAGAAATGGTTATTCTGTTTTAAAATAATTTTAAAAAAATAGGTCATTTTCTTGAAACAAAAAAAGTAATATATTTAGTGTAGTCTTATAGAGAGGGTTTGAAAAGGAAAGGGCATATTTAGATCTTACTCTTATTTGTCGGAGTCACATGTAGCGATGGGTGGTCAGCTAAACATTATTTTCAAAATATAATTACGTATATCAAAAAAATTATAATTGCGTCAGATCTTACTCTTACTTGTCGGAGTCACATATAGCGAAGGATGATCAGCTAAACATTATTCCAAAAATATTATTATGTATTTTAAAAAAATATAATTACAATGTCTGAATCAGCTATTATATGTAATATATATAAGATTATATTATATACATAAGACAAGTGATAACAATCCCTGGTGTTTCTTATCTTTGCCTGGAATTTGAACATGAAATCTCAAATTTTCAATAAGAATCGCTTAATACTTTTAGCTCTGAAATTTGAATTCTCAATCTACTTCACTTACTATTAAGCCAAATATTACAAAATAAAATTATGAAAACTTCTTTGTCTTATTTAGACACTTTTGAAAAATCTACATGGCATACTTTTTTTCTACGAAATATTGGGATATATATGTCCAAAATTATTTTACCCACATACATATTAAATTTTGAGCATTCTTAATAAAAAATTTTATTTTACCATTATTCAGAGATAAAGAGGTTATTTTTGATAGACCCTTGATTAAAAAAAAATAGTTTAAACTATTTCAGAAAAAAAGGAAAAAATAATGAAGGCACAGAAATAGTATAGTAACAAAAACAGTAAATAGTAATCAAACGAAAATTACAACATAATAATATAATAAATTAAAACAGATAATAACAGAAATTAAATAACAAGAAATTACGCCAGCAAACTACAACAACTACTCTACTGATATGGACAAATAGTTATTACCAAAAAAAAAAGATATGGACAAATAGTAGAAGAACGCACGAATACCTATTAGTCTATTAATTAGCCTTTTATTTACCCTCACTGAAAAAGGACTAATAAGATAGTAAATTAAAATAATATATTATGAAGTTATGGGGAAAAAATTCAAAAATTCAAATTTTTGCTATGATTGTTCCAAAGTTGAAGTTCTGTTTTTCATTAATTACATTCCTAATTAGTTTGGATATACCAAAAGTTCCAAATATATGAACGTTATGATGATTCCTCTCTTTAGAGTAATAATTACTAACCTGATTTTGTACAAATAATTGTCACTCACTGTTTTCTCAAAGGCAACAATATTTTTATATCAAGTGAATAAATGTAAGATATGTGTTGTTGATAAATATATTTCGTTAAAAACTTATTTGCACCGGGTAAATACATCCAATTAATAAATAAATTACACCTGTGACTTTACATTAAACAAAAATATTACTTAATAATAATTTGATTTCTTTTGATTTTCCTTTCTAATTTAAATATAAATATTTATCACTTAATCATGTATTTTAAATTAATAGTTAACTATTATAATCAAAGGCATAATATATAGATGTGTCTTTTAATTTGATTTTAATTTTCATTTATATGCTTCAACTTTGGGTGTACACAAGTAGACACACACGTCCTACGTAGCAATTCGCATAAAATTATCACGTAAATGCCACATATAATATGTGTCTGCTTGCTCAATTTTATATAAATTTGTGTCTACTTATGCACATATAAAGTTAAAAGTCATACATGTGAGCTGATATCAAATTAAAAAACATGCTTATGTATTATACCAATAATCAAATTACTTGATTTGATATAAGCACCGTACATAAAAGTAACTATCATCATCAGAATTCTTGCACCATTTGTTTCTTTACCTGTTCTAGGCTATTTATGTAAAAAAATTCCTAATCATGAACTCGTGCTATTTACTTAAGCCTTTTGTTCTCTTCTCTCTTTACCTAGACCAGGTTTCTAGAGATTCTAAGAGTTCTGTTTGTTTGTTTTTTTTTGTTTTTTTTTTTTTAAAAAGCATCTCTAATCTCTAATCTCTCTCTATAATATATTAAAAGTGTGAAGGGTCCTATAAATATTGTTTGAACTTTTTACCTTTCATTAAAAGTTTTAGCTTTAGATAAAATCGTTTTTTCACTATTTTTTCTTAATACTTAAGAGTTTCAAATTAATTAAATGTATTTATGATAAAACGTTTCTTTATTAGAAGTCATCACAATCAATGTCAATTGATACCTTTTTCATCAGTTTAAAAATTTAAAATCAATTAAATTTTATTTTAAGAAGATTTACAAAATCAAAAAATAAATATAACCATTCACACCATGTATTATATTAGCACATTTATTTTGTAGGCACGAAACTGTTTAGCCTTATAATGTGTTTTAGAAATACATTAGTACTGTAATTTGTAATTCCATGTGAAATTGTTTATTCATGTTCATACTAGATAAAATGAATTCACGCTACAAGTTTGTTAAATCATAATTGAAGTGTGTATACATGACAAAATTACAAATCCAGAAGCATATGCGTAAAAGTTTGTCACGCTTTCGAATATTTACATCAAATCAATATATGTATGTCAATATGCTTGTACATACATTTTCCACTTAATTATATTTAGTTAATATATTATCATTTAGTTAAATTACTTAATCATGATAAGTTGATATAGTTTATATAAGTACCCGACACGAGTATATTTTTAGGATAGAGAGAGCATATTAATTTGCTACTTCCCTGATCCCAAATTTTGAGAATTGACTTTTCAATTTTGATATGAAATTTTTTAACTTTTTAAAATAAAATTTACCTATTTATAGATCATGTAAAAAGTTTTATGAATCAAAATAACTGACAATTCAAAAAATCTATAAAGTATATGAAAAAATGATGGGAACTATCATAGTTTGACTCGTCTTCTGTTAGTTACCCTTGTAATTTTTCTTGCCCTTATCAATATCATCATACCCATCATCCAGTCCAACTTCACCAAAAAACCTTTTGATTTTCTTTCTTATTGTTCCTCGTATGTAATAAGAATGTAATCAATGATTTTATAAAGATTTAACTTTAAAAATAAAAAAAAAAATTAAATATAGAAAAAAAAATATAACCGTACCACAATATGGTTCAAATTGATGCGTCTCTCTTAGCATTAGCAAGGGAAAAAGGCATTATATGACAAACGCAAAAGTAATGACGTAAAAAATATACATTCTTACACTAAATTATATGTTTATGTTTACATCCTTATTATATTAAAGTTTGAAAAATCGTTGAAAAGTGATATAACTTTTACACTTTATTAAAAATCTTTGAAATAGATAAAATCATTTAATTTTAAATAATCAAATATTACACGTGTGAGACACGTGCGATTAAACTAGTAAATTTCAATAGTTTGAAGCTTAATTATAGAAAATCTTGATATTTTACGTAATTATTAAAAATTTTATTAGCTCTTGATACATCCAACGAAGATATATTTTTTTCTTTATAAAGATACATAATTAACTCCCGATACATTTTTTTTTTATTTTGGGTCTGTCGAGATACATGATTAACTCTCAAAACATCCAATAAAGATACATAACTAATTGCAATTTTTTGTAATTACTTTGTAAGATTGAAGATTTATATAAATATGATAAGTTAAGGAGTATGTTTATGTCATTTTTTCTTGTTTTCAATACTGCTAGTTGTTCATTTCATTTGAGACGTTTTAAAATTCATGATCAGTATAATCAGTAACAAATTAAACATAAATTTGTGACATTTTCAATTTTTTGGGGGCAAATAACATAAATTCCAACACTTTGCTACCTAATTACCTCCTCTCTCAACTTTTATATTAATTACTTAATATTTCGGATATGATACATAAGTTTGGTCCGGATACATAACTGACAGATACATAACTACCAAACTAATTGACTATAAAAAAGAAAAATAATAGTAAAAGAGTAAATAACGGAGCAATTAATGCGATTCTGATTGAGATATATCTTTTTAATCCATAAAAATTAGTAACAGATTCATAATTCAAATTTGAATCATCAAAATAATCTCCCTCAATCAAAATTCTCCCAATTCTTCCTATCTCTATTATTTTTTGGTGGAACTTCGTTGTCGCTGACATATCCTTTCCTAGCCTTGACGACGCCATAATTCCATAAGAATATTGTGTATCTATTTTGATGATATTCTGCATCAAAATCAGATGAAGGAACCGAACCATCACTAAGAAACTCAGCAAAACATATTACAAAAACTCTAGAATCCCTAAATATGTCTGATACTCACTAATTTGAATGTATCGGATAAAAAAACAAGGGATAATAGTCCGAAAAATACATGAACTTTGCTTGAATTTGCAGTTGAGCATACTGAACTTTGTAGGGGTCCTATTTCCCCCTATAACTTTTTTTTCATATTCTAATGATATATATCTGTTCACTTGGACAAGTGCGCTAATCTCATATTTACACGTGTAAATATGAGATTGGCGCATATATGACACCGCCATCTGTCAAAACTGGGTATAGCGTTTCGTGGGAGGGGGGGGGGGAGGAGAGGAGGAATTAATTCCACTTTAAAAATGTCTAAATGGTAATAGGACCGCCGCAAAGTTCAGTATGCTCAACTGCAAATTCAGGCAAAGTTCAGGTATTTTTCTGACTATTATGCCAAAAAAAATACAAATCAACTTCAACATTGATTATGTATCAAAAGTAATGATATATCTCATACTTATGTATCATACTCATAATATTTAATGTATCAGGTGTAAAACAAATTAAAAACTCACATACAATTTTTAGAATGTATCATATAAATCTAAAATCTCGACAAAATTAGATCTATGTATCATAATAAGTATATTACATGTATCAAGTATAAAACTGAACCATAATCACATATATGTTGTAGTATGTATCATAAAGCATGCAAGGACACATTAACTTTGAATCTATGTATTAGACGCAGTATATTGAATGTATCATATTTATAAAGAAACAAAATCACATGTAAAATTTATGATGTATCAAAACGCATACAGTGTCACGAAAATTGATTTTTTGTAACTTACTTCTTCCTCTTCACAAATGCAATAATCGATAACTTCTTCATCATAGCCAGGTCATTTTGACATTTTCAATCTATTTTCACGAAAATTAATATCGTTCATATCATAAAGAAATGGTGAAAATTAAAAAAGAAAGTTAATGGTGGAAAAATGGAGTTGTTAGATCTAATTGAGTAGTAGATGAGAACATGGTGGAAATTCAAAAGAAAGTTAATGGAAGTTATAACTTGAATGTTGAAGTAGAAAATGGGAACATGGTGAAAATTCAAAATGGGTGAGTTGAAAAAATCGTGGGATATATTTCATGATTTTTGGGCTTGATTTGTGGCACAATAAAGGGGTGTGGGTTGGTTTTTTAGATGTATTAGAAAAGAGACAACTATTTTGAGTAAAAAAATAAATTTGTAATTAGTTTAGTTGGATGAGACTTTAAGTAATAATAGAAACTTAAGGTGTGGTTATAAGTAATATTTTTTTTTTGTGAGGTAAGAAAGCCCAAGGCAACTTCTTTCCCAAAAAAAAAGCAATGATAATATCTTAAAAATAAGCATTCGGTACCTCCATGCTAGCCAACAATCACAGTAATACAAAGAATGCAAAGCATTATAGGTGGCTTGTGAAGTCCGACATCAAATCCCAACGCTCGGCAACAAATGTCCAACAGGGGAGTGTTGAGGGTGAACCATAAATGTCTAAATTAAAGCATCTATGCATAACATTTAGTAAACATAAACATGCTCTTTAACTTGACATTAAATCTCATTTATGATCTTCAACTTTCGATGTGCACAAGTAGACACTTAAACTTATATAAAATTGAACAAGTAAACACATATGTCCTATGTGGTGCCCTACGTGGTCAATTCTTGTCCTACATGGCGTCCTATGTGTATTATATCACATAGGACTTGTATGTTTACTTGTTCAACTTTATATAAATTTAAGTGTCTACTTGTGCACACCTAAAGTTGAAGGTCATAGATGTGATATAATGCCAAATTATAAGGCATGTTTATGTATTATGCCTTTACTAAAAGTTGGAGAAAGTATCACCATTATAAGTATGAAAATTCAAAAATAGACTAGACAACTAAACCAATACATAGAGAAGACTTCAGCTAACAATCCATCTATGCCTCAGTTTAAGCTAAAGTATACTTGTTGTTGTGGACTCGCTGCATAATAATGAAAACATTCACAATTATTGAAAGTTAATCTATAAGTAGAACACTAGTAGATAGTTGTGGAGTCTGAATTTCCATTCGAAGGGACTTAGAATATAAAGAAGTAATCATACGACAAATCTAAGGAGATTCAACATCTATTATATGTACATAAAAAATAGTTTAAACCTTGCATATACTAACTAAATCAAGAGTAATAGCCTAAATGGACAACTCCATTCGATTCTAATTTAGTTATGGAATGTGACCATATTTGGGGTAAATAAGACCCGTTTGGATAGGCTGAAAAAAAGTGGCTTTTAAAAATTTCTTTAAAAGTGCTTTTCAAAGTGTTGAATTTATTTAAAAAATAAGCACTTACGTGTTTGGATAAATGTGTTGAAACTGAAAAAAAGTTGTTGATATGTTTGGTAAATAAGTGTTGTTAAGCACTTTTTTTGGTCAAAATATCTGAAATACCCTTAAAGCTGTTAACAATATGTAGAGTTAATTATTATTAATTTTTATTTCTAAAATAATTTAAATTAAAATTAATATATATATTTTTAATTCAGTTTCAATATATATATATATATTGTAACGACCTGAAAATTTGATGAAATATGTGAAATTGTGATTTTATGTCATTTGACTGTTTTACACCTCTTCGTAATTGCATTATAATATTTCTGGGCTGTGGGAGTGATTGACGTGATTTTTGATGCATTTTGGTATCATTTATGTAATATTGTGGTTTTTGATGTCTTTGAGAGCCTCATTTTGGACTTATGTGGATATCTTTTGATCCGTGTGATAGATGGCCGAACGGACTGCGCCAGCAGCTCCAAAATATCAATTTTAGGTTGGGTGGACCTTTGGTTTGGGTCCCGGTGCACCCGAGCTCATTTTGACGTGTTAGTCGGAAAGTTGGAAAATTGGAAATATGAGTGTGAGATCCACATTTGATCGAAACGATCTCGGATGGAAAATCTGACTTTTCCAGCAGATCCAGAATATCGATTTTAGGGTGTTAACATATTTGATATGATTTTACGGCTTTTAAATCTCATTTCAACCCTCGGTTTTAAAAATTATAATTTTGGGTTTCGAGGATCAACTTTGTGAAAAAGATATTTTTTTGAAAATCTGATATTGCCATCACGTCCAGAACGTCGAATTTAGTATGGTTGCATAGTTCGTTTGTGTATATCGAACTCCGAACGAATCCCGGGCACCCCGTCGAAATCCGTTTCAACTTGAGAAGAAAAAAAACAACAGTTATATTGCAGATTTTCTGCAATATAAACAACTTTTTCACCCCTTTTTGGCCTATTTTGTTCATTTTTCATCTTGCCTTAAACCCTAAATAGTTTGGGAGCTTAAAAGTGAAGTTTGTGAGAGCTTGGGAAGCTAGATTAACATCTTTTTCCTGATTTTATTACGAATTTAAGATAAAAATTCACTCTTCTTAGTAATTTCTTGATAAATTTCTCAAAAC
Source organism: Capsicum annuum (assembly GCF_002878395.1). Classification (NCBI taxonomy): domain Eukaryota; kingdom Viridiplantae; phylum Streptophyta; class Magnoliopsida; order Solanales; family Solanaceae; genus Capsicum; species Capsicum annuum. The sequence continues at coordinate 221,890,380 of NC_061121.1, read as the reverse complement.
TCAAAAATCTTAGAGCATGATTTTAAATCCAAATTTCACTTCTTTCACTTGAATAATATTTTTATCTTATAATTACTAGTTTTTCATCAATATAACCTTCAAAACAACTCCGATTCTTGATTTTAACCCGGATTTCAAAGATTTTACCCAGTAAAGCTCAAAAATGATTTTTCTTCGATTTGAACTTCATTTTTTTACTCAATTTAACTGGATTTTCAGTTATAGGTTTCTAAAAATATGGGTAATATGTTTTTGAAGTAAATTTTCGATTTTATCCTTTTTTTTCAAAAACTCATTTTGTGGGTCCGTTTTGACTCCGAACCAAAAGTAGTCAATATGGGTGTCGTTGATTTTGTATTGACGTGTAGATTTCATATTTGATGTTTTTAGTGAGTTTGAGATTGTTCATAAAAAGTAAGATCGTGGGTTCAAGTGTAGCAAATCGGTTTCAGCTTCGAGGTAGGTTATGGCTTAACTCTTCAGACTGAGTTGAATAGTAAATGATGGTACAAAATGCATGTTAAGAGTGAGAACTAATAATGAAAAATGGCTATATATGTATGTGCCTGTGTGGGGGCCTATATGTGATGTAATTGTTGAAATTGAGATATTATGTGATATGTTTAACCGTGTGGGGTCCTATGTGATATTGATAGCCTTGAATACATGTGAATAATTGTATTGTGTTGTTTAATGTGGTACCATTAGTTTATTGTGATTATATTCATACTTTATTGGCATATGACACATGTGAAAATTCATGGATGAAACGAAAATAAGAAGTGAATATTGGCTCATGTGGTTGTGGGAATGTATCATTGTGGTTGGTTGTGGAAATATATCATGTGATTGTGTAACACCCCAATTTTCTGAACCAAAATGCTACACGGTGCTCATGACCCCGAAGGACCACAAGTTAACCCATGACTGATATCTGTATCTGTATACTGCATAATATATATAAAATGCGGAAACATAAACATGAAAGGCCATAAGGTTTGAACTGAATAAACGTCTGATAACAAAATGTCTGAAAAAGGTATAATAATACCAAAACAAGTCATAAATACTAAAAATAATGATATCTGAATATCTAATCTGACATCTAGTCTGAAAGCCTCTAAATTGTCTGAATAAGGAGTTGAAGGGACATGTCCCCAACTAACTCCACCTAGCAACTGAACTAAAACAACAAATGAAGTAATAATCATATCATCCTCAAATGACAAGGACTCACTGCAAACTCTGAACACTGGAATGCTACTGCTAATCTAGAGCTCGTGCCTCTGAACCTATGGTGTAGCATAAGATAAAGCACCATAGCGCAAATGCGTCAATACGTCTGAATGTACTAAGTATATGAGTGAGGTAGGCTAAATGCAAAGGGTTATATGCATGAACAATGCTGACTAATATGAACGTGAGAATACATACATCTATACATAACTGTAACTGAATTCGTAGAGATACTGACTACTGAGTCTAAATATTGACAACATGAGTGTATTGATACTGAGATATTGAATAGATGAATGACTATTTCTGATAGTTCGAATTATGAAGAACTAGTCTGCTTGACTGTGTCTGACAGTCCTAAAGCTGAATACTGATATCATGAATTTTGATACTGATATGACTGATACATGAGTTCAGAAAACTGATATAACTGATATAACTATGATGATCGGCCTAACCAATGTAATTGATACTGAGCGACTGTATCTGACAGTCTAAGTTCTGATGAAACTATTTGAGTTCTGTTCTACTTGGAGTAAAAAAATCTGTGATCAGTCTTATCTAGCGGGTGTCATGAGTATACTAATAATAAGGATGATTTGACTTAGTCTGAGATCAGTCCTATCTAGTGGGTGATCTTTAAGTTTATTTACAATGATAAGCATTGACTGTATCTAACAGTACTGAATCTGTACTACTAAGCTGAGTTAACTATGTCTGAAAGCCCTGATTCTGTAACTGAAACTGTGGGATGTGTTCATCTAACTGATATGCCCCAAGCTAAGCTGACTGGAGTCCAATCTCTGCCCTGACTGGAATGGTATCAGTATCGCGCCACCAGTAAAGACATCTCCTGTGGAGTCAGTCCTAATCTAGCGAGTGACTCATGAGATTAGTCCTATAGATATAACTATGCTAACGGGTGACCCCTGAGCATGTCAGTCCTATCTAACGGGTGATATCTCGTACCTACGTTGGCAATGTAGTTCTGGAACCTAGGGATTTCTTCTAGGGATCTCAGTCCTATTCTAGTGGGTGAGTCCCCATCCCTAGGCTCACTTGGTGCTGAATTCTACTCTTATCTGAAAGACATTGAACTGAATAACTGGGCTGAACTGAATAACTTAACTGAACTGATTTGCTGAACTGAAGATAGTGGTATTGTTTAGCGGAGATAAAACTGAGTTTACTGGATTCTGATAACAGATGGAATATAATGAGTTCTGAGTACTGATTAAAAGTACTGAAGTTACTGAGATTTACTATGATTATTGAGGTTACTGAGCACTGAGATTACTGAGAATACTGAACTACTGAGATTACGGAGTTTTCCTAAGTCACATGACTAGCTGAATTCTATAGATCATGGCTTGACTAAGAGTATCGTGAAAATATGTCATGGCTCTAGGCATACAACTATATTGTTCGGGTACAAGTACCCCCAGGACTCGATGGAAGGAAACTGACACAAATGACTGAATTGATTATAATATTGGAGTCCACAATTCACATTATCATAAATAGAGGATATTATACATCATGTAGTTCCTCAACATATTAAGCATGGTAGGGACTGCATAGCTATATTTCATGTGCATATTGTATATCTCCATTATCATACATGCTTCATACCACAACAATAGCAACACATGAAAAGCATGAAATTCATATTAAAGCATATAGCTAACATGGACTTGTCATTTAGACATCATGAAACCATATAAACATGAATTTCTAGCATCCTAAGCATTTTATCAAACACCTTGCATGCAATCTTTAAGGCATAGGTGTGTTTCATAACTTGTACCATTTTACATCATCTAAGGTTCATAGTTTTCAACTAACAAGCATATATATTCCATGAAAACACCGCTAGATATCATCTTGAAACTTAAACAACAATCATCAACATGTACATGCTCATATCACCATAAAAAGTTCACAAAATAGTATTTACAACATGGTTCTTGAGCTCTATGAATGGATTGGATCCATAGATGAACACTACGCATACCTTAGAAAGGAAACCTTGATGATTTGCTGGAGAGTTCTTGGATTGGGAAACTTAATTCTTGATTAGCTTGGAAAAAGGCTTGAATCTTGCCTTTGAGAGATGAGTTTGATGGAAACCCTAATCTTGCGGTTGAGAGCGTAAGAGAGGGTTTTTGAGATGCTTAACTGAAGAAAAATGGGAAAAATTATGCCTCTTTAGGGTTATAAGTTGTGGTAAGTGAAGGAAAAAGACCAAAATACCCTTACGAAATAAATTCTCAGTTGCTGAAAATAATAGCTGACACCATTTGTGACAAGGCATCAAAAATGTGGTAAGCCGTCAAAAATGTCATCACACAAAAGCTGGAATTGATGGTTTCTGCCTAAGTCTGATGACCTTCGTGGTAGGGCGTCATAAATATAGTAAACTACCATGAATGTCGTCACACAGGAGCTGGATTCTGCCTAAGGCTGACGACCTTCGTGGTAGGGCGTCACAAATGTGGTAAGCTACCATGAATGTCATCATACAGGAGCGGAGCTGGATCTGCCTAAGGCTGACGACCTTCGTGGTAGGGCGTCACAAATGTGGTAAGCTACCATGAATGTCATCACACAGGAGCTTGATTCTTCCTAAGGCTGACGCCCTTCGTAGTAGGGCGTCACAAATGTGGTAAGCTACCACGAATGTCGTCACACAGTTTCCAGCCTGACATGCTGGAGTAAAATAGGAATAACTCTTTGCTCCGATATCGGATTTAGGCGAAATTGATATCGTTGGAAAGCTAATTCAATTATATATCTGTTTATAGGTCATGATATCAAAAATTTCAAGTATAATGAGAGATATGCTCGTTTGAAGTTGACTATACCAATATCCTTCTCAAGAATTCAATCAGTAATGAATGTTTTGATTCATCTGATAGCTGGGAGTTATTTGAAGCCCTAATATACATCTAACTTACTCATAAAACTATAAAATAACCATGATGTACTATGCATGAGCTTGGTACATGGCTCTAATATTGGTTTGGATTTTTTTGGGGTATTATAATATCTTCCCCTTGGAAACATTCGTCCTCGAATGATGACTGCTTGAGAGAGGAGAAAAGATAAAACGAAACATATGTAGCATGAATGACTGATCATGATTTCATGGATGATATGACTGAAAACTGAGCATATCATACTGTGCATGCATATCTGATGCATGGGTAGCTGATTTATGAATGTAGGACTGAGTGTTCTGATAAACTGAGTTTCTCAAACTGAGAATGCATATCTGATGCTTAACTGATAAGTTGAATCCATGCATATCTGATGCATGATTATATGACTGGCATAATATGTGAATGCATGACTGAAAGTACTGATAAGCTGACCACGCATATCTGATGCGTGAATACATGACTGAATTGACTCACGAATATATGACTGAACATGCAATGGTAAAGACACTAATATTTAATTAAAACATGAGAACATGACTAATTCTGCTACGTGACATATGAACTGAACATCATGAACTGAACTGAACATCTGAATACTTGACTTACAGCTGAGGTCTAACTTAAAGATCAACTTATGAGTACCTTCTATTCTAGACTGAATTCGTTATGCAAGGAGAAATTGAAGGATCTAAGGCATGAGAGCGTTAAGATAAAGTGGGGTATCTCCCCCTTGGGATGCTATGTCCCTCTAAGAACGCTTACCTTACGGAGATATTGGGTGATGCACAGGGCTCTACGAACTAGATTATAACTAAACTTCGGGAGTCTGAAACTAATACATGATGCATGAGATGAACCGAACTTGCAACTACTAGGAGGTTCTACCTTGAAATAGTTACTTTCTCTGAGATTTTGGATAGCATGAATGGATGCAAGGATGAGAAAACAAGCTTTAAAAATCTAACTGCTTGATTGCTAAACTGACTTGTTGGCTTTACTAGCTAACTTATACTGAAACATATGCTCGAATGAGAGAAAAAGATCTAACAATGCATACTATGAACATGAAATACTAGTAACATACCCGAATCTAAGTCAAGGAAACTTTCTGGATTAGGACGGGTCTGGAGTGCATAAAGTCTATTCTGATGCTGACCACTATTGGTACCTTGCTGACACAACTCCTTACCCCTCTGTGCTAGAACTCTGCACTCTCGCATTCTGTGGCCTGGCTTGCCACACCCAAAGCATACATCACTGCCTGCCATACATGCACCTAGATGATTCTTACCACACTCTTCGCAAATCGGATAAGTAAGACCTTTATTTTCACTACCCTGGACATCAGAGCCTAACGCTCCATCATAACGGTCATTTCTAGTCTTAGGTGCTGGTATACTAGCTGAGGATAGAGCTGGGACTAAAAATTTCTGATTATGCTGAGAACGGTTACCACCTTGTGACTTAGGCTAAGCAAAGCTGAAACTACCTGTCCTTGCTCTCTTACTCTGTCTCTCTCTCATCCTAATCTTCTACTCATCTATCTGCTGAGCATGTGTCATAAGTCTGGTTAAAGTCATATCACTATTCAACATGGCAGATCTACACTCGTTTACCACACTATCATTCACCCCTGACACGAACTTACTCATCTTAGCGCTACCGTCTGCAACCACATGAGGGGCATATCTGTCTAGTTGAGTAAAGTTAAGAGAATACTCCTTTACCGTCATACTGCCCTGCCTAAAGTTGATGAACTCTAGTACCTTAGCTTTTCTAAGCTCTAACGGAAATAATCTATCAAGGAAAGTAGAGGCAAACTCCTTCCACTCTATAGGGCCTGCATCATCTAACCTTTCTGACTTCCACTGCTTGTACCAAGTATGAGCGACATCCTGTAATTGGTATGTGGCTAACTCAGCACTCTGAACAGTAGTAACCCCTATAACATTTGTTACCTTATGAACCTGATCTAAGAATTCCTTTGCATCCTCATCTGACTTAGACCCTGTGAAGGAAGGAGGATTCATTCGGGTGAAGTACTGAATTATAGCTGCAGCTGAATTGGCCACTGGGTTGGCCAGAATGATAGATGGTCATTCGTTTTGGGTAGCAACTGATTGAGAAAGAGTGGTGAATGCAGCCCTGAACTCCGCATGAGAAACATGATCGCCCAAATGGTCTTCGGGCTGAGGGGCTGACTGATTCCCGTTTCTTCTTTTAGGAGGCATATTTGTAGAAGAAAGAGAGAAATGGATTAGACTGAGATTATGCTCTCTAGCACGACATGAATACTGAAAGAAGGGAAACTGTTCCTAAAACATCTCATAGCCTCCTGCATATTAGTGTGGTGCACAACACACGCATGCACAAGACTCTAGTAGATGCGACTTTCAGACTTCCTAGGACTCTATTGAACCTTAGGCTCTGATACCAAGTTTGTAACACCCCGATTTTCTGAATCGGAATACTACACGGTACTCATGACCCCGAAGGACCACAAGCTAACCCATGACTGATATCTGTACCTGTATACTACATAATATATATAAAATGCGGAAACATGAACATGAAAGGCCATAAGGTTTGAACTGAATAAACGTCTGATAACAAAATGTATGAAAAAGGTATAATAATACCAAAACAAGTCATAAATACTGAAAATAATGAGATCTGAATATCTAATCTGACATCTAGTCTGAAAGCCTCTAAACTTTTTGAATAAGGAATTGATGGGACATGTCCCCAACTAACTCCTTCTAGCAACTGAACTAAAATAGCAAATGAAGCAATAATCATATTGTCCTCGAATAAAAAAGACTCACTGCAAACTCTGAACACTGGAATGCTACTGCTAATCTAGAGCTCGTGCCTCTGAACCTATGGTGTAGCATAAGATAAAGCACCATAGCGTAAATATGTCAGTACGTCTGAATGTACTAAGTATACGAGTGAGGTAGGCTAAGTGCAAAGGGTTATATGCATGAATAATACTGACTAATATGAACGTGAGAATACATACATGCATACATAACTGTAACTAAACTCGTGGAGATACTGACTACTAAGTCTGAATATTGATAACATGAGTGTACTGATACTGAGATACTAAATAGATGAATGACTATTTCTGGCAGTTCAAATTATGAAGAACTGGTCTGGTTGACTATGTTTGACAGTCCTAAAGCTGAATACTGATATCATGAATTCTGATAACTGATATGACTGATACATGAGTTTAGAAAACTGATATAACTATGATGATCGGCCTAACAGATGTAACTGATACAGAGCGACTATATTTGACAACCTAAGTTCTGATAGAACTATCTGAGTTCCGTTCTACTTGGAGTAACTAAATTTGAGATCAATCCTATCTAGTGGGTGATCATGAGTATACTGATAATAAAGATGATTTGACTCAGTCTGAGATCAGTCCTATCTAGTGGGTGATCTTTAAGTTTATTTACAATGATAAGCATTGACTGTATCTAACAGTACTGAATCTGTACTACTAAGCTGAGTTAACTATGTCTGAAAGCCCTGATTCTGTAACTGAAACTGTGGGATGTGTTCATCTAACCGATATGCCCCAAGCTAAGCTGACTGGAGTCCAATCTCTGCCCTGACTGGAAGGGTATCAGTATCGCGCCACCAGTAAAGACATCTCCTGTGGAGTCAGTCCTAATCTAGCGGGTGATTCATGAGATTAGTCCTATAGATATAAATATGCTAACGGGTGACCCCAGGGTATGTCAGTCCTTCCTAACGGGTGACATCTCGTACCTATGCTGGCAACGTAGTTCTGGAACTTAGGGATTTCTTCTAGGGATCTCAGTCCTATTCTAGCGGGTGAGTCCCCATCCCTTGGCTCACTCGGTGCTGAATTCTACTCTCATCTGAAAGACATTAAACTGAATAACTGGGCTGAACTAAATAACTTAACTGAACTGATTTTCTTAACTGATACTGATTAACTGAACTGAAAATAGTGGTATTATTTAGTGAAGCTAAAACTGAGTTTACTGAATTTTGATAACGGATGGAATATAATGATTTCTGAGGACTGATTAAGAGTAGTGAAGTTACTAAGATTTACTGTGACTACTGAGGTTACTGAGCACTGAGATTACTGAGAATACTGAACTACTGAGATTACTGAGTTTTCCTGAGTCACATAACTGGCTGAATTCTATAGATCATGGCTTGACTGAGAGTATCGTGAAAACATATCATGGCTCTAGGCACACAAATATATTGTTCGGGTACAAGTACCCCCAGGACTCGATGGAAGGAAACTGACACAAATGATTGAATTGATTATAATATTGGAGTCCACCATTTACATTATCATAAATAGAGGATATTATACATCATGTAGTTCCTCAACATATTAAGCATGGTAGGGACTGCATAGCTATATTTCATGTGCATATTGTATATCTCCATTATCATACATGCTTCATACCACAACAATAGCAACACATGAAAAGCATGAAATTCATATTAAAGCATATAGCTAACATGGAATTGTCATTTAGACATCATGGAACCATATAAACATGAATTTCTAGCATCCTAAGCATTTTATCGAACACCTTGCATGCAATCTTTAAGGCATAGGTGTGTTTCATAACTTGTACCATTTTACACCATCTAAGGTTCATAGTTTTCAACTAACAAGCATATATATTCCATGAAAACACCGCTAGATATCATTTTGAAACTTAAACAACAATCATCAATATCATACATGCTTATATCACCACAAAAAGTTCACAAAATAGTATTTACAACATGGTTCTTAAGCTCTATGAATGGATTGGATCCATAGATGAACACTACGCATACCTTAGAAAGGAAACCTTGATGATTTGCTAGAGAGTTCTTGGATTGGGAAACTTAATTCTTGATTAGCTTGGAAAAAGGCATGAATCTTGCTTTTGAGAGATGAGTTTGATGGAAACCCTAATCTTGTGGTTGATAGCGTAAGAGAGGGTTTTTGAGATGCTTAACTGAAGAAAAATGGGAAAAATTATGCCTCTTTAGGGTTATAAGTCATGGGAAGTGAAGGGAAAAGACCAAAATACCCTTACTAAATAAATTCCTAGTTGCTGAAAATAATAGCTGACGACATTGTGACAAGGCGTAAAAAATATGGTAAGCCGTCAAAAATGTCGTCACACAGAAGCTGGAATTGATGGTTTCTGCTTAAGTCTGACGACCTTTGTGGTAGCGCATCACAAATGTGGTAAGCTACCACGAATGTCGTCACACAGGAGCTGGTAGGGAATCACAAATGTGGTAAGATACCATGAATCTCGTCACACAAGATATGGATTCTGCCTAAGGCTGACGACCTTCGTGGTAGGGCATCACAAATATGGTAAGCTACCACGAATGTCGTCACACAGTTTCCAGCCTGACATGCTGGAGTAAAATAGGAATAACTCTTTGCTCCAATATCGGATTTAGGAAAAATTGGTATCATTGGAAATATAAATTATCTATCTGTTGATAGGTCATTAGATAAAAAATTCCCAGTATAATGAGACATATGCTCATTTGAAGTTGACTATACCAATATCCTTCTCTAGAATTCAATCGGTAAGGAATGTTTTGATTCGTCTGATAGCTGGGAGTTATTTGAAGCCTTAATATACATCTAACCTACTAATTAAACTATAAAATAACCATGATGTACTATACATGATCTTGGTACATGGCTCTAATATTGGTTTGGATTTTTTGGGGTATTATAGATTGGTTGTGGAAATACTCATTATGATTGGTTGTGAGCATTACATCTTCATATCATACTCATTCATGAAACATTGGTACCACCGTGGCAACATCTGAGAAACATTGGCAAAATCTTTTTAAGAAAATTTTGTAATACCTTATAAAACCCTTTTCGAGGGATATGTCGAAAAGGAGATATAAGATATGTGGACTGTATATGGGTTGACGAACCCCCCATGGGTCCTACTTCGGAAAGTTTTAGCTCCGTATATGTATACAGGGATTGTGCGATGATTCCAGAGGTTATCCGACGACCTCGTGCATCATCATCATCATATACATTGCACTTACTTTATTGTGTTTATATTGTGTTGTATTGCCTTATTGACTTGTCATCTATGTATTTGTCTTACCTTCCTTTACTTGTATTTGATGATCTTGTATCTACATATTCTCTCGTGTTCTATTTATATATGACATAATGTATACTTGTGTTCAATATCTTATTGTGTTGTTGTAATATATGTGCGATATATTAGAACTGTTAGTGCAAGCGGTGTGGGCTACCGTTGTGGAACATTTTTTGATTGCAGGTGACGTGCCCTTAGTGTATATTTTGTATGCTTTATTTACTACTTTGCTTGGTCGGCCTATGATACCTATTGAGTACAAGTGAACCGTACTCATGCCTACTGCGCCCTTTCGGTGCAGGTTTTAGCTCGAGTGCGCCTCACGTGATTGACTTGGGTGATTGTTGGAGCTTCCAAGGTAGCGGTTGGACATTCATGAGTCCGAAGTTCACCTCTATCCTTCTATAGTTGTTATGTCTTTATTAGTATTTGGAGACAGTTATTATTCCTTTGTGGTTACTTTTCCGATGCATTTGACTCTTGGATTGTATTAGTAGTTCTTACACTATTGACACTGGTTTTGGGCATGATTGACATTTTGGATAAGTTTTTTCCGCATTGTTATGATTACTTATATGGTTCGACTTCATTCTAGAATCCTTACCGTGGGATATTTCTGTTTTTTCTTCTTTTCATGTCTGTTTGGGTGATAGACTTACTTGTCAAGGTACGCCGCACAAGTGCCATCATGACCCTCATTTTTGAGTCGTGACATATATATATATATATATATATATATATATATATATATATTATTTTTTTATTTTATTTGTGCGTTTGTATATTAAAAAATCTTTAGAAAAAATTGAATTATTTAATGCTCGATATTTATATTGAAAACTTATTAATTTAAATTCATACTCTTTCTTATCAGGGATGGAATTAGAATTTTGAATTAAAAATATTTAAGATAAAAAATAGGTTTATCAATTTTTTGGTACATAAAAAATAGGTTTTCTTGAAAAGGAAAAAAAAAATACAGCACATAAATAGTATACACTGCTAGCAAGCTACTGTGTATACTTACAAATTTTTATAATAATATCGTTTGTTTGAATAGTATACACTGCCAGCAAGCTACTACGTATACTTACAATTGCTATAGATCATCAATTTTATAAGTGAAAATTATAAAGGCTACAAGAGGATAATTTTGGAATAAGTGAAAATTATAAGGAATACAAAAGTCATTTACTTGGTCAACTTTCAATGAATTATAATCTAAAAAAATAAGTAAGGAGTGGCCAACTTCTAGCTTTCGGCTTAAAAAAAGTCAAAATTGACTTTTTTTAAGCAATTATAAAAATCTTGAAACACTTTCAAAAGCATAAAATGACTTAAAAGCCATTTTGACCAAATTATAAGCTTACCCAAACACCCTCTAAGTGGTACAAGAAATAAACTATTTTTTATAGAAGTGTTTTGCCTGAATTTGTTACACGAAGTTGGAAAAGAACTAAGGACTCTTGACCAAGGACGGACCCATGTGGTTGCGAGATCCATTCGAACCCCCTCGATAAAAAATTATGTTGTAAGTATAAAATAGAAAATTTATATTTATATAAATATATTAAATTTAAACCTCTTTAGCAAAGGATGCTAGATATCTTAGTGGTATTGGTTGCACTTGTTGAGGCCCCGTCGCTGGTTTGATCCCTACTTGGAGTAGGCCGTCTGTTTTATTTTTATTAATTCATGTGTTGTCTTGTACACCTCTAGTATTATTAAAAGAAAAGAAGCTAGCTGTGCTATTTAAAAAAGACCGTTAAAACACAAAATCAATAAAAACTTAAAATCCTTTTTCCTTTTTCACTTGAGACAAAAAGTGAAAAAGGAAAAAGGACAAATTAGAGCTGTGGAGGCAAACTCTGGAGTCTAAAGGGTTCAGGGTGAGCAGAACCAAGACAGAGTATGTGGAATGTAAGTTTAATGACGTAAGGCGAGAGAATGAGGTAGTGGTGAGGCTAGAAGCGCAGGAGGTAAAGAAAAGGGATAAGTTCAAGTACCTCGGGTCCGTGATCCAGAGTAACGGTGAGATTGACGAGGATGTCTCGCACCGTATCGGGGCGGGATGGATGAAGTGGAAACTTGCATCGGGGGTGCTGTGTGATAAGAAGGTGCCGCCCAAGCTTAAAGGTAAATTCTATAGGGTGGTAGTCCGTCCGGCCTTGCTGTATGGAGCGGAGTGTTGGCCAGTTAAGAACTCCCACACCCAAAGAATGAAGGTGGCAGAAATGCGGATGTTGCGCTGGATGTGTGGACTGACCCGAAGGGATAGAGCTCGGAATGAGACTATCCGGGAGAAGGTTGGGGTGACTTCAGTGGAGTGTAAGATGCGGGAAGCACGATTGAGATGGTTCGGACACGTGAAGAGGAGGGGCATGGATGCCCCGGTCCGTAGGTGTGAGAGGCTAGCGTTGGATGGTTTTAGACGGGGTAGGGGTAGACCGAAGAAGTACTGGGGTGAGGTGATTAGGCGGGACATGGAACAGTTACAGCTTACCGAGGACATGACCCTAGATAGGAAGGTCTGGAAGACGCGAATTACGGCAGAGGATTAGGGCCTGTTCGGGTCGCTAATGTAGGGAGGTAATTGGTGGGGGTGTATTCCTGGTATGATTCCGTATTCAATGTTCTGTTCCGTGTTCCGTGTTCTATGTTTGTTACGAATCTGTGTGCTTTCCTCTGCTTTATATTCCTGCATTCCTGCTTTACTCTGTTTTATATTCCTTATGGCGGCAGTATCTATGTTATGTCATCTGCTTCTGTGCTGTACTATGTGTTTGTTTGATATCTCGTAACTTGAGCCGGGGGTCTTTCGGAAACAGCCTTTCTACTTCATCAGAGGTAGAGGTATGGACTGCGTACATCTTACCCCCCCCAGACCCCACAAAGTGGGAATACACTGGGTTTGTTGTTGTTGTTGTTGTTGTACAAAAAGCTAGTTGCTGCTATTTAGAAAAAAAAAGGTCAAAATAAGCTAAAACACAAAATCAATAAAAACTTAAAATCTTTTTTCCTTTTCACTTGAAATTGTATTTTGTTGGCTTTTACAAATTTATATTTTTATTTTTCGATCTCTTTGAAGAAAAATTCTAGATCCGCTACTGCATTTGACTCAAACAAGAATAAGGGGAAATAAGTTTTTTTTTCGAATAGTAGCATAAGTTGTTTTTCAGAAGTTTAAAATAGAAAATTTTTCACACAACTATAAAATTTATTTGGCATATGGAATTTATAGTTTTTTTCAAACTATAGCAACATTATTCAAACAGTGAGGTGTTCGTGCTACCAGCTTATTCAAACAGCATTATCTTATATTTCCCTATTTGTTAATGAATTTGACTAGTATATGACAATAACCCTTCTGAAAAATATATGTACTATACATAGTTAGTAGAGAAAATTGAAGGAAAGGTGTCTTTAAGTCTTGAATAAAGGATTGGTGACATTGACCAACTTAAAAGGTCAAACATCATTAAAAACTTGATTAAGTTAATTGTGGACTTGATTAATATTTTCAAAACTTTCTAACCTTTTCAAAAGTACAAATCAACCCACACCCTTCTTCAATCCAAATCAACCAGTCTCTTTCCTCTCTCTCCCGACAGCTTCTCTCAACTCTCTCCCAACCAACAGTTCTGCAAAATTCTCCCTTCAATCCCAACGACTTCAACCTTCGTGAAAAATAATCGGTCGTGTTCCCTTTCGACTTTCAACCGTCATTCGACGTGAAGACTTCTCCGGCGACAACAACTTCGAGTTCTTCGTCGTCCCATTTTCTTTTTCACAGGTAAAAACTTATGAAGAAACAGAGGAACTTGAGCCAACTACTCTTCTAGTATTGAAATGTGGACTGAATAAAACCCTAATTTCTGGTATTTCTTCTTTTTGTTGTCGTAATATTGTTTCGAATTTGTTGGTGATTTTTGTTCACAGTTGATGTTCTTAGTATGTGTGTGTATGATGTGTTGGTGTTGCAGGGTTGATTTGTTGTTTGTCTTGGTAAAAATGGTGTTGCAATAGATGAAACATATGGTGCAACAGATGAAGACATCTGATGCAACAGATGAAAACATCTAATACAGCAGAAGAAAATATCTGATGCAACAGATTAAATTCTGATGCAACAGATGATAATCTAACACATCATTCATCTGTTGCGACAGACGACTCTTCTGTTTAGAAGAAATCTAAACAATATTGATTCAACAGATGACTCATTTTACAACAGATGAGTGATATATTTCAACAGTTCAGTGATTTGTTTTATTGTCTCCAATGATTTACTCATCCATTGCAACAAGTCGGTTATATGTTGCAACAGATAACATACCTGGTGCAACAGTTCAGTGATCTTTTTTACTGTCTCCAACGGATTACTCATCCATTACAATAGGTCGGTTATATATTACAATAAATAAACTACCTGATGCAACAAATATGTGATCTTATTTTACTGTTTTCAATAGATTACTTATCTGTTTCAACTGGTAGGTTATATATTGCAACAGATAAACTACCTGGTGCAACAGATATGTGATCTGTTTTTACTGTTTCCAATAGATTACTCATCCATTTCAACAGGTAAGTTATATGTTGCAACAGATAAACTACCTGGTACAACATGTTAGAGATCTATTTTTACTGTTTCCAATGATTTACTCATCCGTTGCAATAGATCGGTTATGTGTTGCAACAGACAACATACCTGGTGCAATAGATTAGAGATCTGTTTTTATTGTTTTTAATGGTTTACTCATCCTTTGCAACAGGTCGGTTATATATTGCAACAGATAATATACTTGGTGCAACAGATGTGTGGTTTGTTGGAACTGTTATTTTACCATTGTGCATGTTGGATTTACTGTTATCCCTTTTTAACAATGCATTAATCAATTATAATCTATTTTACATTCCCGTTAATTTAAGATATTATGGCTCCCAAAAGAAAAGAAATCGAATCAAGTCCAAGTAAAGGAACAAGTGCAGCAGCTCAACTACATCCACCATTCTATGAGCTTGCTTTACAAGTGTTATCTCAATCAGGAATAGAAGATAATGAACACGGGGAGGAGGAATGTCTCAAAAGAGATAATCCAAATGCTAATAGCCCTTCTGTCGAAGAGTTGGTCAAAACCATCAGCATTGATCATTATCCTGTGAGAATAAAGTGCGATGGTGCGAAAGATTTAACGGGTGATTTTGTGGTTAAGTCAACCATGGGAAAATCTTTTAAAGCCTTCAGAAAAATACTTCGACAACAAAAATTGGATGCTTATTTCAGGAAAAGCTGCTTTGGGCAATATCTTGATTTGTCGGAGGACAACAATGCTCGTTTCCAAATGAAAATGGTATATGATCTTCTCAAGCATAGGTTTATGTATGAAAATAAAGACAAGATGGATGAGGTGTGGATAAATTACTGTGGCATGCCTGTTTGTTTTAGTTGGAAGGAGTTTCCCATAGTTACCGTACTAAAATGTTATCCTCCTCTTTCTCAAATTATACCTTCTTTGGCCCAAAAAAGCACCCCACACACCCAAAAATGGCA
This sequence comes from Capsicum annuum, assembly GCF_002878395.1. Taxonomy (NCBI): domain Eukaryota; kingdom Viridiplantae; phylum Streptophyta; class Magnoliopsida; order Solanales; family Solanaceae; genus Capsicum; species Capsicum annuum. The sequence goes on along the minus strand of NC_061121.1, from coordinate 221,874,496 downwards.
AAGTCAAGTCGAGTGATCGTGATGACCTGGTGTCGATTGTTGGTCCAAGCTTAAAAAACAAAACTTTGGTAGAAGCGCTAAAAGGTAAAGGACTCTCAAAGATGCACAAGCAATCATTGTGCTTGGTTTGATTTGTACATGATATTATTTGGGCGAGAGACGTTAAAAACAACATAAGCGTTGGTTTATAAAGCTCTCCGAGGATCTTGAGGCATTTAACAACTATCCTTGGGGTTATGAAAGCTTCAAAATGACTGTCCAATATTTGTTGACTCCATTAACGCCAAAGAGAGTCAACTTATATGGCTTTCCATGGGCCTTCACGGTAAATATTTCTTTTATCATGATATGATTCATCATTTTTTTATTTAATAATGCTTTTGATTTATTGGCGTTATGTTATAGGCTTGGGCATTTGAAGTCATTCCTTATTTGAGACAACAAGTGAACTACCAAGAAGAAGTTTGCTGTCCAAGAATCCTGAGATGGTTGTCGGCCAAAAACAACAGAAATGCAAATTTTTTTGATCTTTTCAACCCCCAAAGAAGCAGTAAGTCCAATTCTAATCAAGTTTTTATTTTAATTAATGATTATTTTAAATGATTTCATCATCATTCTAATATATGTACCAATTTATTTTAGATTGTCCATCCGTGGCTTGTTCCGACCAATCGAGAGTTGAAGATGTTATTTTATCTTACTTTACGATTTGTGCAAACTTTACCAAACCCTAAGGTCGTTGATGGAATAAAAATAAAATTGTTTGGAGCAACAACCATCAGAAGAAAAATAATTTTGGAGAATGGGCTTGTTGCTGTTGACGATGGTAGTGGTAGTGGTAGGGGTGTTGCTGTTGGGCCTAATGATGCTTCTCTTACCATTTTTGAAACAATAAGCTATTATGATTATGATCCTACTGACTATACAGATTTTTCTCCAGATTTTTTGACATCTAGTGAATGTTCTGCATGCAAATGTCAAGACTGCAAGGCGAAACACGATGGAGTGATTAATGTTATAAATGCACTAAATGCTTCTGTAAAGAAAATGGCATCTAATATGGGTATCATTCTATTAAAGAAAATTTCATATCTACACACTCCACTAGAGATCAAGGCGACTAAGAGAAAAAGGAAAGATACTTCAAGGCATTATCAAGCATCGAAAAAAGCAAAATTGCAATGCCTCTATCTTTGTTTTACACCGATGTTCAGTGTACAAGGGCCACATGAGAGCAACATGAACCGAAGAAGGTGAATGTACATCACCTGTTCCAACAGATGATACATCTGCTAAAAATTATCAAACAGATATATACATTGGTTTCATCTGTTGTCTAACCTGTTGCATCAGATTTGTTATCTGTTGCAACAAATGAGTCTTATGTTGTAACAAATGAGTCATTTGTTCGAAGTTATCATACTGCTCTGATTTACCTGTTCGAATTTGTCCCAACAGATGATCCATCTGTTGCAACATAAGGCTCATCTGTTGTAACAGATGGACAATCTGTTGTATATCTGTAATTAGCATTGATAATTCTGAATTTTCAGGTGGATTTCATAGTAGAAGCCACTACTGAAGAGCATAATATCACAGTTGATAATCCATTAACTGCTTCCAAAGAAGAAGAAAAAGTGGAGCCTGTCAGTTCAGGAGAACGAAAAAATTACCCGTTTGAAGGGTTCAACATCTTGGATGAGGCTCCAATAAAACTAACACAGCTGATCAATGACTATTCAGAATGGATTGCCGATAGGCTGTTAAGGCATCATGCTGGCAGGTACATAAATCAATTTTTAAAGATATTGGTTTATACTATTCTTATTGTAAGAACATGACATTAACACATATAAATCATCATGTAGAAAAAAAAATAACGAACGCTACAAAGTGAACAAATCGAGTCTTGGTTCTGATATGTTCGACTTTATTGTTGCACATTTCGAAATGAGGAATTGGTTCTATTTGATGTCACAACCCCAAACTTGTTGGAATGATGAGTTTTAAATGTCATACATATTACTATTAATTAATACTTTATTTAATTGCATCTGCGTATTAATTTTTTCGTCACGTAATTCAAAATGTTTGATAATATCTGCAGCACATTGATGTCATTTTTTACTACCTCCAAAAGAAGGACAAGTTGCAAACAAAAGAATAATACAGATAACTGGAACCACAAACAAAAAGGTATGGGATGCAATTTAAAATTCAAAAATTTTTGCCTTCGCTTAGCTTCCTTACTTTAACTGCAGTTACTGTTGGCGCAAGTTTTCTAGACTTACTGTATAATATTTCAACCCTCTATTCTCTTAAGGCGGCTTTCTTGCTCTTCTGCTATTTTCTATCTAGGTGATAATTTCGACCACGCTTCCTAGTTGCAGCTCCCTAGCAAAGTGTCCATCTGCATTATTTTTCTTTGAGATAAACAACAGATGAATTTACATTATAGGATACACTTTCATATTTGCACTTGATTTAGATATCTCATGTTTTAAGATAATTTCATCAGCCAGATTTGCTAGAAGTTCTTTGCTACCCTATGTCTCCTCTTCAATTAACTCTTAGAAGATATAGTCTTTCATCAACTCTCCTTTTCCTCGCAGACATTCTCCTTCGGCTCCTGCTGGCGTATAATCATCTTTTCCAACAACCCTTCCATATAAATTTGGGATAGGGCAATAACTATATTGATTTTTCGTTATTGTTAGATGTAGTGCTAGTCTTCGAAGGCTTTTTAGAATTCCAATGCACCCTAAAAGTTAGTTCAATCGTTATTGGATCTCTGCAATGACACCAAATATTGATCCCTTCTCAAAACTTGACATGCATAAATACGAGGAACAACAGTCAGTAATTCGTAACAGGGTGTCTGCACCATCAAACTTAACTGTACAATGCAGAATCTTGTTTGAGTGATTAGTGCCTAATCGATTAAAAACTGCATTCACAAAAATATTGTACTTTGTGTGTGTTGTATCGGTGACCTTATCAGTAATACATACTTAACTCCCACACATATGATAGTGGATCCATCTGCACGCACCTCTTCTTTGTATCCCATCTATGACTTAAATTAAATAAACAGATGACTAGCTAGTTGCAACAGATGCCACATCTATTTATATTGTCAAATAATTGGAGACATATGTTATGACAGATGATCAACCTATTACAATATATTACGTATCTGTTTGAGAAATCAAACAGATATATACATCTGTTACAACATATTATTAATATGTTGTAAGTTATCTAACAGAAGGAATATATTTTGCAACAGATTACCCATCTGTTAGATTTATTTTAAAGTAATTTTCTTTTCTTTTCTTTTCGAGATATAATAATTTATAAATAGGTCCCTCCTTAAAAATATGGATGATCCAGATTCGTACAATAAGATTCATATCGAGTCCTTGCGGAAACTTCAAAGGCAGTTTGATGAACTCCAGAGAGATTTGGCTGACTTCGAAGTAAGGCTGAGAAGGGCCCTGCTGCTGCCGGATTAAAAATGTCCGATTGACAATAATAATAATAGTAGTAATAATAATTAGGTAATGCTTTTTATTTTAGCATATGTATTTTCCTTCTTTTGTATATTGGATCTACCTAAGGGATTCAAAAATCTATGTTTCATTTGGTGGTCGACTTTGAATTTTTAATTTTTATTTAGTATTTACTTATCATTCTGTTTATTCCTTATTCTTCAACATGTCGACGGTTGGTGGTAGGGATTGAGAAATTTGTGTCAACAAAGGTTAATCTGATGCGACAGATCAATCATATGTAGCACAGACGATTATAATAAAAAATGGTTATTGTTGTTATTGAGAGGGTGAAAAGACATACATGACTTTTCGATTATTTAATATGAAAAATGGTTCGTAAATAAATAATAAGGAAATAAATGATGAACATAATTTATAACCGTAAAAGAACGGTTATTTAATTTTAATAACTGATCGTGACTTTTCATCATTTTTATTTTTGAATTTATTTTTTAAAATTATTTATTATATAATAAAAAAAGTCACAATATTGGATTAATTAACTTATATGATAAAAAGGTGAATCACTTTTTGTCTAAAACAAAAACACATCACATACATTCAACAGTGTTGTTGATGCATCAAAGTCCCCATCTTTTGCGACTGATGTATCAGCTGTTAGAAGAAATCGAAAAAGCTACATTAAAATAGATCGTTTATTTGTTGCTATAGATGGTATATCTATTGCAACTGATGGTTTATCAAATTCAACAAATATATAATTTGTTGCCAGAAAATAAAAATGGTTATTATTTTATGAAAGAGATTGAAAAGATATTTTTTTTAATTTATAAAATAAAAAAGTCAGCAAATTTGGATTAATGATATGATGATAGTTTTTTTTTAAAAGTAGATTATATGTTGTAACAGATATAATATTGATACAACAGGTTCTCTATTATTGCAACAGATGATATATTTGTTGTCACAGATGAGTTATCTGATGCAACTGATATAGAATCTGTTGTCACAAAGCAATAAAAATGGTTCTTGGAAAGAACTAATAAATAATAATAAGCAGAATAGTCATGACTTATCACAATATTTCTTAATTTAATTAAGTCATTACTTCTCATTGTAATAAAAAATGTAATTAATAAATAGAGGTGAACAGTTGGATTATATGTTGCAATAGATAGGTTATCTAATGCAACAAGTTTTATATTTATTGCAACAGATGATATATCTGTTGTCACAAATAAGTTATCTGATGCAACAGATATAGAATCTGTTGTCACAACTCAATTAAAATGGTTCTTGGAAAGAACTAATTAATAATTATAATATGAAAAGTCATGACTTATCACAATATTTATTTTCTTAATTTAATCAAATGTAATTTATGAATAGAGGTGAACAGTCGCGCCTTTTTGCCTTGCCTCTCATTCAAATTCAATCCTCTATAAATAGTCCTTACTCAATCGTTCATTCAACTATACTCTATTTATTTATTGCATCTGGTCTTTCATATTACACTTGCACTTCCACCACTTTCTCTTCCCTGACTAAGGTAAGTTTTTTCTTGCCAATTTGTAGTTTACGTTGTATTACATTCGGTTATTCTTAAGATCCTTACTTTTGATTTTAAGTTTTTTGTCAATTCACAAGTGTTCTAGATTATGGCTGATTCAGTGTGGGACGTTGATTTTTTGCAAGACACCGTGAATGAACTTCGAAATCAAGTTCGTGATCTGTAATGGGAACTGGAAAGAGTTAGAGAAAAAATGCTTCACGAGATACGTAGGCTGAGGATGGCCTTGCTACTTCTGGTTGAAGATTAGTCGGCTGGTAACGATAATAATAATAATAATAATAATTAGATTATTATTTTTCTTTTAGTTTATTATATGTATTTTTATTTATTTTTATTTAATAAAAAAATTATGTTTGATCTTTGTTGTTTTAATCCATATTTAATTTTCATTCTGTCTATTATCTTCTCAACAAGCATGTCGACGATTCGACGTAAAAAGAAATAATTTAGATCTACAATAACAATAGCAAGATTTATCTGTTGGGTTTGTGGCAAGGGCTGATGTGTTGTTCAAAATAGATTACTCAAATGTTGTAACAGATAAGAAGTCTGATACAACAGATAATCAGTCTGATGCAACAGATAAATAGTTTGTTTCAACAGATGACTAGTTTGTTGCTTGGCTTTGACATTTTAATTCGTACTCCCTCCATCTCAAATTATTCGTCCCAAATTGAGATGCCACATTGATTAAGAAAAATAATTAATAACATATCTACTTTACCATAACCCACTGATCAGTTGGTGGGACAGTAGATGTTTTTTAAATAATCATTGTTTGCTATTCAATCGAAATTTCATAAATGATGTTTCTATTTTAATTTGAAGAAAAAGTGATTAATGCAAAGGGTAAAACATGAATTTTTGTAAATCTTTTCTTGATTAGTGAAAAATACAAGTAAAATAAGAAATTAAATTACGAAATTTGGGACGGGTAATTGGACGTAAGAAATAATTTTGAATCCAGTCGCAATAGCAAGAGTTGAAACATATTGGTTATCTGTTGGGTTTGTGGCAGGGGTTGATTTATGTTGTTCTAAACAGATTAATCATTCGTTGCAACAGATAATTAGTCTGGTGCAACAGATAAACAGTCTGATGCAACGATAATAAGTCTGGTGTAACAGATAAACAGTCTGATGCAACAGATAATAAGTTTGATGCAACAGATAAACAATCTAATGCAACAAATAAATCTTCTGATGCAATAGATTACTCATCTGATGCACCAGATGATTGATTTGTTTAAATTGTGGGCACTTATATTGGATTCATGATCGGGGTTCTATCCATTATTGGAAAAACAACAGTGTACCCAAATGACAAATATGAATAAACATCATAATTTTAATTACCAAATTCACCTATGAAGTAATGCCAAAGTGGAATGTGATGTAGGAAATAAAATTTGACCTAAGAAATTGGTCAGAGGAGTAGCGCTGTACCACCACCACTAATAACAACAAAATAAATAATCGACAAGAAGAAAATGAAGATGATAATGAAGTAGAAGATGATGATAATGAAGCAGAAGATGATGAATAAAGCAGCAAAAACAATGAACAACAAAAAATGCTAAGTGAGAGAAAACAACAATGGATAAGAAGAGAGAGAAAGGTGCTTTTTTCCTCCGTTTCTCGTTATTTTAGGTAAACACTGGGATCAAAGTATAAATTTAAGAACTTGTGGGTTATTTTCAAACTTTTCCAACTTTCTTAATCTATAGTAAAGTAATTATCACCTCCACTCAATAATTAAGGCTTATGTCACCCACACCTCATTTTAAAAGTCTTTTGTCACCTACAGCCCAAAACCCCTAGTTAGTAGCACCCGTTTTTTATTTTTTCCAAGTCAATTAACAGGAAATGGTAAGCAAATTCATCTTATTAACTTAATTTTTTTAAAAAACTTTCCCACCCATATTCCGGTGGTCATATCGGAGTCTGATAAATTCAGATTCATGCATTGCAAAATACAATTTTAAGGGTGAAACTTTTAATAGGATTTTCTCCATTCACATGGCTCGAACATAAAACCTCTAGTTAAGGTTGATGGAATCTCAATCATGCCACCACAATCTATATTGATTACTTCTTATAACTTCATATACTACATGATTTCTCATATTCCGAGTTACATGACCAAAATGCATGATTTTCTCAAAAAATTTGAAACGCACACGCACAACACAAATATTCAAATGAGTTCTTATTTGGCAGATCACTTGCCATAAAATAAAATTCTCCAATACATTCATAAAATAAATTTATTGGTCTTCAATTTGGTAGCAGAAACATTGCTAGCAAACTAACATTTTACCTTGTCTCTTAAAAAAAAGTCATTATCAAGTGCTATAAAACTGAATAAACAGTACCTCATTTGTAGTAAGATAGTAAACAGAGATATCAATGGTGTCCTCAGCCTAAAATAGTAGAAACATAATCATTTATATATTAATCTTAACATCTATTTGTTCCTATTATCAACACCTATACATCAACAACTTGTTTGGATGGTTGTTATGATTAGGATATACTATTAACCATCTAATTTATGTTATAGTATTATATTTTCATCCCATGTAAATACTAATTATTATATTAATAAAATATTTATTTGAATAGATCATTGCATTAACATGTGTGTCCTTTACTTGTAGAGTAGACAATTTTGTGTATGGAGTATTTTAACCCATGCATGGAAGATTAAAATTGTTGGTTTTTATAAGTAATAAATTAATGTTCACAATCAAAGATGAGGTAGGACAAACATCTTGATGATTATAGCACAAGATAAAATATAATTTGATCTTAATTATGGGAGTGGTAATATTCCAACTTTTTGTGCTAGTACATTTCGTATGTATTGAACGGACTAATTAGAGATATTCATTTATGTTCTGAATATTAATAAACGATTTCTCTAAACCATTACATGTACTTATTTTTTATGACTTATATTAACTTTCCAACTAAGTTACATGTTGGTTCAATGGTACAAAGACTTATGAAATGTGATATTTATCTAACTTAAATCAACAGTTGACTCTCCAACTGAGTTGGTTCTGTTTCATATCTGACATTACATGTATATTTGCTTAAATGGTTAAGTTTTCCTAACGATTCTAATTGTTTATGTGCATGGTTATATGTGTGATGTGTTTTTAAAGAATTTTATTATTCTGCACCATGTCTAATGATCTATTTTAATTTGATTATATAACAGATTAACCATAATTTTATTTAATACCTTAACTTCTATCCTGAATCAAAATAAATTAGAAAGCCCTAACTATGCAAACTCCAAACATAATTTGGATATTGTTCTTACTGCTGATGGCTTTAAATTTGTGTTGGTTGAGGAATATCTTGTTAAGTCAGATGAACCCACTGATGATGAGATTAAAGGCTACGATAAGTGGGTCAAGGCTGACGAGATGGCAAGATGCTACATTCTTGCCTCTATGAAAAATGTGTTACAGCATCAACATCAGTCCATTACTACTGCTTATGATGTGCTTAAATCTCTCAAAGAGATGTTTGGTGAGCAAAATCGTGTTGTAAAGAAAACGGCCATGAAAGTTCTTTTGACCACAAAAATGATTGAAGGAACTTCGGTAAGGAAACATATTCTTAAAATGGTGAGTCTATTGAACGAGCTAGAAATTCTTGGGGCAGTTATTGATAAGGAGTCTCAGGTTGAGATGGTCCTACAGACTCTGCCAGACAGTTTTAAGCAGTTTCGCTTGAATTATAACATGAATAAGATGGACTTATCTTTTGCAAAACTGTTGAATGAGCTGCAAGCGGCAGAATGTATCATTAAGCAACAAGCTCCTTCAGTGATGTTGATGGTTGACAAACCTTCGTCTTCGACTTCTAAGCCAAAAGGCGAAAAGAAAAAAAAAAGCCTCGTAATATTTTAGGTGCTAATGGTGGCGTGGCTAAGACTAAGGGCAAATTCAATCATTGCAGCAACCTGGTCGTTATAAGAAATAGTGTCCCAGCTACATAGCTAAGATGCAGAAACAAGGTACATCTTTTTCATATGTCGTTGAAATATTTTTAGCGGCTGTTTCTATCCAATTTTGGGTTATAGATTTGGGAGCCACTAATCATATCTACACATCCTTGCAAGGGTTTCAGAAAACATGACGCCTAAGTGAAAATGAACTGAACGTTTCAAGCAAATGGGGAACCAGCACCAGCCTTAGCTATAGGAAATATTTCTATTTCATTTAGTAGTTCTAGAGTTTTAATACTTAATAATGTTCTTTACGTACCTTCTAAAAGAAGGAATTTGTTTTCAGTTTCAAGAATAATAGATGCTGGTTACAATGTTTATTTTGCTAATAATTCTGCAATTATTCAGTTTAATAAGCATTTTATTATTTCTGCTCCTAGAATACATGATTTGTTTGTATTTGATGTTTCCCATGATATTCTACAAAAAATAGAACTTAATAATATTGATCAATCACATAAAGGAAAACGTATTTCGGAATTGAGTGAAGCATACTTATGACACTTACATCTAGGTCATAGTAACTTAAATAGGATCTCACGGTTGGTTTCTGATGGACGTTTGAGTTCATTGAAAGTGGAGGCACTTCCAACTTGTGAATCCTGTTTAGAAGGTAAAATGACCAAGAGACATTTTCCTTTCAAAGAAAATAGAGGCGGTAATAAGTTAGAATTAATTTATACTGATTTGTGTGGTCTAATGAATATACAAGCAAGAGGTGGTTTTTAGTATTTTGTGACTTTCACAGATGATTACTCGAAATATGAATACATTTATTTGTTGCGCCGTAAATCTAAATGCTTTGAAAAATTCAAAGAATTTAAGATGGAAACGAAAAAGCGAGATAACAAACATATCCATACATTACGATCTGATTGTGGTGGTGAATATCTTTCTGCGAAATTCATTAAATACTTTTAGAATCAAGAATTACATCTCATTATTCTGCTCTAGGAACACCACAACAAAATAGTGTGACAGAACGCCGAAATAGAACTCTTATGGAAATGGTTAGATCAATGTTAAGTTATTCAGATTTGCCTTTTTCTTTTTGGGGTTATGCATTAGAAACTGTAAAGTATATTCTGAACTTGGTTCCTTCAAAATCAGTACCTTTAACCCCATTTGAATTGTAGAGTGGGCGCAATCCTAGCCTACGACATATTCGGGTTTGGGGTTGTCCAGCACATGTGCTAAAAAAATTGATAAGTTGGAATCTAGGACAGAAGTGTGCATTTTTATTGGATATCCAAATGTAACAAAAAGGGTTTTATTTTATTGTCCTAAGGAACAGAAGATAATTGTTTTGACAAATGCCAAATTTCTTGAAGAGGATTATTTAATGAACCACGTTCCTAAAAGTAAAATTGTTTTACAGGAATTGGGCAATAGAATAATGAATAATGAAACACAACAACAAATTCAAAAAACTATTATTGACATACCATTGCATCCACGTAGTGGGAGAAATGTCAATAGACAAGAGGTTGCACAAGAACAAATACTTGATATTACACTACCTAGTAGTGCGAGTAACATCGAGCAGCCTGCAATTGTGGATAAAAATATTCAGGATAATGTCGAGGAACCGTCATAGTACAGGAAGACATTGAGGGTGTTCAAAATTTAGTTCTAAATGTAGCAAATACTGTAGTGACTAGTTGTCGTAGTGGTAGAATTATTAGAAAACCTTTACGGTTTACGCTCTTGGGAGAATCGTATGATAGGATCCCTGATGCACTAAATGCACTAGATGAAAAATTATTAGAAATTTATTTATGGTTTGAAACAAACATCTAGAGCATGGAACAGTTAAACCGTAAATCGTAAGTCTTATAAATACTCCCTGGTTTGAAAGAACTAGGGATTACATGCTTGTTTTTCACTTCGAGGATCTTGTACCTATTGGTTATACTGATTCAGATTTTTAGTCGGATAAAGATTCTAGAAAATCTACCTCAGGATATGTGTTTACTTTAGGAGGTGGAGCCATTGTTTGGAGGAGTATCAAGCAATCATGTGTTGCTGATTCCACCATGGAAGCCGAATATGTAGCTATCTCTGAGGCAGCTAAAGAGGTTGTTTAGCTCGGTAACTTTCTGAAAGAGCTTGGAGTTATTCCTTCACTTCAAATACCACTACCACTTTATTGTGACAATAGTGGTGCAGTTGCAAACTCGAAAGAACCACGAAGCCATAAAAGAAGTAAGCATATTGAGAGAAAATATCACTTCATTCGGGATATAACTCAAAGGGGGTAATTGTAAGGTTTTAAACATTGAGTTGAAGAATAATTGGCGGACCCATTTACAAAGGGCTTAACCTAGAAGGTTTTTGATAAGCATGTGGAAGAAATGGGTATTAAAATTGTACATTCATGGTTATGAGTTTAAGTGGGAGATTGTTAAGATATACTATTAATCATGTTATTTGTGTTATAGTATTATATTTTCATTTGTGTATGGAGTATTTTAACTCATGCACGGAACAATAAAATTATCGGTTCTTATAAGTAATAAATTAATGTTCACAATCAAAGATGAGGTAGGACAAACATCTTGATGATTGTAGCACAAGATTAAATATAATTTGATCTTAATTATGGGGGTGGTAATATTCTAACTTCTTGTGCTAGTACATTTCGTATGTATTGAACGGATCAATTAGAGATATTCGTTTATGTTTTGAATATTAATAAACGATTTCTCTAAACCATTACATATACTTATACTCTTAATCTTGATATAATTATTATGATCTATGTGATTTATTTTGTCGTTTTAATCTATTAAAAGGTGAGACTCTTTTGTGAGTCAACATATTCCTGATATGTTGGATGATGATGAATCACTTAGTGAAATATTAATTAGTTGATAGAACCATGTCTCAGACTTGAGATAGAAGACACCCATTTATGGTTGCTTATAAGTTTTCACGTGAAAACCTTGCAGATGGATTTTGTATCCGTCATGTGAAATAAGTTAAGCATTATAAATAAAGGACTAAATTAATCAATGAGTTAAATTTTTCAGAGAATTTAATCTAATTGATTGGTGTCGGTAATTCTAACATGGGGAGTTAAATAAGATGTAACGGTAGATTTTGAAATTAAACCGAAGAGTGCAATTACAGATTTCTAGTGGAATACTTTGTAATTTATTGTGATATGATAATTTATTCACTACCGAATTAATATCATAATTGAAGCCTCAGTTAATAAATCTGCAGTCCTTACTATGCCTAATTAGCTAATCAAATTTAGAAAAGAGAAGAAGTAATACCATTTTATTTACTGATCTTATGTAAATAAGGAATAAAAAGAGTGTATTAAAAATTAATTTTGGCATTATGGCAGTATTTAAGGTGGAAAACGTTTTGTGGTTTTAAGATGATATTAAAGTCTAAAATGTTTTGCTATTAAGGCTGCAATAAAGGGCCAAAAGGTTATTGCCTCTTGACTCTCCTTCTTTAACTGAAATTGGGAATAAATAGAGGCATGTGATTAGGAAAGAAAACATATGCTTTTTCCAGAACCCAATCATCCTTCTCTAATCCAAAAAAAGTACTTGCCCACACAAGGTTGATTAATAAAGTTAATAAGAAAATAGTAGAAGGCAACAGATCTGACAAATAAGGTGTTGAACGAACTGTGTGAAAGCTTCAAGAGGTAAGTTTTCTGATTTTCATTTTGATTATGTTATCTAGATTATATGTAAGTTATATTGATCCTGTAGAGTTGTTGCTTCCGTTGTGCATGTTCTAACAGTTACCTATTGTATTGTTAGTTTAAATATAATACTTACTTTGATTATTATTAAAATTTTATTATATCGTATCGTTAACTTCAGCATAACCTAAAGATAAAAGGTCACAATTTATGTAATGACCGATTCGGTGTTATCACGTCATTGTCTCATATTGTCTTCTCATTTAATCTTTTCTTATTAGATTTTATCCTTTAACCTACTTTTTTATAATAGTGTTACTCTACTTTTCTTATAGATTTGTCATTCAAATTACTCATGTATCTATACAAATATTATATTCATCAATACAACACGACAAAATACAATGCAATATGTAGCAACCATCCAAACAAGATGTAAGGGACCATTTGGACAACAAAGTTTTCTGTGTCTATTTACTTCCAAAAATACGTTTGTTTATACATTTTAGTTAATTTTCACCCCACTTTTTCAAGTAATATTTTAATATTTCCATATGTATTTTCAATGATATTTCAATTTTCAAATATATTTCTTCAACTTAATTTCAAATACTTTTTTTTTCAACTATCAACAAATCATATCCAAACACAAACTAAAATATAGGGGGGAAAGAGAGAGAGTATAATGATTCACAATAGGAGCAGACATCTTAAGCTAACTTGGAGGAGTTCTCTTGTAAGGAAGGGCTGAAGCTAATATACCTTTACTGAAAATACTATCAAAAATTTAAAAAATTTAAAAAGAAAGTGAGAAAAAAAATAACAAAAAAATGTTGAAAAAAATGAAAAATATATTGTGAAAAAAATGACAAAAAAAATAGAAAAAATAGAGACACGCGACTGTGCATACGACCCATGGTGAAGATGTGAGTGATGACAAAACTCTAGTTGGTATTTTGGGGCTTCAATTTAGTTGCATGTTTGGAAAGGATTGGGCCGGGTTTGGACTTGGATTGTCATCTATTAAGGGGTAAAATTAGAGTCAACAATAACAATAGTGAAAATTGTAAATATGAAAGTTAGTGGACAAAAATTCAAAAAGAGAGAGAAAGCCTCTGCCTTCTCTCCAAAAAAGCAAGGAAAATCTTGAACATTTACTGCAACCTCCAACTACCAACAACCATCAACTCTAATGGATATGACAAATGAAGTGATACAACCACAGGAAGAAGATCTTCTGACAAGAAGCATAAATAAACCTAAAGAGGTACCTACATCCACTTCTCATTCATTTTCTACTTCTAATACTATGAGCTTTAAAGACAAAATATTAATAGATAACCCCATTAATCCTATCGGCTCTATCCAAAAAGACTTTCATCTTTTCAACCTAGACGACGAACAAGAAAACAAGTCAAACCACTCTTTTCTCATACCCACTTCGGCTTCCGATAAAATAAGATTGTATACTCCTTGGGAACAAGCTATTATAGTGAAACTCCTGGGAAAAAGTCTAGGTTATAAATATCTTAGATCTCAACTAAAAGATTTATGGAACCTCAACGAAGATTTAAACCTCATTGACCTAGGGGAGGATTTTTACCTTATCAAGTTTATTCACAAATAAAATTATGAAAAAGTCCTCCTTCATGGACCTTGGTTCATTGGCTTACAATATCTTTCCACCCATAAGTGGGAACCAAAGTTCAATCCCTTAACGAAAGTCCAAATTACACAACTATTTGGATATGCCTGCCCGAACTTCCCACTGAATACTATGACCTTCAGATCCTCCAAAAAATTGGCAACACCTTAGGCATGGTTCTGAAAATAGACAGTTGCACAAGGAATGCTTCAAGAGGAAGATACCCTAGATTGTGTATTCTGACACCTCTAACAAATCTCTCCCTCCGAATGTTCTTATTGAGTCTCACCTTCAAAAAATTCTTTTTGAAAGCACCACTCTTTTATGTCAATTATGTGGTTATTTTGGCCATAACATTCATTATTGTCAAAAAAAATAGAAAAAAACTCCAACAGTTCAGATAATCATAACGTTGATCATTGCCAGGAAATAAAAGAAGGCAATATTAAAGGAAAAAAAGATAAAAAAAAATAAGGAAAAAAAATAGATTCAGAAGAGAAAAATGGAAAAAGAAAATTTTGAAAAAACAGAAAAAAACGGAAAAAGAAGAAAAAAAGAAAAAAAGAAAAAGAAGTAAAATAATAATAATAATAATAATAATAGCGATGAATTTACTTGGACCACAATTTCTTATGATAAAAAACAAAAAAATAAATTACATCATAATTCCAATATTGCTAGGAAAATTTTCCAGAATAATAAAAATTTTAATAGATTTCATAATCTTATAATATCTGAAAATAACGAAGAAAAGAGTAAGTATCCCACAACTTCTTCGTGTGCTGCCACACCACAAAGGGACATGGATATTACAATGGCCACGATGGCCAAAGAAACTCCCAAAGAAGTGAAGCTCAATACATCTACGTCACAAATTAAACAAAACACCCTTTTTACCATGTGCTCATCTTCACAAACTACACCAACCACTCAATTCATTAACTCTTCAATAAAAGATAAGACTTTCAGTACCACTGAAAAGAATTCAATTACTTCAAATCCTCCTATTCTAAGGCCTCTACCTAGTCCAAATAGTGAAACCTAGTATTCTAGTACTTCTATAAATAGTGAAACCTACAAAGCTAGTGACAATTCAATACATTCTGCAACTACTACATTAATTCAACCGGTCACACATCTATCAAACCCACAAACTACTACTTACACTCCCTCTTCAATAACAAACAATCATACTACAACAACTCAAGTTCCATTTCAACCTTTAGCATCCAAAGAAAATATCCAAATGGTCTCACCTAACAAAGAAAGAGTATGTCAACTCATATCCTCTTTGAATGAACAATTTAAACCCTCTCCAGCTATTAATATAGCAAGTACTTCAACCCATGATAACCCTAGCATGAACAATAACCCTATTAGCAAACCCACACTCCCTTCTCCAAATATTTCATCCATGATAACAGGAAAACCAGCTATAAATCCAAATGCTTCACCACCAATATTCAGCCAGCAACAAAATCAATCCCCCAGGACCAAAAATGCCTCGTCTTCCCCTCAACCAGCGTCACCGAAACTCCCTGAGCCGTCACCCATCAAACAATTGGACAACAAATTGGATGCCGCCATCAGTGAACGGAATGACTCTAAACAATGCTATATCGATGGACCTCTTTCCACCCATTGCCATGCTATCGGAACTAATTCAAAATTACCACAACTTAGTGAACGCCTACTACATGCAGAACCAATATCTCATAGACCTAGGAACGACGATGCTACACATGCAAATAAACTTACTGCCTGAAAACAACACGAACACGAGTTGGGACTCATCCCAACAAATAAATTATTTAAATTGGTCCACTCCCCACAAGCAAGCCATGTCACCAACATGGAAGTCATGACCCACGACCAAGAAGTGCCACAGATAACGGACAACAATCAACCATCGCCACAACGTCAATCATCCTACGATAACAATGTCCAATATCAGACGCAGGATCACGAGGAAACAATACTAAACGGCGTCACTCAGGTAATGACTCCGATCATACTCGAGGATTTGCTAACGTTTACTTTCACGCAAAGTGTAAAAGAACGTGTTCTGGTGATAATCCCGCCGTCAGCTCCAAAGTTTTCAAATCAAATCCTATATGGTGAATCACATGCACCATTATGCCATCCTATTAGCAACAACGGAGAGGCAGAACAGGGACTTTTTCTTGTTCCATAACCAAATTGCGATAAACCTAGAGATGTCGCTGGCACCAGGAGGGGCCTTATCACTCCGGATATAATCATCCATGAAGATTATCATCTGAAACTATAGGGGTGCAAATAGCCCGGCCTTTAGAAGGAATGTACTGGAGATTATAGCTGCATATAATCCCACAATACTAGATCTCACAGAAACTAGATAATCGGATCAAGAGCACTTATGCAGCTTTTACCATTTACGGATATCATACGCGTGCCATCTTCAGGATATTCAGGTGGTATAGCAATCTGCTGGATTAGCAATGAATTAATTATGAATCCATTAGTCCTTACGGAAAAGGAAATACATTCAAGTCTACAGGTCAGTCCAAATACTACCCCATGGACTCTTTGTATTATTTATGCTAGAAATAGTTATCACTACAAAACAGTTCTATGGAAAAATTTGAATGATATATCCACAAAAATTAATGGCCCTTGGCTAATGGGGGGAGACTTTAATGAAGTGACTAACACTTTCGAAAAATTCGGCGGGAATAGAGTTAACAGAAGAATCACAAATTTCACGAACTGCATTAATAACCTAAATATGATAGACCTAGGTTTTGTTGGTCCGAAATTTACTTGGACAAATATGCATAAAAATCAATCTAGTATTATTATGGAACGACTAGATCGATTCCTTTGAAACCCGTTATGGCTTAACTTATTTCCTAACTCCAAAGTTATGCACCTTCCTAGAGTCCATTCAGATCACTGCCCACTTTTATTAAATCTCATTAAAAGCGACAAGATTATTACTTCAAAATTTTGTTTTGAAACTATGCAGTTGCACCACCCAGACGTCAAAAATATTATTAAAAATTGTTGGCACAATAATTACAACTACCATAATGCCACTATCAATTTTTCACATGCTGCAACTAATTGGAATAAAGATAACTTTGGTAACATCTTAAAAAAATGGATAATTTTAGCCAGAATGAATGGCCTCCAAAAAATGGATTTGATTAGAAAATCTAATTTCCATTATGATCTAGAAACAACTCTTCTTCAAGATTTTAATAGAGTCCTAAAACAAGAAGAGGATTTCTGGAAACTGAAATCCAAAATTCAATGGATGTTAGATGGTGACGCCAATACCAGATTCTTTCACATTTCTACCATAAAAAAGACGTAAAAATAGAATTTTGGGATTAGTTGATTCAGTAGGGAACTGGTCCTTCCAACCAAAAGAGACTAAAAGAGTCATCAAAAGCCACTATATAAGTGTTTACACCACCGAGTTAACAAAATGCCCCATTTTAAGGGTTCAGCCTGATGACAATACCCTCTCAGATGATGATCATCCAATTCTTAATAAACCACTTACGTTCGATCAAATCAGAAGAGCCATTAAAAATTTCAAACCATTGAAAGCCCCAGGACCGGATGAGTTGTATCCCATATTCTTCCAAAAATTCAGGATGACACTAATTTCTCCTTTATTAAAACTTGTAAGGATGCGTTCTCCTCGAAACGCATCAGCCCGGAGATCAATCAAACTAACCTTGTCCTTATACCAAAAAATATTATGCCGAAACAAGTCACTCATTACAGACTTATAAGTCTTTGTAGCACTATCTACAAAACGATCACCAAGATCCTAGTAAATAGAATCAGATCTTTTCTAGATAAAATTATTAAGTCAACTCAAAGTAGCTTTATCCCGAACAGACGAGCTTCAGATAACGCTATTATTGTTCAAGAAGCTATCCATTCATTCAATAAAACAAAAGGAAAACTAAGTAAAATGATGATCAAAATAGATTTAGAAAAGGGTTTTGACAGAATCTAATGTTCCTTTATCCACTACTCGCTAACTAGCCTAAACTTCCCAAAAGATTTAATTTTCTTAATTATGAACTGTGTTACTTCTTCCTTTATCTCGATACTAATAAATGGAAAGCCAACTAAATTCTTCAAATCGTCGCGATGCATAAGATAGGGAGACCCTCTATCACCTTATCTTTTCATAATATGTATGGAATCTCTGTCTAGAATTATTCATCAAGCTACTTTACAAGGCAATTGGAATGTCATAAAAATAATTCCCGCAGCACCAGCTTTATCGCATTTACTCTTTGCAGATGACCTAATCATATTTGCAAAAGCAAACATTGATAATGCAAATTTTATCTTGACCGTTTTTAAGAATTTTGGAGAGATGTTTGGACAAAAAATAAATTTTCTAAAATAAGGAATCTACTTCTCGAAGAACATTACCCAATCGGATGCCTTATCTATCTCGTCTATCCTACCAATTTAGGAAACTAAAGATTTTGGGAAATACCTTGGACTCCCAATGACCAACCTCCACCCAACAAAGAAAGATTACCAATTCATCATTGACAAAATGAATAGTAAACTAAGTGGATGAAAAATCAAATTCCTCTCCATTGTAGGAGAACCACCTTAATCAAATCCGTTCTAAACTCCATTCCTACTTATGCTATGCAAATAAATACGCTTCCCAAAAATATAACCGAAAGCATTGATAAAATTCAGAGAAACTTTCTATGGGGATCTATCGACGAGAAAAGAAAAATCCATCTAGCTAACTGGGAAGTGTTTACAAGGCCTAAAAATAAAAGTGGGTTAGGGATTCATATAACTGAGGGAAAAAACTCAGCTTTAATTTCGAGCCTTAATTGGAGACTCATGAAAAATACTTCTCATCTGTGGGTAAGAATTCTTCAGAAAAAATATAAAAATAGAATATTAAATAATATCATCTCCCATAAACCCAAAGACTCCTACATTTGAAAAAGTATTAGTAAGAATAATCACATATTTTGCAAGGGTTTATCATGAAATGTAGGAGATGGAAAAAACATTAGCCTTTGGCAAGATAGATGTCCCTACACAAATAAAAGCTTGCTAGCTCTCCTTCAAGCCCCTTTTTCATTAGATGACCTACATCAAAGAGTAAGCCACATCCTTTCACACGGAGCTTGGAATTTCTCTATTATGTCTGCTATAATTCCCCCGAAAATAAAAGATCTTATTCATAATACTTACATAAAACAATCTAATACAAGATCTGATTCCTTCTTCTGGAATACATTTCTAAAAGAAAACTTCACCTCGAATGACGCTTATACTCTTTTCATGCATTCATCACAAAATCCCCTCTTCGAAACAACTGACTTTGACCACAAATGGATCTGGAAAGTCAATTCCTCTAACAAAATAAAACACTTCCTCTGGCTCCTAACATTAAATAAACTCCCTACTGCTGTCAACCTTTACACAAGACACATCATACATTCTAACTCTTGTTCCTCTTGTACCAACACCCCAAAAAATATTGAACACACTTTTATCTCATGTCCAAATGCAACCAACACATGGGATCACTTTAACTTCAAATCAAGCCCCACTCACTCTACCAGGGATATAAAGAACTATTGTGCCTCGAACATACTGATCAAGCTAGCAAATAGTAACTTTGTACCCTCATCAATTCTAACACCTATTGTATTAAAGATTGTGTCCCAATTGAAATTATGTAGGGAAACTATAAATGACGAGGAATTGATGGAAAAAAAATAACTACTTTTCATGTCTCAAATATGATATTACAACAGCAATACCGTGAAAAGGGATTTCAGAAGTATTCTGAATTGATCTCATTCCTTCTAGTGGCTGAGCAACATAATGCCCTTTTAATGAAAAATCATGAAGCCCATCCCATTGGAGCTGCTCCACTACCGAAAGTAAACGGGGTACAAGCACATGGCCAGCCTAAGAAGGCAAGATCAGGATCATAATAATATGTGTGGACATGGCAATGGCTAGGAACGATATAATAATCATCGTCACGGTGGTAACTAAAGAAGGAAGAATCAAATAGGTCCCCAAAATAATCCTTCAAGAGGTAATTTTCATCTTTATGGCATGAAAGGCCACTGGAAGAATGAATATCGGGCGCCTAAGCATTTTGCTAGGCTTTATCACGAATCTTGCAAAAGAAAGAGAAATGAAGGTGGGACCTCTTCTAATGCCCAAATTGTAACGCCCCGGATCTGGTACCTAAAATGTTACACAGTGCTCATGACCCCAAAGGACTACAAGCTAACTCATGACTGATATCTATACCGGTACACTGCATAACATCATGTAAAATACAAAAATAATAGGCTGAAACATGCCATAAGGTTCAAAAACTGAATAAAACATCTGATAAGACCATATCCGAATAATGTGGTATCACAATACCAAAATTAAAGTAAATTTCTGAAAATACTGAAGTCTGAACCTAGTTCGAAAACTTTTAATTGAGTGAGCTATCTAAATAAGGAGTTGATGGGACATGTCCCCAACTAACTCCATCTACTAAAAACTAAGCTGCAATAATGAAATAAATAATCATATCATCCTCGAATGATAAGGACTCACTGCTAAATTTGGCTTCTGAAATATGGAATGTTATTGATGCTCTGGAGCTCGTGCTTCTGAACCTATAGTATAAAACTCTATAGCGCAAATACGTCAGTACGATTAAATGTACTGGTATGCAAGTGAGGTAGGTTGAATACAAAGGGTTCAAATGCATGAACAATGCTAATTGACTGTATAACATAAACGTGAGGATGCATGCATGAATAAGTAACTATAACTGAGTTCGTGATGATACTGACTATTAGGTCTGATTACTAATAATATGAGTTGCTGATAACTGATATAACTGGTACTGAGTGACTGTGTTTGACAGTCTAGGTTCTGATGGAACTAGCTGAGTTTTATACTATTCTGAGTTGACTGTATCTGACAATCCCAGATTCTGAAGAACTATCTGAGTTCTTTTACTAAGACTGAGACTGAGACTGTAACTATGGGAAGTAGTCATCTAATTGACATGCCCCAAATAAAACAATATAGCTGAGTTAGGGTCCAAACTGTAACCCTAATTGGAAGGGTGTCAATACCATACCACTGGTAAAGACAAGTTGTGGGTGACCCTCATCTGACACTGTCCCTAAAAGAGAATGGTGGGACCCTCATCTAACAGTGTTTATCTACCTCATCAACCCTCATCTGTCAGTGTTGATGTCTTAACCTATACTGGCTATATAGTTGTGGAATGTAAAGATTACTTCTAAGGATCACACCCTCCTCATCCTTGAGTTTACTCGGTATTAAATTCTACTTCCATCTGAATAGATACTGAACTGATCTGGACTGAGTTCATTGAGTTTCGTTGACTGACAAAATACTACTGAGATTATTGAATTACTAAGCTTTCTGAGATTAATGGGATTACTGAGTTTACTGAGTTTTTCCTGAGTCACATGACTGACTGAGTTCTATGGATCATGGCTTGACTGAGAGTATCTTGAAAACATCACACTAATTCTAGGCACACAACTAAATTTTTGGGTACAAGTACCCCCAATACTCGATAGAAGGAAACTTACAAGGCATGACATTCTTGAATACATGACCAACATCAACAATCCATAATACAATAAGTTGGGGATTTTATGAAATACATGGTTATCATAGTCTTGTACATAGTAGGAATACATATAATCAATGTCATAATTTCATACTTCAATATAATGAGCATTACAACAACATCTACATTACACATCAATAGCATGAGAGTCATTTGAACATAAGGATAAAACATGGATTCATCAATTTTGGTCACAAATGAGTCATCAGGCATAATTCCGATTCTCTTAGGCACTTTATCAAACACCTTGTATGCATATCTTTAGGCTTAGGCATGAATATTAAAATAATACATCATGGCAGCATTTTACACTTTCAATGCAAGAATTTCAAACACATACTAATATAATTTCATGATAATCATTACAAATTTCAACTTGTAAATCAAACCACAACATAAACATTGATATAACTCAATTCATACCATGAAATCCAAAGTTTATATTTCAAATAGGGTTTCTTGAGCTTCATGGGTGAAAGGAACCCATGAATCAACACTTGACATACCTGGGTGAATGATTTCTTTAGGATTGGTGGAAGAAAGCTTGAATTCTTGACTTGGAATTAAACACCTAGGGTTTCTTGTTCTTGGGGGATTGATCTTTGAGAGAAACCCTAATTTGGTATTGTAGATGAATAATGAAGTTATGAGCCATCGTCTAGTATAATTAAGGGTTAAAACGGGAAGGAAAGACCCAAATGCGCTTTTAAAAATAACTTTAAATGGTTGATCGGAAGTGGAGGCAATTTGGGCGACGGTCCATCACCGGCTTGATGGTCTGTCGGTCCAGACCGTCGCACTTGGCCAGAACCAGAACTTTTTTCCTCGTCTGTGACGGTTTGGGCGATAGTCCATCGCTAGCTCGATGGTCCATCGATCCTGGCCGTCACACTTAACCAGAAGTCGAGTTCACTGCCTTAGGCTTGGGCGACGGTCCGTCGCTAGCTTGGCGGTCTATCAGCCTGACCGTCGCTTTTGGGCAGTTCAAACAGTTCTCTGTAAAACATCCATAACCTTTTACTCTGATACCAGATTTGGATGAAATTGGTATCGTTGGAAAGTTAATTCAATTTCTCACATGATAAAAAGTCAAAATTGGGGAAATTCTATCTAATTTAAACATTAATCATTTAGGAATTCATGACTAACTCTTCTGGAGACTAGATTTGACTTAAAAAGAAAGTTCGAGGTATTACAATATCTTCCCCTTGGGAATATTTGTCCTTGAATGGATTAAAAATACTAGGAAAGCTGGTATACTAATCTTACTTAAGGGACGTGAACATTTGAACATGTCTATGTGATTGGAATTTTTGATATACCGAAATCTCATACTGAATATGCATGTCTGATGCATGGATATATGACGGATAGTCTTCATGAATGCATGACTGAAATTACTGAGAAGCTGAGTTTCTCATGATGAGAATGCATATCTGATGCATCAATGCATGACTGACATGATACATGAACATATGACTGGATATGCAAGGGCATTTGATACCAAGTTTATAACTGAAATCTGAATATAAAACTGAATAAGATTAAGGAAAGGTATTACCTTGGGCTGAGTCTTAATTTGTGGAGAAGAGGTGAGGATACTTGATCCGCATGTCTGCTTCTGCTTCCCAAGTAGCTCCCTCAATGAATTGATTCTGCCAAATAACTTTGACTAGAGGGACTTCTTTGTTCCTCAATCTACGAGTCTGGTAGTCAAGAATTTTGACTGGAATCTCTTCATAAGAGAGGCTGCTCTGAACATCAATGCCCTCTATAGGGACTACAACTGATGGGTCACCTATGCACTTCTTGAGCAAAGAGACATGAAACACTGGATGAACTGAGGCTAGATCTGAAGGAAACTCAAGCTCATAAGCTACTTTGCCAAAGCGATTGATAATTTTGAAAGGACCGACATATCGGGTACTGAGCTTTCCCTTCTTGACGAATCTCTTCACTCCCTTCATGGGAGAGATCTTTAGATAAACATAGTTACCAATCTCGAACTTGACATCTTTTCTGCGCACATCTGCATAAGACATCTATCGACTCTGAGCAGCCCGAAGTCTTTCATTGATCAACTGAACTTTTTCTAAGGTATCGAATACTAAGTCAGTCCCTATAACTGAGGCCTCACTAACTTCGAACCAACCGATTGGAGATTTGTACCTCCTACCATAGAGAGTTTCGAATGGAGCCATCTTAATATTGGAATGATAGCTATTATTATATGAAAACTCAATCAAAGGCAAGTGGTCATCCCAAGTACCCTTGAAATCAATTGCACACGCTCGTAGCATATCTTCTAAAGTCTGAATGATCCTTTCTACTTGACTATTTGTCTAAGGATGAAAGGTTATACTGAGATGAATTTGGGTACCAAGACCCTTTTAAAACCTTTCCAAAAATGAGAGGTGAACTGGGTACCTCTGTCTGAGATAATAGATAATGGAACACCGTGCAATCTGACCAACTCTTTGATGTAGAGTTTGGCATAATCCTTGGCTGAATAAGAGGTATGGACTAGAAGAAAATGAGCTGATTTGGTCACCCTATCTACAATGACCCAAACTGAATCATGTTGATGACGAGTATGAGGAAAACCCATCATAATGTCCATGTTCACTTTTTCCCACTTCTAAGTGGGAATATTGAACTCCTGCATGGACCCACTAGGCTTCTGATGCTCTATCTTAACCTACTGACATGTAGAGAATTTAGCCACAAACTCTACAATATCTCTTTTCATCCCATTCCACCAACAGATCTCCCGCAAGTCACGGTACATTTTTATGGCCCATGGATGAATAGAGTAGCGCGCACCATTCACTTCTACAATAATTCACTGCCTCAAGTCATCTACACCCAGAACACACAAATGACCCTGACAACGCAGAACACCATATCCCCCTTAGGAGAAAACCTCAACCTTTTGATCCTTGACTGACTCTTTCAACTTGACTAGACTGGGATCTCTATCTTGTTTTTCTTTTACCTCAAAAACTAGAGATAATTCTGAACTACTCTAAACCCATATATCACCCTCCTCTGTATCAAATAAGCGAACACCTAGTCTGACAAGCTGATGGACTTCCTGAGCTAACTTTTTCTTACTATCCTCAAAATGAGAAACACTACTCATAGACAGTCTACTGACAGCGTCGGCCACTACATTGGCCTTGCCCGAATGATAAAGGACACTCATGTCATAATTTTTCAAGAGCTCTAACCACCTTCTCTGACAAAGATTGAGATCTTTCTGAGAAAAGACATACTGAAGACTCTTATGATCGGTGAACACATCCACATAAACTCCGTATAGATAATGCTTCCAAATCTTTAAGGAAAATACTATGGCTGCTAACTCAAGATCATGAATTGGATAATTCTTCTCATGGGGTTTAAGCTATCTAGAGGCGTAAGCTATGACTTTACCATACTACATAAGGACACAACCCAAACCTACTTTAGATGCATCACAATACACTATGAACCCATCTAAACCATCTAGAAGAGCCAAAATTGGAGATAAGGTGAGTCGAGTCTTCAACTTCTGAAAACTCTTCTCATAAGGATCGACTACTGAAACTTGACTTTTTTCTAAGTCAATTTAGACATAGGGGATGCAATAGAAAAATTCACTTAAAAACCGTCGTAATAGCCGGCCAAACCTAAGAAACTCCTGATATCTGATGGAGATACAAGGCGAGGCTAATTTTTTACTGCTTTGGTCTTTTGAGGATCAACTCTGATGCCATCACCGGAAATGATATGACCAAGGAATTCTACTGACCTTAGCCAAAATTTACACTTACAGAATTTGGTGAACAACTGATGATTTTTGAGAATCTGCAATACTATTCTGAGATGGTCTGCATGATTATGCTCACTGCGGGAGTAGACAAGGATGCCATCTATGAAGACTATGATGAACATGTCCAAGTACTGCTTGAACACACGATTCATAAAGTCCATGAAAGTTATTGGGGCATTGGTAAGACCAAAGGACATAACTAAGAGTTCAAAGTGACCATACTGAGTATGAAAGGCTATTTTTGGAATGTCACATTCTCTGACTCTAAGCTGATGATAGCCTGATCTGAGGTCTATCTTAGAGAAATAGTTAGCACCCTGAAGTTGGTCAAACAAGTCATCGATTAGGGGAAGTGGATACTTGTTCTTGACCGTGACTTTATTGAGCTAACGGTAATCAATGCACATTCTGAGAGAACCATCTTTCTTGTGCACGAATAAGATTGGTGCACCCCACGGAGACACACTGGGTCTGATGAATCTCTTATCCAAGAGATCATTCAACTGCTCTTTCAGTTCTTTAAGTTCTGCTGGTGCTATTCTGTATGGTGGAATAGATATAGGCTGAGCATCTGGAAGAAGATCAATGTTGAATTCTATTTCCCTTTAGGGAGAAATTCCTGGAAGATCTTCAGGAAAGACATTTGAATATTCATTCACGACTGGGACTGACTCAAGACTGGGAGTCTCAGAACTAGAATCCTTAAATGAATAAGATGATAGACATATCCCTTAGATATTACGTACCCAAAGGTAGGAAACAAGCTGACATCTAAAAGTTGAAGTACTACCCCTCCACTCTAGGACAGGTTCATTCAGAAACTGAAATTGGACTATTTTGTTTTTGCAGTCAACTGTGGCATAGCAGTAATGAAGCCAATCTATGCTGAGAATGATATCACAATTAGTCATCTCTAATTCAACTAAGTCTGCTGAGGTGACTTTCTGAAATATCATAACCGGGCAGTTCCTGTATACCCACTGGGATATGATGGTTTTACCCATTGGGGTAGATACTGAGAAAGGCTCTGCTAGAATTTCAGGACTGACTCTGAAATCAACTGCTATGTGAGGAGTAACAAAAGACAAGAAAGCTCCTGGATCTAGCAAAGCGTAAACATGCAAGTAAAAGATCTGTAACGTACCAGTAACTACATCAAGAGAATTTTCCTGATCTTGCCGGGACTGGAGAGCATAAAGTCTATTTGGGCATTACTAACTAGTAGCACTAGAAGTTGCACCCTGCTGATTTGAGTGACCGAACTGAGCTGAGGAACGGTTCTGCTGACCCTGATAACCTGACTGGGGACAATCTCTGACTTTATGGCCTGGCTTGCCACATCCGAAACAGACATCGCTGTCAGCTCTGCAAATACCCTTATGTTTTTTACCATAAGTCTGACAAAGAGGAGTAGTTCAGGCACTGTTAACACTGTCCTGAGACTTAGAGCCTGGGACCCTATCTCTATTACCATCCCTAAACTTAGAAGTTGGAGCACTGGCTGAGGAAGAAGCTAGAACTGATGATTTAGGAAGGAACTGAGAACGGTTTCCTCTCTCTGACTTAGGCTAAGCAATGTTAAAACTACCTATCCTTGCTCTCTTATTCTACTTCTCCCTCATCTTAATTTTTTTTCTTCTATCTACTGAGCATGGGTCATAAGCCTGGCTATGTTCATGTCATTATTCAACATCGCGAACTTACATTCATTGACCACACTATCATTCACTCCAGAAACAAACTTACTCATCTTAGCCCTACTATCTAGCACCGCATGAGAAGCATATCTGGCTAATTGAATAAACTTTAGAGAATACTCTTTTATTGTCATGTTGTCCTGCCTGAGGTTGATAAATTCTAACACCTTAGCTTCACTTATCTCTAGGGGAAAGAATCTATCTAAGAGTGCGGTGACAAACTCTTCCCACTTTATGGATCCTACATCAACTAAGCTCTCTGACTTCCGCTGCTTGAACCAAGAGTGAGCAACATCCTACAACTGATATGCAGCTAGCTCAGAACTCTCACTAGAAGTAACCTTCATGATATCTATAACCTTCTGAACCTACACGGTGCTCATGACCCCAAAGGACCATAAGCTAACCCATGACTGATATTTGTACCTGTACACTACATAACATCATGTAAAATGCAGAAATAATAGGCTAGAATATGCCATAAAATTTAAAAATTGAATAAAACATCTGATAAAACCATATCTGAATAATGTGGTATCACAATACCAAAACTGAAGTAAATGTCTAAAAATACTAAAGTCTGAACTTAGTCCGAAAGCCTCTAATTGACTGAGCTGTTTAAATAAGGAGTTGATGGGACATGTCCCTAAAGGAGTTGATGGGACATGTTCCTAACTAACTCTATCTACTGAAAACTAAACTAAAATAATGAAATAAATAATCATATCATCCTCAAATGATGAGGACTCATTGCAAAATCTGGCTGCTAAAATCTAAAATGCTACTGATGCTCTGAAGCTCGTGCTTCTGAACCTATAGTATAAAACACCATAGCGCAAATGCGTCAGTACGATTAAATATACTGGTATGCAATTGAGGTAGGCTGAATACAAAAGATTCAAATATATGAACAATGCTAACTGACTGTATAACATGAATGTGAGGATCCATGCATGAATAAGTGACTGTAACTGAGTTTCTGATGATACTGACTACTGATAACATGAGTTACTGATAAATGGTATAACTGGTACTAAGCGACTATATCTGATAGTCTAGGTTCTGATGGAACTAGCTGAGTTTTGTACTATTCTGAGTTGACTGTATCTGACAGTCCTAGATTCTGAAGAACTATCTGAGTTCTTTTATTGAGACTGAAATTGAGACTGTAACTGTGGGAAGTAGTCATCTAACTGACATGCCCCAAATAAAGAAATATAGCTAAGTTAGGGTCCAATCTGTAACCCCAATTAGAAGGGTGTCAATACCACGCCACTGGTAAAGACAAGCTGTAGGTGACCCTCATCTGACAGTGTCCCCAAAAGAGAATGGTGGGACCCTCATCTGACAGTGTTTATCCACCTCATCAACCCTCATCTGTCAGTGTTGATGTCTCAACCTATGCTGGCTATATAGTTCTAGAATGAAAGGATTACTTCTAAAGATCACACCCTCATCTGTCAGTGTGTGTCCTCCTTCTTGGGTTTACTCGGTGCTAAATCCTACTCCCATCTGAATAGACACTGAACATGATTAACTGAACTGATCTGGACTGAGTTCATTGAGTTTCGTTGACTGATAAAATACTACTGATATTACTGAATTATTGAGTTTACTGAGTTTTTCCTGAGTCACATGACTGACTGAGTTCTATGGATCATGGATTGACTAAGAGTATCTTGAAAACATAACACTAATTCTAGGCACACAGTTAAATTTTTGGGTACAAGTACTCCCAGGACTCGATAGAAGGAAACTGACAAGGCATAACATTCTTGAATACATGACTAACATCAACAATCCATAATACAATAAGTTGGAGATTTCATGAAGTACATGGTTATCATAATCTTGTACATAGTAGGAATACATATAATCAATGTCATAATTTCATACTCTAATATAATGAGCATTACAACAATATCTACATTATACATCAATAGCATGGGAGTTATTTGAACAAAAGGGTAAAACATAGATTCATCAATTTTGGTCACAAATGAGTCATAAGGCATAATTCTTCTTCTCTTAGGCATTTTATCAAACACCTTGTATGCATATCTTTAGGCTTAGGCATGAATATTGAAATAATACATCATGGCAACATTATACACTTTCAGTGCAAGAGTTTTAACCACATACTAACATAATTTCATGATAATCATTACAGACTTCAACTTGGAAATCAAACCACAACATAAACATGGATATAACTCAATTCATACCATGGAATCCAAAGTTTATATTTCAAATAGGGTTTCTTGAGCTTCATAGGTGAAAGGAACCCATGAATCAACACTTGACATACCTGGGTGGATGATTTCTAGAATATTGGTGGAGAGTAGCTTGAATTCTTGACTTGAAATTAAACACCTAGGGTTTCTTGTTCTTGGGGAATTGATCTTTGAGAGAAACCCTAATTTGGTATTGTAGATGAATAATGAAGTTATGAGCCCTGGTCTGGTATAGTTAAGTGTTAAAACGGGTGGAAAAGACCCAAATGCCCTTTTAAAAATGACTTAAAATGGCTGATCGAAAGTGGTGGCAGTTTAGCCGACGGTCCTTCACCAGCTCGACGGTCCATCGGTCCTGACCATTGCACTTGGCCAGAACCTGAACTTTCTTCCTTGTCTGTAATAGTCCATCACTAGTTCGACGGTATGTCGGTCCTGGCCGTCGTACTTGACCAAAAGTCAGGTTCACTGCCTTAGGCTTGGGCGATGGTCCGTCGCTAGCTCGGCGGTCCGTCGGCCTGACCGTCACTTCTGGGCAGTTCCAACAGTTCTCTGTAAAACGTCCATAACTTTTTACTCCGATACCAAATTTGGACGAAATTGGTATCGTTGAAAAGCTAATTCAATTTCCCACATGATTAAAAGTCGAAATTGGGGAAATTCTATCTGATTTAAATATTAATTATTTATGAAGTCATGACTAACTCTTCTGGAGACTAGATTTGACTTAAAGAAAGTTTGGGGTATTACACGAATGGAGTCACATTTGACTTTCAAAAATAATGATGAGTCTAAACCTTCACAAGAATATGATGACAATATTGAGACAAACTTGGTTTTGAAAGATGATGATTTTGATGGCCTTGATGATATAACTCATTTGGAAGTTGAAGACTTTTTTGGAGTACAAAACAAAATCTTGATCAAGTTATTGGGGAAATAAATAATGTTCTTTTATTATGTTGGTTTTAGCATATTTTTTCATTATGTTGTTTTTACATTTCAAAAAAAAATTAAGTATTTAAGTTTTATTGTAA
Source organism: Capsicum annuum (assembly GCF_002878395.1). Lineage (NCBI taxonomy): Eukaryota > Viridiplantae > Streptophyta > Magnoliopsida > Solanales > Solanaceae > Capsicum > Capsicum annuum. The sequence goes on along the minus strand of NC_061121.1, from coordinate 221,843,613 downwards.
GATTGTGAGATTTCACATTTCTTATCATGTATTTTTATTTTGTGAAGATAATAAAATTTCTCCAATCTTCAAATAGATCCAAGATGAGTAGTGGAGATACATGTCTTCTTGATAGTGCTACAACTCACACTATACTAAGTGAAAATAAATATTTCTCTAATTTAATTATGAAAATGGCTTATGTTAATACAATATCCGGTAGTACAAAGTTAATTGATGGCTCTGGAAGAGCAACCTTATTGCTACTCGGGGGAACAATATTGGCCATTGATAATACATTATATTGTAGTAAGCCTCAAAGAAACTTGTTAAGTTTCAAGGTTATTCAGCAAATTGGCTATCACACTGAGACTGCAAATGAAGGAAAGATTAAATATCTTTCTATTACTACAATAAAAGATGGAGAAAAATTTGTGCATGAAAAACTATCTGCACTTTCTTCTGGATTGTATCATACAAGCATTTGTATGATTGAATCACATACCACAGTAAATAAAAGATTGCATATCATAATGATTTTATCATTTGGCATGACCGGTTGGGCCATTCCATTTTTAATATGATGCTCAAAATTATTGAGAATTCACATGGGCACACTTTGAAGAATCAAAATATTCTTCAATCAAAGGAATACTCTTGTGCTTTTTGTTCTCAAGAAAAGTTGATTATTAGATCATCAGTAGCTAAGGTTAGGATTGAATCCCCTGCATTTCTGGAACATATACGGGGTGATATATGTGGACCGATTCACTCTCCATATAGACCTTTCAAATATTATATGGTCTTGATAGATGCATCTACAAGATGGTCACATGTGTGCTTATTATAAACTCGCAATATGGATTTTGCGAGATTGTTGGCTCAAACAATAAGGTTAAGAGCATAATTCCAAATTATACGATAAAGACTATTCGTCTTGATAATGCTGATGAGTTTACATCTCAGTCCTTTAATGATTATTGTATGTTAACTGGAATAAAAGTTGAACATCCGGTTGCTCATGTTCACACTCAAAATGGTCTAGCAGAATCATTGATTAAACATTTTCAATTAATAGCTAGGACGATGTTAATGAGGACAAAACTTCCTGTTTCAACATAGGGGTATGCTATTTTGCATGCAGCAACACTTGTGCGCATAAGGCCAACCAATTATCATAAATTCTCCCCATTACAGTTGGGTTTTAGTCAAGAACCAAATATCTCCCACTTAGAATTTTTGAATGTGTGGTATATGTTCCAATTGCTCCACTACAACTCACAAAGATGGGACCCCAAAGAAGGTTAGGAATATATGTTGGGTATGAATCTCCTTCGATTATAAAATATTTGGAACCTATGATAGGATATTTATTTATGGCAAGATTTGTTGATTGTCATTTTGATGAATCAGTATACCCCATATTAGGGGGAGAACATAAGCAGCTAAAACATAAGATAGATTATAATACATTATCACTATCTCATTTAGATCCTCGAACAAATCAATGTGAGCAAGAGGTTCAAAAGATGATTTACTTGCAAAAGGTTGCAAATCAGCTACCTGATGCATTTACTAACCTTCCAAAGGTTACTTAATCTTATATTCCAGCTGTGAATGCTCCATTTTGAGTTGATGATGTCCCGATAGGACAAGTGGTTAATGCAAATAAGTCTAAGCCACGTTTGAAACGTGGTAGACCGATTGGTTCCAAGGATAAAAATCCCTAAAAAAATGATCAGAATGATCACGACGTGATGATAATCGCTCAAAAAGAGCCTCAAGATCTAACAAATGATAAGACCACTGAGGAGGTTAAAATACTTGAAACTAATAAGAATAAAAAAATCTCAATAAGTTATGTCTCGACGAGACATAGGTGGAATTGAAATAATATTGTAGTTGACAATATTTTTTCTTACAATGTTGCTACTGGAATAATGTAACAAGATGAGGATTTGGAATCAAAATCTGTTAATGAATACAGATAGAGAAATTATTAGCCAAAATGGAAAAATGCAATTCAAGTGGAATTGACTTCACTTGAAAAACGTAAAGTTTTTGGACCAATAGTCTGAACACCTGAAGTTGTCAAGCCACTGGGGTACAAATGGATTTTGTGCGAAACCAAAATGAAAAAGGTGAAGTCGTAAGATATAAAACACAACTTATGGCACAAGTTTTTTCACAAAGGCCTGACATTGCCTATGCGGAGACATATTCTCTTGTGGTGAATGGGATTACCTTCAGATATATAATAAATCTGGCAGTTCTGAAAAGTTTTATATGCGCCTAATGGATGTTGTCACGACCTATTTATATGGCTCATTGGACAGCGATATTTTTATGAAAATTTCAGAGGCCTTCAAAGTACATAAAGCATATAAAAATTCACAAGAAACTTGCTCAATAAAGCTTCAGAAATCCTTGTATAGATTGAAATAATCATGGTGGATGTGGTATAATCGTCTTAGTGAATATTTTCTAAAAGAAGGGTACAAAAAGATCTTATTTGCCCTTGTGTTTTTATAAGAAGGTCTGAATCTGAATTTGCTATAATAGTTATTTATGTTGATGACTTAAATATCATTGGCACTCCCAAAGAGCTTTCTAAAGTTGTTGAGTGTTTGAAGAAAGAATTTGAAATAAAAGATCTGAGGAAAATAAAATTTTAACTTGGCCTACAGATTGAGCATTTGGCAAATAAATTTTTTGTCTATCAATTAACATACACTGAAAAGATTTTAAAGCAATTTTACATAGATAAATCACATTCATTGAGTACCCAAATGGTTGTGAGATTGCTTGATATAAACAAAGATTCATTTCGACCTCAAGAAAATAACGAAAAGCTTCTTGATGTTGAAACTCCATATCTTAGTGCAATCGGGGCACTAATGTAAGTTGCCAATAATATTCGACCAGATATTTATTTTGCGGTAAGTTTATTGGCAAGATTCAACTCTTCCCCAACTAAAAGACATTGGAATAGTGTCTAGCATATACTCCGATATCTTCGGAGAACCATTGACTTGGAATTATTTTATTCAAATGAATTCAAGTCAGAAATGATTGGTTATGCAGATACAGGATACTTATCTTATCCACATAAGGCTTGGTCTCAGTGATTATTTATTTACATATGGTGGCACAGCTATATCATGGCATTCAATAAAGCAAACATTAGCTGCAACTTCTTCAAATCATGAAGAAATTATTGTCATTCATGAAGCGATCGGGGAGTGTGTTTGATTGAGATCAATGACTCAACATATTCAGGAAATGTATGGATTTCCTTTGAATAAGGATATTCCAACTACATTGTATGAAGATAATGTTGCATGTATAGCTCAGTTGAAGGGAGGTTACATTAAAGGAAACAGAACAAAACACATTTCACCCAAAAAAAATTTCACTCATGATCTTGAGAAGAAAGGTGAAATAGATGCTCAACAAATTTGTTCAAGCGATAATCTAGCAGATATGTTCAATAAAGCATTGCCAACATCAACCTTTGAGAAGTTGAGATACAAGATTGGTATGCATCGTCTCCTAGATATTAAGTGATGTTTTTATCAGGGGAGTACATACGCGTTGCACTCTTTTTTTCTTAACCAAGGTTTTATCCCACCGAGTTCTCTTGCTAAGATTTTTAATGAGGCAGCAAACAAGGCGTATTACAAACCACTATTGTACATCTTATTTCCTTTAGAATTTCTCTTTTATATGAACATCCAAGGGGGAGTATTGTAAATATGTATTTGGTGGATGTTCACATACTACACAATTGTAGCTACACATACTACACATACTACTGTAGGATGTAAAGTTTGTTAATGTATTTTCACATAGTACACTTTTTCCACATACTATTGCCTATAAAAGGCATTCCATTCTACATTGTAAAGATACACCAAAAGGAAGAAGAAAATAAAGTCTTTTCTTTTATATATAGATCTCTCTCCCCTCCTCTTTTGTTTTAGTTTATTTCAGAATATTTATTTACAACAGAATTAGAATAAAGAAAATATTAAAAAAACAAGTTTTATGGGAGAAAAGGAAGAGAAGTCGTGTAAGAAAAAGCAAAAAAAAAAGGTTGTTTTAATTGAGAATCGAACCCTGAACCCACCCCCAACCATGTTCCTTAAAGCGAGTTTTCAACCAACGCCCCACTCAACGTTTTGGCTTATAGGTGCTCTTTCCTCTTTACTTCCAAAAATACGTTTGGTTAAACATTTTAGTTAATTTTCACCTCACTTTTTCAAGTAATATTTTAACATTTCCATATGTATGTCCAACGATATTTCAATTTTCAAATATATTTCTTCAACTTAATTTCAAATACTAATTTTTTTTTTCAAATATCAACAAATCATATCCAAACACAAACTAAAATATAGAAGAAAAATAAGAGAGTACAATGATTCACATTAGGAGCAGACATCTTAAGTCAACTTAGAGGAGTTCTCTTGTAAAGAAGGGCTGAAGCCGATATATCTTTACTGAAAATCCTATCAAAAATAAAATTTTTTAAAACAAATAAGAAAGAAAGTGATAAAAAAATGACAAAAAAATGGAGAAAATAGAGACACGAGACTGTGCATATGGCCCATGGTGAAGATGTGAGTGATGACAAAACTCTAGTGGGTATTTTGGGGCTTCAATTTACTTGCATGTTTGGAAAGGATTGAGCCGGGTTTGGACTTGGATTGTCATCTATTAAGGGGTAAAATTAGAGTCAACAATAATAATAGTGAAAATTGTAAATTATTATAACTATAATTTCTTATAATTATTGAATTAAGTTTTTAATGGTAAGTTGTAGCAGTTTTCAAATAGTGACGGATCCAAAATTTTAAGATAGTGGGTGTTGATCTTTCTTTCACGTAAATTTGCAGCAAATAAAATATGAGAGAAAATTTTTTTGAATACAATAATAATTAAAAAAAAAAGTTAACGAAAAAGCATTTAAAAAAACTTGCTTTAGAAAAATAAAAAATGAACAAAGAAAGTAAAAAAAAAAACAGAAGACGAATTAGAATAAAGAAAGTATTAAAAATAAAAAGAAGAAAACAAGTTTTATGGGAGAAAAGGAGGAGAAGTCATGTAAGAAAAAGTAAAAAAGGTTGTTTTAACTGAGAATCGAACCCCGAACCCGCCCTCAACATGTTTCTTAAAGCGAGTTTTCAACCAACGCCCCCACTCAACGTTTTGGCTTATGGGTGCTCTTTCCTCTCTATGTCCTAATTTTCAGAAATTTTGTTTTAAGAATATACAGTTTTCGTCTGGGTCAATTGGTGCTAGAGCACCCAAAACACTACATGTGGGTCCGCTCCTATTTTTAAAAAAATTATTTTAAAAAATTAAGAAAAAATAAAGATTGACAAAAAAGAAAAATAATAGAGGTTAAGAAAAAAAAAAAAAGAG
>NC_061121.1:221813314-221835207 GCF_002878395.1 Capsicum annuum | reverse complement strand
TTTTTAATAATTACATCAATTTCTGTTTATTATTATTATTATTATTATTATTATTGTTTGCGTTTTTTCACGTCTAATGATATGTTTTCCTTTGTTATTGATGTAATTGTTAAAAAAAATACCCAACGTATCACTTTTTTCACGAGTATTATGCTTCAACTAGTTATTGTTATTGTTTCCTTTGTATTAAATCACAGATCCATATAAAACTGGAGGAAAATGTGATAGTTTCAGTGTGTTTTTATTGGGATATCGGTTCTGTTTTTTATTTTAAGGTTTTAGTTAGCTGTTAAATCGATAATCCAATAAGATTATATTAAAATTATACTTTTATCCCTAGTTATATGATAGTGACTTTATATTATTTTAAATACATACACTATTGTTTTTTTGCATTTTATTGTTGTTGTCTTAGTGTTGACTGATATGCAATTTTCACGACAATGTTTTTGTTCAAATGCTGTGTTCAATCCAATATAGAGTAATCAGGGAAAATGCTGATGATGCTTTCTATGAGTTGGACAATCCAGAGGAACAGATCCAGTCTTATGTATTTGATGGTAATTTTGCTGCGTAGCACATTCCTTTTGGCATAATCTTTTGAGTATTTCATCTAATTACGCTATTTTGATGACACGCGTATCTTTTGATATTCCCTGTATCTATTCTAGTTGTTCGAGCTCACGTACCCAAAATGAATTTGGATGAGCTTTTCGAACAGAAGGATGAAGTTGCTAAGGCTGTCTTGGAGGAACTTGACAAGGTAATTTCAAATGTAGTACTTTCTTACAGTTGTTTCTGTTGTCCAATAGTGAAAGGGAAAGATGTTTATTTATGCTTCTCCTTTGGTGCTTGACAATTTTGCATATTTGTAGAGGCAAAAGAGTCGTGAAAGTCCCCTTCTATCCAATAGAAATTTGTCTTCCTTCAAGGTATATCTGATGTTAGTGTTGTCTGTCAGGTGATGGGAGCATATGGATACAATATTGAGCACATACTGATGATTGATATATTTGCGGACCCCTCTGTACTGAGAGCGATGAATGAGATAAATGCAGGTAACTGGCTGCTCCTAGTGTAGCAGATGAACACAGTATCTAGTTTAAACAAATAGGATTGTGTGTGGTGCTGATACTGAATGCGTCTAGTATGTGGGAAGTCAAAGATTACCATACTTATGCCATTTCTGAAAGTACTACATGAGTTTATAGTAAAGTATTCCAAATGTTGATAACGTCAATATAAAGAATGCCTCCAAGTTATGTTGCCTGGACTAGCCGCACCAATGTCAGATCCTAAAAAATTCATTACATCACACCCTTTGATGTTCTTGTAGAGTCCGAGCAACATAGCTTCCAAGTAGTTGTTGTGTTGACATCAGCACTAGATTTTACATCATGCAGACAAACAGTTCTTGGCTGCTCTAAACTCTACTCTTCTCCTATGCTGGTCATATGTTGTATTTGTAGCTCAAAGACTGCAGCTAGCTAGTGTATACAAGGGAGAAGCAGAAAAGATTCTGCAAGTTAAGAAAGCAGAAGCGGAGGCTGAGTCCAAGTATTTAGGCGGAGTTGGAGTCGCGAGGCAGAGGCAGGCGATAACAGATGGCTTGAGAGAGAACATATTGAATTTCTCTCACAAAGTTGAAGGCACCTCAGCTAAAGAAGTGATGGATCTCATAATGATTACACAGTACTTTGATACAATTAAAGACATTGGCAATTCTTCAAACAACACCACTGTTTTCTTACCACATGGTCCTGGACATGTCCGAGACATCGGTCAGCAAATACGTGACGGGATGATGGAGGCAGCCAGTGCACATATCCACACTGAATAGTGTAGCTCTGTTGATTTCTCAATATACCCTTTGTGATGAATGCGTATGTTTCACTTCCCTCTGGGCAAAAGACTAGACAATAAAGCTACTTAGATGCGTTTTTTGGAATGATCATCTTTGTTTCCCATCTGTGATATTTTCAATAGGGGTGTGCGAAAATCGAATTATTTGGTTCGCTTGATAAAGCGAACCGAAAAATCGTTATTGGTTTATCAGTACCGGTTATTGAGTTAACGGTCTTTAAACAGTTTTAGAAATTTTTTTATTGGGATATCGGTTTGGTTTTCGATTTTAAGGTTTTAGTTAAAGGTTGAATCGATAACACAAAAGATTATATTAAAATTATGTATTTATTCCTAGTTATATGATAGCGGTTTTATATTTTAAATATATATTCTATTACTTTTTGCATTTTATAGTCGTCTTAAATATATATTCTATTACTTTTTGCATTTTATAGTTGTTGTCTTACTGTTGTTCTTTTCTTTATAAACTTGTTGGTTTATTGGATTTCCACCAATTAATATAAACTATAAACCTATATTGATTTTCTTTTTTGATAGATTGCTATCGATTGCTACTGCATTCAAGTTCGTTACTTAACAAAAAAGAAACAAGTTTATTTTAGTAATACTGTATTTAAATTTGCTTCTACTTATATTTTGTGTAGGCTTTTTATGCATAAAGGTAGTGTATATACATGAACTTATGAAAATGAGAAGTGAAGGTGAAAAAATAAAAGGAGCATTTTCTTATCAGTTAATCTGATAAATCAAACCGTTAAGGATAAAAATTAAAAACCAAAAATGGATAACAAATATCTTATTGATTTGGTTCGAACTGATAATGCACAAAATAGAACCAAATTGACCGATGCACCCGTAATTTTCAGGATGTTAATACTAGTGTTTATATGGAAAATGAAATTTGAAGTCGAGTTTTAGGAAAAAAGTTTGTGCACGCTCTATCCTCCTCAAACCCCATTTATTACATTACATGTGATGTTTTGTTGATATTATGTGCTTCTTTTGCCATTTTTACCACTTCTTTTTATTCACTCAACTGTATTTCCCAACTTTTTATTTTTTGTGGGGTGCAAAGTTGAGCTCTTTGATCTGTACCCTCTAGCTTTGTTTCCAATAGACAACATGCGTGTGTAGGTCAACTCAGGCATATTTTAATACAAAGATAATGATATTTTAGGTTAAAAAAAAATGGAACAATGAATAGTTAAAATATGAACTCACTATATATAGAGATATTTACGTGAGTTTTTATCCATTAACTCTTTCTTTTCTCTCTGTTTTTTTAGTAATTGTAGAATACAAATGGGAAGTTAAGCAGAAATCGAAATTATAACAAGATATTTAACGAAATGCAACAAATTTATTCTCACAAAATTCAAGAATAATAATTTATATACTCTGAAAGCGTTCTCACTTTAGGGATCACTATCTTTGCATAAATATAGTGTCTTGTATTAAAATTTTGAAAACGAAATGCAAAAGCAAATACAGGAAGAGGTGAAAGAAAAAAACTTGCTCCAGTGTCAGTATGTTCAGTTCGTCTGAATAGGTCCAACAGTTACGTCGCTCGGACTCTTCAAAATTGTCCACCAATGTGTGCCGGATCCTTCAAAAATTGCATATTTTTGAAGGATCCGACATGGGTGCAGCAACATTTTTGGAGACTGCGACAACATTGGTGTTCCATCATCTTAGCAAATTACAAAAGCCAAATGAATTGACTCGAATTTTCAACCATATCAACAAATATTGTATTCACTGCTATACAAAAATACTGAAAGCCTTTAATTAACGATCAATTTTGTCTACAGGAGTTGGTATCTAACCTGTATGACAACTTACTACAAATGTGTGCACTGAAGGTAACAGTCAAGCCTTTTCTCCTCAAAGGAGTACTCCATCTCCTCCTTCACATGAATATTTTCAACGAGCTTCGAATCGTAAGGTATAACAACAGCAGGAGCTGGTGTTGTCGTTTGCATTGGAGTAGACACGGTTGATGGAGTACAAGGCACGGGAATTGGCAATACTTTAGCAGGAGTTCTGTGCTCGTCATAAGTAGAAATTGTCTTTACAGGAGTGGAGAATGGTGTATTATGGTTACTTAGCGGGGTCTTTATCATTGTCTCGTTATGTTTTATGTTCACATCGCCCAATATATTTGTTGCATTGGACTTGGAGGAACCTTTGGAAGAAATGGGTGAGAAAGGCTTCCGCATCACTGCTGTATCAACTTCTGGACCGTTTAGTGCACTGATGGATGGCTTTTTTGAAGGAAGCTCATCTATACCTAAACCTCCTCTCCTCACTATGCAAAGAAGCATAACAAGAGCAAATTGAAATTAAGGGTATTACATCTAAAATTCTTTAATATGAAAAAGAAAGCTAGTTAGAATTCAGAAACAGCATATGCATCTGGACAATAGAAGAATGCCAGATTTTTTCCTAGGGCCGAGTTACCCGAGGAATGAGTTCTAACAAGTATTTCAAGAGAGGTGAGGAGAAGAATACCTGCTGCTGATAAAGCTGCAAACCCATCATCAGTAGGATGATTAAATTGGTCAAGTTGATGAAAGCGCTCAGACTTCTTTGCTTGACGTGTGTTTGGAGTAGCTTTTGTGGAATGAGGGACTTCAGTTTTACAAGTTTGCTGCATTGTTCCTCCAAGCGAAAGCTTTCTATTGCACGGAGTACCACATGACACTTTAGGACCTTTTTTGGCACTTTGGTTCTTCATAGGGCTTGGTTTTGAGCCATAAAGAGTCTCTTGTTCTGCCATTAACTGTCCCTGAAGTTTCTTCTGGTCCTGAGATAAGATGAATCATGTGCAGATTAATGGCTTTCGTAATAGAACAGATTTAAAGTCAATCAAAAGCCAGTTGAGAGTTCATACCCTCTGCCTCTTACGTTCTAGCTCCTTTTCTTCACGCAAGATGGTATACTCTTCAAGCATAGAGAGGAGAGGAATCTAACAAAAAAGAAACAAACACTTTAGGGAGATTTACATGTATGGAACTTAAGGCCTCAACATTATCAGATCATAAAAAGCAAGCTAGGGAATACGAACACCATCATAAAAGAATTGAATTCCCCTCTCACTTTCCCATGCTGTTGTTTTTGAAGCCAATGCCTCCACCATTGCTGTTGAGCAACATTAATTTATTTCATTCATTCACCACTGAAATATCATTCTCTAACTTTTAAATGGAACAAATATGCATTAACAAGAAAAAAGGTACTTATAAGAAACCTGGAAGTTTATTAACTAAAGCACGAGCTTTCTCAGCACGCTTTAGAGTTAGGTGGGTGCCTCGGCCAGCATTGTAGCGATTTTCGTCCTAGATAATGTATTAAGGCAATCAATAAGCATTTCGGCATACTTCACGGAGCGTGTAAATGCTGGTTGAAAGAGAAACAAACCCTGTTATACTCCTCAAGCCAACACTCCTCCTCACATGCAGCGATCCATTTCTCAACTCTGTCTAGAATGTCTTTCCTGCTAAAAGCTTCCTCTTTAGCTTGAGCAATTTGGAGCTCAATTTGCTCAAGGACAGCATCAGCAGCATTGGCATCTCCTTTCAAGAGAGATGAAAAAAGAAGAGCATATAAATTAATCTCATAATAAGGACATAGTAATCGATTGAATTTCTACTTGATTACTTAAATACCAGATACAATAGCTTCAATAGCTATATTCATTGCACTGTCTGAATCTATAACCATATGTGTTTTTCTGTAGATCTCCTCTAGTTCTGACTTCTTCTTCAGAACAAGCTCCTTCATTTTGCTTGCTTTCAATTCTTCCAAACGGCCCACTTCTTCCTCAACCTTGATAGTAAAAGATATATAGTATTCAGGCCCAAAGTAGAATTTCAAAGTCAAGCAGAATGATAACAAAGATACTATTACTCACATAAGTAATGAATTCCATAGACAACATGTTAGGCTCTGTTATCTCATGTTCTTTGGCAGCTATCTTACATGTGACATTCTGAAATATCTGTTGCTCTTCAATAGGTGTATCCATCAAATTCCATAGTTCCAACATGGATGCAGTAAGATCTTGTAGCTGCAAAATTCAGAAGGTCATCAATGTCTAAAGAGTGAAAAAATGCTAGGTAACTCGAGAAGAAATTACTCAACCACATACCCTCTGCATCCTTTGTAGCTTAACTTCTTGTAGTCTTTGTATTGCAGCTGCTAAATTTTGGATGGTATCATTACAAATGTTCTTAGTTTCTTCTGATTCCCCAAGACTTGGATCAACCTCATTGATAGTATGTTTGAAGTCCATGCCAAGAACCGAGCATAGGGAATTTAAAGTACCTAAGTGATCCATAACCTTTTTCAAACGTTCACTCTGCAAAAAACACAAAATCATCTGAGTCAAAGAGCATGGTAGGAAAACTATTGACTTGATGCCTTAGAAAAATCCTTAACCTTTTCTTTTTGAAGCACGAGTAGTTCCGTATGCAATTCTTCGAGCTTGCGTAATGATAAATCACTTTCATCTACTACCAAGCTTGTGGAAGAAAACCTATAGATTTCATTCTTAATCATCTGTATCTGCTTCATAACTTCAATGAATTGATTCTTTCTCTTGGATTTCCTCTTCTGCATCTCCTCCAGTTCTGGAAGAACGGCCCTAAGTTCTGACTTCAAACCTCCTTGGTTCTTGTCAGACTGAATACAAGAGATTCAATGTATAAATCCTTATAAAAAGCAGGAAACCTTACTTTAAATATGTATATACTATTATAGAGCATTCAAATTCAACTTTTTCTGTGTATTCTAGAATATAAGAGGAGCCTGTCTTGGTCATCTTAATACTGTTGCAAGGATAAACCCAACCTGCACTACCCCATACAATTTATTTTTCTATTTACCGATAAGGCCATTATGATATGAATATTTTGTACAACAAGCACACATTGAAACCGTAAAAAAGTAATTGACTGCATCATTCCTAACCTGTTTAATATGCACCGGTCGCTCCCCCATTGCAGAACAGATAGCTGCGAGCTCTGCTTCAGAATCAGCAATTGCCTGCCTTAGTTGAGCTCTGCTCTTGTTCGCTTGGTCCACTTTACGTCTATACACTTCTAGACATTCTTGTTCAATCTCAAATAGCATTCTATCCCTTTCAGTGTCACACTCCCCAACTTCATCCCATATAATCTTCAAAAAAAACAAAAAAAGCAAAAAAGATAACACATGACAAGTAACGAAAGATACATGAAAAGAAGGGCAGGTCCCACTAAATAAATTAACATGTTAATGGCAACATATTCATGAAAAAATTACCTGCAGTTCATGTAGCAACAACCCACATGTTGTTTCTGTTTGCAGGAGTGGATCATTTTGAGGAGTTGACATATCAAAGATATTTTCACTGCCAATTAAGAATAATTCCTACAAGATTATATTCGAAGAAATAATGAATAATCTGAAATCAAGGGGAGCAATTTCACTTGTCATCAACTGTAACATTGGTCATAAACAGTACTGCAGCCTGGAGTGTAAAAGAAACAATTATTATGATAAATGATCAAGGAAGAAACAAATTTGCAATGTCCTTCTGATGCCTAGTCTCCACTCCCCTATTTTTTAAAAACTTTTCACCTAAGATACAATTTCAACAGATATAACTCTCCTACATTATTTATTTTATAGTTCAAATATTAAGGTATAGTCATCTCTATAATCGATAGAATTCTTAAGTTCTAGAAATATCAAACATTTACTTCTCAAGCTTACTAACATTAACTAAGCGCCACTCAAACAAGCTACGCAAATGCTTAGATTTCAGATTGCCAAAAATTGAAACCAGCCACTGGTGGAATCAGTTATCACAAAGATTCTTCAAATTTTCAGCTATAGTCAGCTCTATAATTAAATAACAACTAATAGAACTCTTAAGTTCTAGAGATATCAAATGAGTATCTGTTTCTCTAACTTATTAACCTTAAGTGCTAAGTGTTCACTTGAACAAAATGATCAAATGCTTAGATTTCAGATTGCCAAAACCTGAAACTTGTCGTTGGATAGTCAGAAGGATTCTTCAAATGACTTGAAATTTACTAATTTCATATCATGTACTGAAAACTCATAGGTAATGATGACTTTGCAGCTTTTATGACCTTAAACTCTCCTTTTCTTAAGTGAAATTCATGTTCATAGGCCATTAACACATTGAAACAAATGCAAATGAGTACTGAAAACTCGTATACAATGATAGCGGTACAGCTTTTATGGCCTTGATCTTTTCCTTTTCATAGTGAAATGCATATTAGTAGGCATTAACACATCGAAACGAATGAAAAAATGCGTATGCAATTGTCACCAAATTATGGAGAAACTGCTTCAAAATTCATAATTCATACACAACACTCGTAGCAAATGATAGCATTACAGCTATTACGGCCTTAATCTCTTCTTTTTTTTCAGTTGAAATGCATATTAGTATGCCATTAACGCATTGAAACAGCCGACAAATTGGTATTAACTTGCCAAAAAAACTTCAACATTGAAAATGTGTAATGAAAACTAGTATAAACTGATAGTGTTACAGCTATTATCGCCTTAATCTCTCTTTTTTTCTCCTTTTACATTTGAAATGCATATTAGTAGGTGATTAACACATCAAAACCAAAAAAAAATAAAATTGCATATTAACTAGTACGAAAATTGTAGAGACAGCTTATTCACAATTCATACTTCAGCAATAAAAACTTGTAAACATCAATAACTTTACAGCCTTTTTTCTAAAACTAAATGCATATTACTAGGCCATTAACACATCGAAACAAATTAAAAAAAAATCATCCATTAACTAGTCAAAAAATTGCAGAAACACAGCTTGGGAATTCTAAATTCGTACTTGAGCAATGAAAAATCACGACGTTAGCTTTACAACTTTTTTTCTGAAGTGTAATGCAATTAAATAGACCATAAATACATCCAAACAAATTAAAAAAAATCATACAAACTTGTGGAAACAGACACAACTTGACATTCATAATTTGTACTTGAGCAATAAAAACTCGTAGATGATGATAGCACTACAAGTTTTTTTCTAAAGTCAAATGCAAATTTATGAGCTACTAATACATCCTAACAAATGAAAATTGAGTATTAACTTAGTCAAGAAATTGTGGAGACACAGCTTGAGCAACAAAAACTCATAAACGACAGCAACAAATTTACCTTTTTTTTTCTAAAATGAAATGCATATTAATAGACCACTAACTCATCGAAACAAACGAAAAAAAGCATATTAGCTTAGTCAAAAAATTGTGGAGACGGGGAATCTTAGTAGCTTAGTTGGTTAGTTACCTGAACTTCCACCTTGTTGGTGAGGGTTCGATTCCCCACATTTAATCCCCTCCCCCCATTCCCCTTCCCCTCCCCACAATTTTTTAAAAAAAAATTGTGGAGACACAGCTCGATCAATGAAAACTCGTAAACGACAGCAACAAATTTACAGTTTTCTCAAGTGAAATGCATATTAATAAGCCAATAACACATCGAAACAAACCAAAAAAAAAAATCAAACAATTTTGAGTAAAATTGTAGAGACACAGCTCGATCAATGAAAACTCATAAACGACAGCAACAAACTTACAGTTTTCTTAAAGTGAAACGCATATTAATAAGCCAATAACACATCAAAACAAACCAAAAAAATCATACATTTTTGAGTAAAAATTGTGGAGACACAGCTCGATGAATGAACACTCATAAATGAAAGCAACAAATTTACAGGTTTGTTAAAGTGAAATGCATATTAATAAGCCAATAACACATCAAATCAAATGAAAAAAATCTAACAATTTTGAGAAAAAAATGTAGAGACATAGCTCGATCAATGAAAAATCGTAAACACAGAAACAAATTTACAGTCTTCTTTTTTGTGAAATGCATATTAATAAGTCATTAAGACATGAAAAAAATAAAGAAAAAAAAATCGTACAAATTGCGAATAAAATGCGCCGAAATTCATAAATTCAGTACAGAACATGATTTTGAAAAATGAAAAAGGCGAGAAAAAGGAAAACTCACGAAGTATATAATTTTTCGCCGGAGAAAGAGAAATCGCCGACGAGTTGCCGGCGACAGGAGAGAGATATGTTGAGCTTGGGGTGAACAAGTAATTTTGAATTTTGAAAATTTGGGGGTTTTCCTGATTTATTATTATGTAATGACAAATAAATAAATAATAATGAAGATAAAATAACGGATATTGTGTGGATTTTGTGGGCTTATAAGTGAGAAATCCAACACGACCCGAGCCTAATTAAAGAGTAGTAACAATTACCCGGCGTGTTTCAAATCGGCTGGTCTTTATTTTTTTGTTCTTAGCAGTTAGCAATCGAACTCAACCTTTTCAAAGTAGGGATAAAGTATGGGTAAATTCTATCCCAGCATAGCATGAGTAATTTTAAGAGGGAAAAAAACTCAAATATATTATCAAATTATTAGAAATGGCTCGTCTATGTTTTCCATTATAAATTTAATTCATTTATGTCACTGAATTTGAAAGTTTGGTTTATGTATGCCACTATCGTTACAAAAAGGTTCATTCGTATCATTGTTTTGTAATAGTGATTTTGCAAAATCATTTTTGCCATGTGGCCACTTATTAGAGGTTCACATCATCAAATCTAAATCAACCAATATTACTTAAAATAAAAAATAAAAATTAGACCTATTAAAATAAAGAAAAAAAGACACCCACTGATCATTTTGAAAACAGATGACCAGCATTTGATCAATTTATCAGATATGACGAGTCAATTAAATTATTATCATTTAATAGTCATTGGGCTACTTTGGCCCTTTCCTCCCTTCTTGGGCTATTTCATTTCACTTTTAAAAGGTTGTTCATTTAAAAAAAAAAAATCGTTACATTCATTTAAAAATAAATGACTCATATTTGGGCTATTAGATATGGAGTGATCAGTCAGTATAAACTAATTTCAAAAATAGTCAGTCGGGATTATATCAATATGGTAAATGAGCTATAAGAAGTGTATTAATATAGTATAGGGACTGTATCGACATGGTATAAGAATTGCATCAATATGATATGTATATTGTATAGAATGTGCATAGAAATTATATAATAATTGTATAATATACATATATACGATGTGTATAGAAACTATATCGTTGTTGTATAAAATATGTATATATATATATATATATGATGTGTATAGAAACTGTATAATTATTGTATAAAACATGTATCTAAATAATTATTGTAGCTAAAGATTGTATAAAATGTGTGTAGAACTATGTAATTGTTTTATAGAATATATTTTTTTGTATACGATATGTATAGAAATTGTATCGTTATTGTATAGATTGTGTATAGGTGATAAGATGTTTGTCTTATACTGTTAAAGAAAAAAAATAAGAAAAATGTGCCTCTAAGGATAATTATCGTGCTACGTGCTAAAATAATTGACATAAAAAATTAAACAAATAAAATAAAAAAAGAGAAAAAAAGAAGGTGGTAGCAGCGACAAAAACGCCGAAATGACTATCTTTTGGAATTGCAAAATCACTGGCTATTCGGTGGAAATAATTTTGAACGAAGTGATATTTGTGTCCTTTTTCTCAAAAAAAAAAAAAACGATCGACACCATTTGAAATAAATTTGGACTCATTAAATTCAATCAACACTTTTTCTTAAGCACTTTTGAGAAAAATACATTTAGACACAGTTTTAAAAAGCTTGATCAAACACTAATTGTTGCTAAAACATGCTTTTTAAATTTTTTAGCCAAACATAAACTACTTCTCACTAAAAGTACTTTTTTAAAAATAAAATACTTTTCAAAATAAGTTAATTTTAGAAACTTGATCAAACAGACTATTGGTAAATTTAGCCGCTTCAAAGCATGGGGTCTGATAGAGTGTATAAGAATAGTGCAAAATATAATGTATTAATAATATTTGTATTAGTTATGTAAATAACATAAATTGCATAATTTCTAATAAAAAAATATTTTTTTACAAAATATCATTCATAAATATGATGGAAAGGATGTAGAAAAAATTTCGAGGGACAATAATGACTTTAAACACACTAATGCATGCATTAAACCCATACCATAAATTTCGATGCATTAATAATACATTCCTTAATACCAAATAAAGTGTATAACTATTCCCAACATCAATAATACATAAACTAAAAGATATACCAAATAATATATTAATAATACACAAAACTAATACAAACATTATTCTTTTTAATACATTCTACCAAACCCCCAAAAACCGCCCCAAGTGTATGAAATTTGAAGTGTGGCATATTGCGACGCCAAGTCACTTCTTTCTAAAATGAACCAGCTTGATTTTCTCCTTAGAAGTAAAAACCATGTTTACAGCAATTCAATAGTACAGAACACATCATAATTAATCAGTCTAATATATATTTTTATTTTAGTTTGCAACTTAACCATGATTAATTAATATTATATGATTTAATGTAAACATCAAACGCATATAGATTATTTAGGGAGAGAGGGGAGGGGAATGTTTATCCCTAAACCGTAACCTTCTGATCCATCTCTTTAACATTTCAATTTATAACAAAATCTGGTTATAAGGTCCCAATCTCACAAAATCTTATGTCGCTCGGACTCTTCAAAAATATTACCGCACTTGCATAGAATCCTCCAAAAAATGCATATGGAGCATCGACTCGCAGCATTTACATTTTCTAAGAGTCCGAGCAACATAGGCAAAACGAAAAATCCAGACATTGTAGATTTTCCCAGTCTCAGTTGTCCTTAGGCACCTTACAGACAGAGAGAACTAGTTGCAGAGGGACTGAATGAAAGTAAAATTACAACAGATGTCCACAGTAGCAACGTCAGTCGATCGATAAATGATGGAACAAACATGTCATGGCCGGCTCATCTGTGAGCCTATCCATTAGGACACTGGGTCGGCGTTGTGCCAGCCTTTGCTGCATGGCGGTATGCTCATGAACTCATCAAATTCTTTGACATGAATATCACAGCATTTCCACTGCAAATTCACAAGGACAACCATAAAACATAAGCTTCTCCGATGGTGCGCAAAAGTTTGGCACCAAAGAAATTTAACAAGAACAGTATTTCTTTATCGATATACTTACTCCTCTCATCCGGTCATGGAAGACAGCGGGGCCAGGATGATAACTGCAAGCAGTGTCGTGATTTTCTTTTTCTTTAAAGGTCTTACCACAACCCTTGTTTTTACAAATTTGGGGTTCGTTTATATCAACTTTCTTCTTCACTGGAGCCGGATGGTCTTCCTGTGCATCTGTATTGCTTTCCAAAGGTACGGATGGTACTGTATTTGATGCTTTTGGAATTGCTTCTTTGGGTTGTGAACCTTCAAATTAAACATGATGGCGAGAAAACCGATCAGAGTCGGGAGTAAAAGCAAACCAGAGTCCCTAAAACAGGAGCAGAACAAAAGGCAGATTGAAAATGAAAACACATTTTTTCCTCATTAACCTACTAGGAAGCCAAAACCGAGAAAGCTGCCTTTAGCTTGCTACCCTGCTACCTTTAGCTTGCTAAACTCGACTAGAACTGTCCTAGTCTTCCAAAGTATAATGTTAAAAGAAGTTAAAAGATGGAAGACTACCGTGATCTGAACAAAAGAATCCCTGGCGGCATCTTGGACAGGCTTCTTTGGGTGATGCATTGGTCATAGGAGCTGGTGCAGGAGCAGCAACTGCTTTATTTTGGGTAGCAGATGGCTTTGCGATCACTGGTTTTTCTGTCGTGTGCTTTCCTGTCTTACAACTGCAAAGATGAACTTCAATGTTATGAATAGACACAGAAGAAATTGTGAAGCAAATCAAGCAAATTATGAAGAAAAAAAGGAGGGCAGCACACTGCATTCATACAGGGTCCGGGAGGGCCCACCCCAAGAAAATTATAGAAGTGTTTCATAAATCATTGTCTCCTTTCCACCCACCCAATGCCCCCAACTCCCACCTCTTGGCCATCCCACCACGCCACCCCGAATCCCCACTCTCCACCTCATCACACCCCTATAGTAGTTTGTTAGATACATATAAATGTTCTTGGGATAATCTTTTTTTACTTACTTACCAAAGACTATAAATTAAGTTAGAAATCCACTTGTTTCCGAAAAAAAAATAATCATTTTCCTTTCTACCAAACACACACCCAAATAGATGCATAAGTTGATATAAAATTTGACAACGAATCATCAACTAGAAGCGTCAGAAATGCTTCCAGCTAGGCTATCATTAAAGAACAAGGAGTTCCGGCAGTAAAATACCATATTACCATGTAAGAGAGCCATTTCAACCAAGTCATATTACAAATTCAACTCATAAAAGTACTTCTCTGTCCACGTTCTATATTGTATTCACCAAAAATTGTCTCCAATTCAAAGAACAGATGCTAACATGCCTCAAGACTTCAATTTGTTACCTCCCACCCACACAGACACCGAGTAACTCTACCCATCAAGGTTTAAATTAGGAATATTTCACCTAGTATTACTACCTCAGTTGGATAAAATTGTTTATAACATGCAATAGATGATACATGCGATAAATGATAATATACCACCCTAGAAGGAACGGTCTGTAAATAATTTCTAGGCTAATGATTTAATTGTCCACCTAGTGGCGGAGCCACATTGAAGTCAGGGTTCCATCCGAACCCCCTTCGTCGGAAAATTATACTATTTTTACATGGTCAAAAATATTTTTATGTATATATAGTAGATGTTGAACCCCCTTCAACTAGTCCGTATATTTACTTCTGAACCACCTTAATGAAAATTCTGGCTCCGCCATTGTGTCCACCTATAGCCATATTCAGAGGAAGATTTGACATATATGGATGGAAAACATAATGTAAGATTTTTCCTTAAGTAATTAAGCCAATGCCAGGGTCTACAGCTTTACTGATATTAAGGGGACTTTCCCAGTTTCAACAGATTCTAGCAAACAGAAGTGGTACGACTATCAGGCACAAAAGTTTCAGGTACAATAAAGAAAAGCACAAGTTACCCACCCAGGAATTTCGAGAAATAAACTGAAATCATGACTTTTTTTCTTGCAACAACTCCACTGCTTCATTCCATCATGAAATAAAGGCTGCAAATATGAACTTTTATGATAAGCTGGACGGTTTTGAAACTATGGTATCTGCAATTCAAGAATCGAAATGAGAAAATTTGTTTCACTTACACCCTGATGCCAAAGGACCCAGCAAGTGCATTCGCGTCCAATATGGTCCGTGCAAAAGAAAGACGAACTTGTCAACGTATGTTTAGAAGGTAAGGCATAACTAGTATTCAACTACATGGAAATGCAACATTAATCTATCACTAAGATGACATTCACATAGTTTCGTAGATTCCAGCAATGGTCTTTGTATTCCAAGTGACAAATCATATTCTTACATGTTCAACACACTGTGTTGACCACAATGTTCAGAAATGCGCTCGCATCGTCGCATAATGCGATGATGCAAAGCGATGCGGGCCCCTCTCGCTGCGTGTGGCTGATGAGAGCGCATCATGTTGATTTTATGTTTAGGGTCAATTTTAAATTAAAAAAAGAGTCATTTCATGTTGATTTTATATTTAGGGTCAATTTTAAATTAAAAAGAAAGAGTCTACTGCAGTGACTACCACTGCTGCAATTTTCTAAAATTAACTTTGAAGTCCACTGTTGCGATTTCGTCTTCTTCACTGTGCGGCTACCACTACTGCTACTTCTTCTTCTTCACTGCTTCACTTCAATGATGCGCTAGCATCGCTTCACGCTTCACGTAATGTGTGATGTGGAGCCTCGTCGCTTTTTCTCGCATCACGCTTCCCTGAACACTGGTTGACCATCTTTTTGGTCTGTAGGCAAACGGAGAACCTGCTGATTCTTGGTAATGTAAAGTAACAGGGCTTTCTTAGGTGACAAGATTGTTGGATATTAGTTAAGTATAACATTCAACAGCTATGTCAGTGCAACAGGATACATGTACATGCATCAGTGGACCTACTAGTTATACCATTAATGCAGGGCTCGCAAGGACGTTGGCAACAAACTAGAATTTGAGCCGTTAAGCACTCACTCAGTTCTGATCTAGAGAGCTTTCTTTGTGTCGAGTCAAATCTGCTTCAAGTACGTTGAAAACCCATTTCCCCCAAGAATGTTGCACATTAGAACAGATTCAAAGAAAACTGAAAGCGGGTTTATTGGGTAATAACTTTGTTAACTTCTATTAACATAATAGGATTTTGATGCTATATTTAGTTTTATGGGATATGGGTAATAATGAGAAAATGTGACCAGGAGGTCACGGGTTCGAGCATCGGAAACAGCCTCTGGCAGAAATGTAACGTAAAGTTCCGTACAATACACCCTTGTGGTGAGGTCCTTCCCCAGACCCTACGCATAGAGGGAGCTTTAGTGCAACGGGCTGCCCTTTTTTTTATAATAATGTAGATCTTCCAATATTAACATGATGGAAGATCTACCTTATCACATGATGTGTTTGTTTTATGGCTTTTATCCCCACATACAGCTAGTTAATTACACTAAAAAGGAAAATATAGCTGAAAACTCATTATATTTATCAAAGTTCTTACTAACTACTGCAAAGTACTATGAACTACAACAATCAGATTGTTGTACTGGCTAATAATAAGTTCAGGTTGACAAACATTATGGACTAACATTATACTCCATCTGTTACTTTTACTTGTCCAATTTGCATTTTGCACTCCCTTTAAGAAAACACTAGTTAAGTGTTTATTTTACTAAATTATCCTTATTAATGGTACTTTAGAAATCTAAATTTGACTACTAGTACTCCAATTAGTTCAGGAAAATGGTTACTTAAAAATAAGGGCACAATTAGATAAAAGAGTATTCTCTCTCAATTTTTTGAAGTAGACAAAGTAAAGGAGAAAATCTATTTTAGTATACTTGACATGTAAATAAGACGGAGGGAGTACTAAAGACTTCCATTGCCAAGTAATTTACTATAGGAACTCTCTTAGCCAAATATCATTGATGCTAGCATGACTTTAACAATCAATTTCTACAGACACGTGAACCTATTCCAACTCAAATTCTATAGCTATGTTGTTTAAGCTAACAGAACAACAAGAATTGAGCAAAAAGAAAAACTCCACATTCCAGAAGGAATTTTCACTATGAACTTTGAAGAGATTAACACTGAAGTGAATACTAAAACATGAACTTATTCCAACTCAAACTCTGTAGCTATGTATTTAACCTAAGAGAACAGCAAGAAACGGGAAAAAAAGAAACACCACGTCCCTAAAGGGATTTTAACAATGAAGTTCGAAAAAATTAACACTGAAGTGAATACATGAACCTCTTCCAGATCAAATTATGTGCATATGTTCTATAAGCAAAGAGAGCAACAATAAATGGGAAAAAAGAAAAACACATATCCCAAAAAGGATTTTCACAATTAACTTTGAAGAGATTAACATTGCAACGTATACTGAATACATGAACATATTCCACATCAAATTCTATAGCTATGTCGTTTTTAAGCTGACAGAACAACAAGAAGCTGGAAAAAAAAAAAGAAGAAGAAAACCCCACATCCCAAAAGAGATTTTCACAATGAAGTTCGAAGGTTTAACAGTGAAGTGAATACTGTATACATGAACCTATTCCAGTTGAAATTCTATAGCTACGTCAAAGACAACAGAACAGTGTTAGAAAAACGAAACTACAACCCTAAAAGGGTTTTCACAATAAAGTTCGATACACTGAAGTGAATATATGAACCCATTCCAGCCCAAATTCTATACCTATGTAGTTTTTAAGCTCATAGAACAACAAGAAAGGGAAAAAGAAAAAAAAAACACATTCGAAAAAGGAATTTGACAATGAAGGTCAAAGAGATTCACACTGAATTGAATACTATAAATGAACCTTTTCCAACTCAAACTGAATACATATGTCATGTCATTTAAGCTAACAGAACAACAAGAAACAGGAAAAAAAAAAAGCCACACATCCCAAAAGAGATTTTTATAGTGAAGTTTGAAGTGATTAACACTTTTAATGAATACATGAATAAAAAAAAAGGAATTGAATCATAACGGAGCTTGAAGAGATTACCACTGAAGTGACTATATAAACCTATTCCAGTTCAAACTGTATACATATGTCATATGTTATTTAAGCTAACAGAACAACAAAAAACAGGGAAAAAAAGCCCCACATCTCAAAAGAGATTTATATAATGAAGTTCGAAGTGATTAACACTTTAATGAATACATGAATCAAAAAAAAGAAAAGGAATTGAATCATAGAGATTAAAGGGCAGACATATTTAATAATCTACACTAAAGACTTCCATTGCCAAATGAAGTACTACATCAGAACATGAAATTATTCCAGCTCAAATTTTATACCCATGTCAGTTAAGCTAACAGACAACAAAGAATGGTAAAAGAAGAACAAAACACATCCCAAAAAGGAATTTTCACAATGAAGTTGGAATAATAGATTAAAACTGAAGTGAATAAGTGAAGCTATTGCTGTACAAATTTTACACTTATGTGTTTAAGCTAACAGAATAGCAAGAATGGTAAAAACAAAACAACCGACATCCTGAAAAGGGATTTTCACATTGATGTTTGAAGAGATCAACACAGAAGTGAATACATGAACCTATTTCAATGCAAATTCTATACCATTGTTGTTTAAGCTAACATAACAAGAAGAATGGTAAAAGCAAAGCAACCCACATCCCGCAAAGGGACCCCCACAATGATGTTTGAAGAAATTAAAACTGATGTTAATACATGAACCAATTCCAACTCAAATTTTATACCTAAGTCGTTTAAGCTAGCAGAACAACAAGAATGGTAAAGGTGGAAAAACCCACATCCCGAAAAGGGATTTTCCCAATGAGCTTCGAAGAGATTTACAATACTTGAACTTATTCTAGCTCAAATTCTATAACCATGTCGTTTAAGCCTAAGTTACTCGGACTCTTCACTTTCGGTGCCGCACCCGTGTCGACACGACATGGGTGTGGGTGTGGGTGTGGGATCCGTATCCGATCTGGTCAACCAATTTTGGGTACTTTGACCAAAATCGACTAGGAAAGTCCGGACAGATTTAAGAAATTCTTTAGTCAAAACAAAAGCAAAGGTGGATTCGAAGAAAATGGAATACCTTATATATAGAAATTTCTATGTTAATGCTTTACCTTTTATCTCCTTTCAGGATTTTCTTCTTGAACAATATTTTCTCCTCAAGTTTTCCCCGTGATATCTCATAATTTATGTTTTATAATTCTATTTTTAGATATTTAAATTATTTTTTGCGGAATCCCCGCACCCGTATCCATCCCTAGATCCATATCCCCGAATCTTTAAATTGAAATCGTGAAGGATCCGACTTCTAGATCCGTACCCGTATCGGACACCCGCATCCAAGTCCGAGCAACTTAGGTTTAAGCTACCAAAACAGCAAAAAATGGTAAAACACAAAAAAAACTACACACCCACAAAGGGATTTTCACAATCAAGTTACCATTCTAAAAAAAGTGATTTTCAGAATCAACTTACCATTCTCAAAGAAAAAAGGAATTTTCACAATGAACTCCAAAACGATTAAAACTAAAGTGAATACTGACTACATGAACCAATTCGAGCTCAAATTCTATACCTAAATCGCTTAAGTTGTTAATTTTTCATATCATCACTCAACTAATAGTTTAATAAAGTTACTTTTTTTTTATTTAAAAACTTGGAATAAAAAAAGGTGACTAATTGAGATAATAGCTAGTATTAGTTGAGCGACCATATAAGAAATCAACTCACCCTTTAAGCAAAACACCCCACATCACCAAAAAGGAATTTTCACAATGAATTTTCAAGAGATTAACATTGAAGTGAATACTGAATACATGAACCTTTTCCAGCTCGAATTCTATACTTACGTCGTTTGAGCCGTTAATTTTTCAGATGGTCACTCAACTAAAAGTTATTATCTAAGAAATCAACTCGTACTTCAACCTATCAAAACAACAAGAATGATAAAAGCAAAAACCCCCACATCCCCAACTAGGGATTTTCACAATATGAACTCCAAAAAGATTTAAAACTGAAGCAATTACTGAACACATGAACTTGTTAAGCTATCAGAACATCAAGAATGGTAAAAACAAAGAACCCCACTTCCCCAAAAAGGGATTTTTCGCAATAAACTTGGAAGAAATCAACAATAAACTGAATACAATAAAAGATTAAAACTAAAGCAACTACTAAATACATGAACTTGTTAAGCAATCAGAACATCAAGCATGGTAAAAACAAAAAACCCCATATCCCAAGGGATTTTTTTTTTTCACAATAAACTTAGAAGAAATCAATAATAAACTGAATAACAATAAATCAACGAAAAATAAAAAGAATGGAATTAAAAAGATTAAAAAGGGGGAGAAACAAACAGATTCATGATAAGTGCAGGAGCCTTCAGGATTATCATCCTCTGTAAAAGTACCATTGCAACCAATTCTCTGACATCGAAGCCTCTCCATTGATTCTCTAGAAACTACTAAAACTGTTAATCTGACACTACAAAAAAAGCTGATACCAAAGGAGATCTTAATTAAAGTAGTACTTAAATAGTCTTCTCCCAAGGTTTTTTTTTTCTCTTTTCCCTTTTTGTTAGGGTAAAGGTTAAAGAAAATTAGCTAAATATATTTTTCGCTATATTTTGAAATTTGAGGTCAAATTTATTTTTTTATTTTAAAAAAATTAACTAAATATATCTTTTATTATATTTTTGAACCATATTTACTCTTAATATTATATTTTAAAGTCAAATTTATCCTCGTTGTTAAAAAGCTTCTCACATATACTTTTTTTCTTTTTCAGAAAATTTCAAATCAACATTAAATAATTCTTTTTTAAAAGTTACGATACACTCTAATCTAACTCACCTGATTCGAACCACCAAAAAATACATAAATAAATATATTCCTCCCTTAGTTCTGTTGATTAAATTTTTTCTATACTTTTCTTTCGATGTGAATCATTGGTAGGTTGTTTGTAAATGAATAACAAGTAAAATGAAATGGGATATTGCATGAGCATGGAACTAAAGAAAATGTCAATTACAAACTCTGTACATATTCAAATTATGTTCAAATTTTAAAATTTAATATGTAATTTTATGTGCATCTAGATTTTAGAATCAGTGGATAAGTTTCTTGAGCAAATGACATGATGAAAAATTTATGTAAATTCAAATTATATATAAAGACATAAGAATAAAGAGAAGTCACGATTGACATATAAGGAGACCTTTTAACTCAATTATCCATAAAAATATTCAGTGGACTTAATTTATTGAATTTGATTGCTAAGTGTCAGTTTTCATGAGATCTACACTGATGTAGATCCATGAACTGGGAAATGAGTATATTTGTTTGTGTTTACATTCATTTTTCATGAGGTATGCACTGATAAGTATCTAATAACTTAATCTCGTTGGAAAATTTGACCAATGGAACTAAAGGGGATATATTTATTTATGTTTTTTTTTTGTGGCAAGAGTCAGATCGGACGGGTTAGATTAGAATGTATTTTATTTTTAAAAATGGGGGAAGTTAACGTTGATTTGAATTTTCTATTAAAATAAGAATACATGTGAAAATTTTCTTAAATGCGAGGGTAAATTTAATCCCAAAATATGACATCGAGAATAAATTTGATCTCAAAATATGAAGAAGAATAGCTTCAATCAATTTTCCAAAGTAAGGAATAAATTTGGCTCCAAAGAATGACATTGACGGTAATTTGGCTCCAAAATATGATGAAGGGTATATGCGCCAAAGGTGAGTGATAATTGAGATACAAAACTCGCGAAAAGATGAAAGTTTTGGTAGGTAAATAGAACAATTAATATTTAAGTTTACTATTATAAATAAATTTTCCCTAAACTATAATGTTTTGTAAGTTTTATATCATTGTTT
>NC_061121.1:221718421-221810314 GCF_002878395.1 Capsicum annuum | reverse complement strand
CCAGCCCTAAGAGAAACTATTATAGTAAGCTTTCAAAGAGTACATGGATTCATATCTTGTTATCTCTTGAATTATAAGTTTTCAAGGTTAGTGTGTATATTTTGTGATGCTAGAACATTTGGAAAATATGTCAAATAGCACAACACGCGATACATAAATGCTTCTTAAGTTAATTATGATTCGTAAATTTCATATATTATATGACCTATCGAGCATTTATTGATTAGTAGTTTAACCGCATGTGCCTCGCACGTGTAATATTTAAGTATTTAAAATTAAATAATTTTATCTATTATGGAGATTAATAAAGTGTAAAAGTTCAAATCACTTTTCAAAAAACTCACACACTTTAATGTAATAATGTAAAGGGAAAATACCCAATTACCCCCTGAACTATACTCAAAAAGGCTATGACACACCTTAACTTTAAGGGGGTCCTATTACCCCTGAACTAATTAAAAGTGTAATTTTGACATCCTTAGTGCCTACGTGGCACACACGTGTGCCTACATGGACACTTTAGTGTGTTGTGCCACGTATGTGCCACGTAGACACTAAGGGTGTCAAGATTACACTTTTAATTAGTTCAGGGGGTAATAGGATCCCCTTTAAGTTGAGGTGTGTTATAGCCTTTTTGGGTATAGTTCAGGGGGGTAATTGGGTATTATCTCTAATGTAAACATAAACATATACACATATATTTTACAACCAGAAATTTCAAGTGGTTGATGAATCATAACTTTTGCATTTGCCATAAAGTACCTCTTTTCCTTGTTGCCACAGGCTAAGAGTGACGCATAATTTTGAACCATATGTATGTTATGATTATTTTTTTTATATTTAAAATCTTTTCTTATTTTTAAAGTGAAAGTGTGAATACTCCTAGAAAAGTGATTTGAACTTTTTACCCTTCATTAAAGTACTCCGCAATAGATTAAATTATCTTTTCACTTATTTCCTTCAATTATTATTTAATTAAATTAAATTCCTATAAAATTAAAGACTCCTAAAATATACATATTTAGAACTTCTAAACCAATTAGAATTTTAGTTTAATTAAAAGAAAAACGTTACAACTAATTCTATTTAAATCAAGTTTTTAGTGTTTGATAATCATTGATTACATTCTTATACGTATTTAAATTTTTTAAAAATTTGGTATTTCATGAATTTTTCTTACTCTAATGATTTTATATATATATTTGTAGATTTTTCAAATTTTCTTAAAATCAAATTTACTTGCAAAATTAATTAAAAAGTTTCCTTATAAAAGTTAAGGATAATACTCACGAAAATACCTGAACTTTGATAGGATTTTCAGTTGAGCATACTGGATTTTGCGGGGGTCCTATTACCCACCTAGACTTTTTAAAAGTGGAATTAATTATCCCCAGGACGTTCGAAAGTGTAATACCCATCTTTCTTCTCCATTTTATCATTTTTCAATATTTTTCACCATTACAACCATATTAAAGATTCCACAACTCAAATCCCTCCTACAAATCAAATTTCAAATGATTTCAGTGAGTCAATTCCAAATTTCAAGTCCATTTTTATCACTTTTCACCATTTTTCACCAAAATCTTGATTCTTAATTCTTGAAAGTTGGTTTTTATTTTCTTGAAACAACCATAGCAGGTCAAGTTCTTTGCTGTTGCGGTTATACTGAATAGAACCATTCCAAAGCTTCCATTTTGCAACAGTAACTGAAGGAAAACTGGAATCTTTCAAAGTAATTGAAGTCATTTTGCAACAGTAATTGAAGCCATTTCAAAGCTTCCAAAGTCAAAGACTTTCGTGAAAACTGGATTCCTAAACAAGCTTTTTTCACCAAAATCATGATTCCTAATTCTTGATTCCTATTTTGATGAAATTGAAGGATGACCCATTTGGGGTGTGTGTGTTTTGAAATTGAGTCAAATTGATGTAATTGAATTGAGTGTGTTGAAGATGGCCTATTTGGGATATGTGTGTGATAAAATTGTGTTCAATTTCAATTCAACAATGGAACAACCATGGTGCTTTGTTGAAGACTCCATTGTTGAGGATGAGAAAGAAAAGAAAGAAAGAAGAGAGAAGAGAAAGAACGAAAAATAAATAAAAAAACATAAAATTTATAAAAATTAGAAAATTAAGGGGCTGTTTGACAAAAAAAAGTTTTTTAATGATTTTTTAACACTTTCACGCGCCCAATGCTCGTGAATTATACGCAATGGTCCAAGTGGACAGATATATGCTATTAAAATATGAAAAAAAGGCCAAGGGGTAATAGGACCCCCGCAAAGTTCAGTATGCTCAACTGAAAATTCAGTCAAAGTTCAGGTTTTTTGTGAGTATTATCCCTAAAAGTTTGTTACTTTAATTATGGTTCAATTATAACTCTATTCTTTCAATATTTTAGAAGAAAGAGTACACATTTTAAAGATAGTAAAACTAATATTTTGAAATTTCTTGCCTTATATAATTTTTTTATTTTATTTATCATACATTTAATATTGGTAAATAATTCATGGAATAAAAATAAATCTCTTCATATCTATAGGGCTGCTTATCGGGCGGATCGGAAGGATAAATATGCTTAACGATTTGGCTTATCGGATATTGACTTTTAAATATACTAATCCACTAGCCAATCAATAAGATATCGGTTAGTTTGATTCGGATTTGTAATTATCGAACAGTTAACGGATGGTGTATTGGCTCAACCATTTCATGTTCTCTTCTTTCACTTTCACAATTTCATTCACCAATATATTGATCTACCTCAAAATTATTTTTCCTACTCTACTTAAGCTTACAATTCTATAATTTAATTCACAGTGAAAAATGCATAAAAACTTAAATTTTGAGGGTGCATATACATAAACATTTATTTAACAAATATTAACCTAAATACACTTCGAGTATACACATTTATATATTAGAAGGCTAGTAGATCAGTAAAAAATTCAAGTCACAAATCGTATCAAGTCATATAACTATGATGCCTATGAACTAGCTAATAAAACATGTAGCTCTCTTGTCATAATCAAAAGTCCAAAACAGAGAGTAAAACAACTTGTTTTGGTTTGATCTTTAAGAAGTGACGTTTTGGTTTGATCAATTTTAAGGAGCGGTAGAATATGAAATGGAGCTTTAGGATTAATGATAGGTACTTTAAAGTATATAGCTAATGGTAAAAATTAATTATAATAGTTCTTAACCGGTTAATGATTTATCCAATAAGAAAATTGAGTAATCCACCCCCATATCGATAAACCATTAACGATAAAATTTTAATTTATTTTTCAACCGTTAATTCGATAACCCAATACCAATAAGCCAATAAGTCAATTTTACGGTTGGCTTATCAGTTACGGTTTGATTTTGAACAACCCTACATATCTAGGTAAACTTTTTTGTTAATTAATTTTTAAATCTTAAATTAGGGGAAAATAGTGAAATTCTGGTGACTTCTAATAAGAAAAGGTTTTACCATAAATATATTTAATTAATTTTCAAATTTAAATATTAAAAAATAGTAAAAAGATGATTTTGTCTAAAACAGAGACTTTTAATGAAGGGCAAAAAGTTCAAATCACTTTTCAAAGGGTCTTCACGCTTTTAATATATTATAGATATATAGTATTTGAATTTAAAGCTTTTGGCAAAACCTTTGCTTTGGGGCCCTCATTTTTGGGGCCTCATTTTACAACAATAGGTTATATTTTTTTCTTTTGAAAAAATTATAAAATATTTTAAGTACTTTATATCATTAAAATAAAGTTTTCTAATTAAATGCAAGGTAAGATTATGCACAATAAATCTTTGTGGTTTAGTTCTTCAATAAGTTTTATATATAACGAAAGCTTTAGTGCACTAGACTGCTTCTTTTTCTTAGTTAACTAATTAAATAAAAAGAAGGATTTTAAGTTAGTAAGTAATCTACAGAATAAATATTCAATATATTTTTAGTATATTGGAGGAAAAAGAATGCCCTAAATGATTTTCTTTTACAAATACTCAATCTACTTTACACCTTGACTAAATTACTCTAAATACAAGAGCTACAATGTACCTTTTTTAATCAAGTTATTACTTTTGAGATCGGGCTCATTTCAACTTTTTAGTACTGTTTTCATCTAAAAACTTGCATGGTTTGTTATTTAATTATATATCATCTTATTTAATTCTATTAAAATATAAAATATGTCAACTAGAAAATATGAATTTGATTGTCCAAATCAAAAAAATAAAAATAAAGGATAAGATTTGAATATTTACTGCAATCTCAAAATTAGAGTTCTTGGATAAGTTAGGGAGACATCCAACATAAATCCCTTTAAAGAAAATTGGTGGAAGGAAGAGGAATTACAAGGTGATGAATCGAACCCTCAGCTTGGTGAAATTTTAGGTAGCCAATGAACTAATCTGCTAAGATCCCCTCCAACATAGATCCTGAAAAGTAGACTTGAAATGAGATTTTTTTCGTTTCCTTTTTTATTTGACGGAAAAATTAAAGGGGAAAGAACATAAATAACACTTCGGATGAAACTATTGACACGAAAATGGCCACTGAATTTTAATTTCATTTTCTAGCCATTTGCTGGCAGCTTTATATAATACTGATACAAATTTGATACATATCTTATAAAGATATGTATTCTATACAATAAAGATACAATTTCTATATGCATCTTATACATACATACATACATACATACATACATATACATACATATATATATATATATATATATATTATACAACAGAGATACAAATTCTATACACATCATATTAAAAAAAATGCATATCCTATATAACAATAATACAATATTTACCCATAAATTCACTACTGTATTTTTTTTAAGAAATGCATCAGTATGGTATATGGACTGTATCAATATGGTATATGAGCCAAAATGATCCAAATTATGAATGGCTATAATGTGAAAATTGTTTAGCCGACTGGCTATTTTTTGGCAAAATATCAAATGCTGGCCATTTATTTAAAAAATGGCCAGTGAGTGTCCTTTTTCCAAAATTAAAGCCCCTCATCGATCTATGACTTTTTTCAAAATTAAAGCCCCTCATTGATCTATGGCTTTAGGCCCCCGACGATATTGAGCCGGCCCTGATTTGTAAATTACTACCAAATACATTAAACAAAATATGTATATGTTTTGGAATACTTTAGTACAACCCATAAAGTTATTTTACATAATTTAGTAGAAGTTTTTTGTGCTTACCTAAATCTAAAAATTACGCAAATACACAACTTATGTTTTCAATATTACAAAAAATCTCAACTCTCTAAACATATTACAAAAACCCCAACATATACACAGAATGTTATGTATATGTTGGCTATGTTATGTATATTAATAGGGAGAGAGAGTAAAGTAATTAAAAAAGTGAGAGAGTGTGTAATTACTTATAAAAGGATTAGTATTTATGTTATTTATACTACCTAAATTGGTACAAATGAGGAGCTTAAGTATTTAGAGGGTTGTCATGGGGTCAAACCCCCCCCCCCCCCCCCACCCAAGAAGAATTGTCTCAAAATTTCATTCACAACTCCCGTAAATTGTAAATTATAGACGTGATCGCTGTAGCGAAATTCCAGAGCAAATTTTGAGCAATTTTCAAAATGTTTTCAATCAAATTCTGTTGTGCTTTATGATGCCTCGCCTATTTGGGGATGATAGGTCATCACTATATCTACCTTTCCAACATATTTTCAGAAGATTTCATTTTTCTTTTTGAGAGAAATCAACCGATGAACAAAATTTTGAGTTGTCTAATAGTATAGAATTGTATATTATTGTATTTGAGTGTGTAAATATCTCTTATAATTTTGGATTATATATTGAATGTATAGTATTGTATATCAAGGTTTTAAATTTTTTTTGTAAAAAACAAAAATGAAAGTTTTGTATAGTATTGTATACATATGTATATCGTTGTATACTGAATTATATCTTGAGGTAAAGATTTAGAATGTAAGTTTTAGGCTATATCTTTGCAAAATTAGTTAGTCAATTGTGTATTTTGAAATTTTTCCTACATTTTATATCGTAAATTAATATATATTTTTATTATAAGAAAGTATTTGCGGCTCAATTGGCTATTATTTTTCTTTTAATTCACTTTATCTATTGAGTATTTTCAGCTAGGATATTATAGAAACACTTCTTATGACCAATTTATGCAAATATTCTATTTTACGTCATCATTTTTATAAAATGCTATAAAATAAAAAGCAAAGTAAGAAAATTTAGAGAAGGAAGTTGTAGAGAGAGATTTCTTCTTATTTCAAGTATCTTGGGGCTTTGGGCAACAGGTGACAAAAGAGTTTTAAAATGAGGTGTAGGTAACACAAGTCTTAATTATTAGTTGGGGGTGATAATTACTTTATTATGAATTAACAAAATTGAAAAAGTTTGAAACTAACTCACAAGTTTTTAAATTTACACTTTGATCCCAATATTTACCTAAAATAATGAGAAACAGAGCGGAAAAAGGCGTATTTCTCTCTCTTCTCATCCATTATTGTTTTCTCTCTTGGCGATTTTTGTTGTTCATTGTTTCTGCTGCTTTATTCATCATCTTCTGCTTCATTATCATCATCTTCTACTTCATTATCATCTTCATCTTCTTCTTTTTAAATATTTGTTGTTGTTGTTGTTGGTACAACGCTATTGGTGCGATCTGACCAATTTCTTAGGTCAAATTTTGTTTACTACATCACTTTCCACTTTGGCATTACTTCATACGTGACTTTGGTAAGTAAAATTATGATTTTTATTCGTATTTGTCATCTGGGTATGCTTCTGTTTTTCCAACAATGGATAGAACCCCGACATGAATCCAGCATAAGTGCCCACAATTTAAACAGATCAATCATCTGGTGCATCAGATGAGTAATCTTTTGCATCAGAAGATTTATCTGTTGCATCAGACTGTTTATCTGTTGCATCAGACGTATTATCTATTGCATCAGGATGTTTATCTGTTGCACCAGACTAATTATCTGTTGCAATGAATGATTAATCTGTTTGGAACAACACAAATCAGCCCCTACCACAAACCCAACAGATAACCAATATATTTCAACTCTTGCTATTGCTACTGGATTCAAAATTAGTCCTTACGTCCAATTACCCGTCCCAAATTTCCTAATTCAATTTCTTATTTTACTTGTCTTTTTCATTAATCAAGAAAAGATTAAAAAAAATCCATGTTTACCCTTTGCATTAATCACTTTTTCTTCAAATTAAAATGGAAACATCATTTAATAGGGGGACTATACGCTGATCGACGTTAAAAGCTTTCTTCTCTTATGAAATTTCGATTGAATAGTAAACAATGATTATTTCAAACACGTCTACTGTCCCACCAACTAATCAGTGGGTTATGGTAAACTAGACATATTATATATTATTTTTCTTAATCAATGTGGCATCTCAATTTGGGACAAGTAATTTGAGACGGAGGGAGTACGAATAAAAACGCAAGAGCCAAGCAACAAATTAGTCATCTGTTGAAACAGACTATTTATCTGTTGCATCAGACTTCTTATCTGTTGCAACATGAGTAATCTGTTTTGAATAACACATCAGCCTCTGCCACAAACCCAATAGATAAATCTTGCTATTGCTACTGGATTCTAAATTATTTCTTTTTACATTGAATCGTCGATATGTTTGTTGAGAAGATAACAGACAGAATTAAAATTAAATATGGATTAAAACGTTAAAGATCAAACATAATTTTTTTATTAAACAAAAACAAATAAAAATACATATAATAGACTAAAAAAATAATAATCTAATTATTATTATTACTATTACTATTATTATTATTATTATTATTATTATTATTATTATTATTATTATTATTATTATTATTATTATTATTATTATTATTATTATCATCATCATCATTGTCAGCCGGCCAATCTTCAATCAGAAGTTGCAAGGCCCTCCTCAACCTGTGTATCTCGGAGAACATTCTTGCTCTAACTCCTCTCAGTTTCCATTGCAGGTCACGAACTTGATTTTGAAGTTTATGCACAGCGTTTTACAGAAAAGCAACGTCCCACACTGGGTCAGCCATAATCTTCTAGAGTGTAATATGAAAGACGAGATGCAATAGATAAATAGTGTAGTTGAATGAATGATTGAGTAAAGAGGGACTTATTTATAGAAGATTAAATTTGAATGAGAGGCAAAAAGGCACGACTATTCACCTCCATTCATTAATTACATTTTTGATTAAATTAAGAAAATAAATATTGTGATAAGTCATGACTTTTCAGATTATTATTATTAATTAGTTCTTTCGAAGAACTGTTTTTATTGAGTTGTGGCAACAGATCTATATCTGTTGCATCAGATAACACATCTGTGACAACAAATATATCATCTGTTACAACAAATATAAAGTATGTTGCATCAGATAACCTATCTGTTGCAACATATAATCTAATTGTTCACCTCCATTTATTAATTACACTAGAAAAATTAGCCGCGCTTAGCGCGACGTTAAAAAATTAATTATTTGATATATAAAAATTAAATTTTTTCCCGATCAATTTTATATTCACTTTAGATTTATTATTTAACCATAAAATTATAACTTATTATCATTATATTGTGAAGAATGTATTTTTTCTGTAAAAGAAAATAAAATTTACAATTTAACATTTATTAATGATGGATAGTATATTCTTTATCAATAAGTTTTATTTCATTTTTATAGCACATTCAATGAAGTTGAAATTTTAATTTGAAATAATGTACTTTTTTCTGCGTGTCTAAATTAATTATTAAAAAATATCACTTGTCGAAATACGCAAAATACACATGCACACATAAATATATTACATACTTATATAAATAAAAAATATTTTCAATAGCGTAAAACAATCATGCTTGTATCCTATATTTTTTTCCTTTTTGTCGAATTAGAAAAAGATTTGAACTATCAAGCAAACACTTGACAAATTTTTGATCATTGCATAAATTCTCCAATAAAATTGAACAAAAAAATCATGTTCCTAACAGTACTACATTCAGTTTACATGCAATGCTTCTACAAATCTAGGAGACCCAAGTCATCCAAGCAGAAATTGAAGTCCTCCACTCGACCCGATTTCAGGAAATCGAGATCAAAGTTATCTGTGATAGTTGCTTGTTGTTTCACTTGCTGCTAACCTTCCAACGTAACAAAAACAAAAGTCAGGAAGAAGAAATACCATATGATACATATATTTATAGATAGAGTTCAAAATAGCAAAATAATGAAGAAATCTATTAGACAAAAAGACAAAAAACATGAAAAAATTAAATCAAGTAAACCCCTTGTGTAAATATTCATAATTCCTCTGCACCTAATTATTAATAAAACTCAAAATCTTCTCAACATTGTATAACTTCCTTCTTCTTTTGTTTTTGAAGCGTACAATATTGTTTCTCACAAAATTAACTATACAAGGCTTTTTATATAGAATTAAAATATTGTATGTGGTGATCCTTCATTGTCTATTCTTAACTCTTAATTTTCTTGAGTAATAAAGATTATTAAGAGCATTAGTTATAAAGATGATAATATGTGAGTTAAAGGCACAAAATTAATGGACATTATTAGATAGAAGTTATGGAAATATCAAATGGTGTGAGTTAAGAAAATGACTTAATAAGTAAATATTTAAGAAAAATAAAAATACTTTAAAATATATTATTGTATTATTCTTATATACAGTGAAATGGAAAGATTAATATCAAAAAATAAAAAGAAAAAAAAATAAATGCAATTGGAGGCATTAGAAGTATGCAACATCAACATATTTCTAATCTCATATATATATATATATATATATATATATTGAGAGAGAGAGAGAGTGTGTGTGATTCTCTCATTTATTAAAATTGGATGATATCCTATATTATACTAATAAAATACAACTATTAAAATTAAAATAATTTGATTTAGATAAAAATAAACTATTAAAAAATATTATTTCAAAAGAGATATTGAATTTAAATCCCAATGCAACATGTAATATTTTACATATTACATGCATATATATCAACTCTTCTTTTATTTTTTTAAAATTGAATTTTAATGCATTACATGTATAATGTTCTCTTTATAAGCATTACATGCATATACATTATCTCTTCATTATTATTTACTGTATTTCTCTCTAATTCATATTAAGTGAACCTTTTTCCCTATACCTTTAAAAAGTAATTTTTCTTTCTCTAGTCAATGTTAAGTAAGGTAAAAAAAAAAAAAAGAGAGAAAATCTAACTTTTAAAATACTAAATAAAAGTTAAGGGAATATCACATTGAAAATTAAATCAAAACTCAAACTAACTTAATTAATATATTTTATGATAAATCTTCAGTATCAAAAAAGCAAAATAAGTTTAATACGAAATGGTACTAAATATAAATATCGTGATCTTTGAGATTTAAAAAATATTTTGATGAGGAAGAAAACTACATGCTAATGACTCTTCATTGTCCTCATCACTTAATATAATTATTTATTTTTTCTTGCCTTCACATTTTTTTATTTTCTTTAGTGTCATTAATCTTACCGTTATTATCATTAAGATCATTGTTATAATAGTTACTCTTACATGGACTATTTTTAGTATTGCTTTTGGTGGACAACAATAAGTAAAAGTAGCATAATTCATTTACTTAGTAGATTATGTATAAATATATATATATAAAAAAGATAAATAAAAATATTGATCGTAAAAAAAATTCGTTCACATCACCTTGTTCACGTCTAGTTTTAATATTTATTCAGATTGTATTTTTTTTTCATAGAACTGAATATAGATTGCTACAAAAATATAATCTTATGCAAGAAAGAAATTAATTAAATAAGAAAGGTGAGTGATACCTATAAAAAGTGGAACAAAAGAAAATAAGAAAATAAACTTACCTTCAACAAAGATTTTCTCAACTATAATATTGGTCATCATCAATGGACCAAAAACAATTACAATGATAAAACTTTTTTCCCTATAATAAGACCCTGTACCTGAAAACGAATGGATTTAAAATTTATGAACTTATTTAACAATCACAATATATTATCATGCCTAATTACAAAAATATGAATTACATTTTTAAAACGTAAAAGTTGTGCGTAATATATTTACATAGGAAAATAAAGAAGACTGAAAAATGAAAAAATAAAATATTGAAAAATAAAAGAAGTAGTGTTAATAATTACCATCTTTTGAGACGATTAAACACTTTATCGGATCTGAAAAAGCTTCTAAATTAAATTGCATGAATAACATATTAAAGAAAACAACATGTGATAAAGAAGAAAATGATTATACCTCATGCATATTACAAATTCAATCATAAAGTGTAAAATTGATAAATCACATAATATGATTTTTTTGATGCACTTGCTTGTTCTAAAAATAAAGTAAGAAGACTATAGATAGCAAGAAGACTAACCTATACTTGTTCTGAGTTATACACACATATATACAAAGAAATTACGACGAAAAACATGGAATGAAAATAAAGTGAGAAGATGAAGAATGTACCAAATATTCTTCAGCCCATCTAAGCATGAAATAACCTTTCATTATGATGAAAAACATGGGATGAAAATAAGGTGAAAGATGAAGAATGTTGTAAACACTCTTCATCCCATATAAACATGAAATGTTATTTCATGCTTTCAATACTCAATAATTATTTTCATTAATAATTGAAACTTTTCATTTGTCTTTAAAAGAAAAAAATTAAGCACATTTAATAAATATATTTAAGTGAATTAAATATAGTGACTTTTTCTTTGGACACATAAATATTTTAAAAAGGAGAAAATTCAATTAATGTTCAAAAAAATCACAAAAAAGATAAATAACATTTGAGGCCTCTAAGGCATGCCACATAGGATAGACTAAATTTCTCCTTTCTCTCTCTCTATATATTGATTTTTGATTAATGTGAAAATAATGACTTAATTAAATTAAGAAATATTGTGATAAGTCATGACTTTTCAGATTATTATTATTAATTAGTTCTTTTCAAGAACCGTTTTTATTGAGTTATGACGACAGATTCGATATCGGTTGCATCAGATAAATCATCCGTGACAACAGATATATCATCTGTTGCAAAAATAGTGAACCTGTTGCATCAGATAATATATTTGTTGCAACATATAATCTACTTTTTTTATTTAAAAAACCATCATCATATCATTAATCCAAATTTTCTTACTTTTTTATTTTATAAATAAAAAAATATCTTTTCAAATTTTTTAATAAAATAATAACCATTTTTATTTTCTGGCTACAGATTATATATTTGTTGAATCTGATAAACCATCAGTTGCAATAGATATGCCATCTGTAGCAACAAATAGACGTTCTATATTAATATTTTTTTTGATTTCTTCTAACAGCTGATACATCAGTCGCAACAGATGGGGAATTTGATGCATCAGCAACATTGATGGATGTATGTGTTTTTGTTTTAGACAAAAAGACACGACCGATCACCTTATTTTTTTTTCTTAACAATCATCATCATATAAGTTGATTAATCCAATATT
Organism: Capsicum annuum; assembly: GCF_002878395.1. Classification (NCBI taxonomy): domain Eukaryota; kingdom Viridiplantae; phylum Streptophyta; class Magnoliopsida; order Solanales; family Solanaceae; genus Capsicum; species Capsicum annuum. Next base: position 221,797,728 of record NC_061121.1, on the reverse strand, counting down.
GTGACTTTTTTTTTATTATATAATAAATAATTTTTAAAAAATAAATTCAAAAATATTAAAATTAAATAACTGTTCTTTTACGGTTATAAATTATGTTTATCATTTATTTCCTTATTATTTATTTACGAAACATTTTCCATATTGAATAATCGAAAAGTCTCATCTTTTTTACCCTCTTAATAACAACAATAACCCCTTTTTTTATTAATAACCACCAAGTGCAACATATGATCAATCTGTCGTAGCAGATTAACCTCTGTTGACATAAATTGCTCAATCTACCTGCCGTCGACATGTTGAGAATAAGAAATAAAAAGAATGATTATTAAATACTAAATAAGAATTAAAAATTCAAAGTCTACAACAAAATAAAATGAATGTTCATAGATTTTTGAATCCCTTGGATAGATCCGATATACAAAAGGAGGAAAACACATGCGCTAAAATAAAAAATATTTTTTAATTATTATTACTAATATTATTATTATTGTCAATCAGATATTTTTCACCCGACAGCCTTGCTCCGAAGTCAACCAAATCTCTCTGGAGTTCATCAAACTGCCTTTGAAGTTCACGCAAAGACTCGATATCAATATTCTTGTACGAATCTGGATCATCCTTATTTGTAAGGAGGGGCCTATTTATAAATTATTGTATCTCAAAAAGAAAAGAAAATTGCTTTAAAATAAATCTAACAGATGGGTAATCTGTTGCAAAATATATTCTTTCTGTTAGATAACTTACAACATACTGGCAATTTTTTGCAACAGATGTATTTATCCGTTTGATTTCTACAACAGATACGTCATATGTTGCAACAAGTTGATCATCTGTCGTAATAGATATCTACAATTATTTGACAATATAAATAGATGTGTCATCTGTTGCAACTAGCTAGTCATTTGTTTATTCATTTTAAGCCATAGATGGGCTAGGAAGAATAAGGTGTGTGCCAATGGATCAACTATCATATGTGTGGGAGTTAAGTATGTATTACTGATAAGGTCACCGGAAAAACACACACAAAGTATAATGTTTTTGTGAATGCAGTTTTTAACCGATTAGGCATTGATCATTCAAACAAGATCCTGCATTTACCATTAAGTTTGATGGGTTCGAAATTGATAAGGCCGAGGACCTCATGAAGATGGTGCAAATACCCTGTTACAAATTATTGACGGTTGTTGCTCGTGTTTATGCGTGTCAAGTTTTGAGAAAGGATCAATATTTGTCGTCACTGCAGAGAACCAATAGCGATTGGACTTAACTTTAAGTGTGCATTGGACCCTTAGAGGGCCCTCGAAGCCTCGCACTACATCAAATAAGAACGAAAAACCAATAGAAATTCCCATGGCAAAATTTATATGATTGGGTTGATCGCTCGGAGTGATGATTATATGCCAGAAGGTGCGGTAGGGGAATGCCTTTGAGGGAAAATGGGTGGTTGATAAAAGACTATATTATCTGAGAGCTAATTGAAGAAGAGACATAGGGTAGAAAGTAATTTCTAACGAATCTGGTCGATGGAGTTATCTTAAAAGATGCGAAATCTAAATCAAGTGCAAATATGAAAGTGTATCTGGTAATGTAATTTCGTCTGTTGTCTCTCTGAAAGAAAAATAATACAGATGGACATTTTGCTAGGGAGCTGCATGGTCGGGATTATCACCTAGATAGAAAATAGGAGAAGACTAACAAAGCATCCTCACGAGCATCGAGGGTTGAAATGATGTACGACAAGGTTAGAAAACTTACGCCAACAACAAATGCAGTTAAAATAAGGAATCTAAGCGAAGGCGATAATTTCTGAATTTTAAATTTCATCCCATGCTTTTTGGTTTATGTTTCCGATCAGGTCCATTGCCATTGACCTGATCAGAAGCACAAACGAGATTGAAAGACAAATTGAGTATCATTACTTCCTTAGCAATATTGATTAATTGATTGTATTTTCTTTCCTTAGCATGCTTTCAACATTCCTTGGAGAAGATCAGATGCTTGCTGTGGTATGTGAATCCGGATAATTTTCAAGCTTGCCTCCAGCTTGCTGGTTCTGTATTCAAGCTGGTCGTTGCCATCTTCGAAGTTGGTAAGGAGTTCCCCATCTCTTGTGAGCTTGATCAGGAACACTACCTTTAAAGTTATGGCATTCTAGAAGCCCTTGAGAACACTTTCTTCAGAAGCCTTAAAGGATACATAGAGGGTCGCTGTGTTTGTTTTAGGTCAAAATATGTTGATGCACGTTGAAGATGTGGTCCCAACAGTTGAACAAAACACTTTTATCGAGGTTTGTCAATGCATCTTGCTCAACCAATTTGATAAATTAATAAGCAAGGAGTTATGTAGCGTATGATCTAACCGACTCTACCAAGACTCTACCAAGCCTATCAAACATTACGTAACTCCGAGCTTATTACCCTACCAAATAAATATGCCTAAGTTAGTGCATAAATCAAATAAGCTCAATCTGTCAGCCTTTCTGCTGATCACCCTTCTCCAATATAGATGAAAAGATATCTGCTATGCAAAAGTCTACACCGTCGCCAGACATGCTAGCAGGGAGAAATAATGAACTACACCTTAATATCAAAAAGAGGATTAAAACAGCAATTTCAGTTAAGGAAAGATATGGATTGGTTTAGATCCAAAAGGATCCTTATGAGAAGAGAAAAGAAAAGAAAGAAAAAAGAATGTGACCTTAAAAAGGAGAGAAAGAAAAAGATGAGAGTTGAATAAAATAAACTGCAGCTGAAGGAAGAGATGAGCTAATTTCTATAGATGTATTGTGTACGTAGACATGGGGTTTTTTAATATTCATTAATTAATATTCATTAATTTCATTAATAATTTGAGGGGCACGAGGAAGTCTAAGACTAGTGACATTGAAAAGACAAGACAAGACTGCTCAATGAACTCACTTTTGAGATATTCAAGAAATATTTTTTACCGCCTTTAGTAGTAAGTACTACTACTTGATATTATCTACTCGGACCAGAAGCTTGTTTCAAAATTAAAAGAGAAAAAAAGATTTTCAAACAGATATGTCATCTGTTGCAACATATATAAATATTTGTTTAGAAATATGAATAGCTCATTTATCTTTTACAACAAATATCAATATCTGTTTAAAAATTCCAACAACTCAATCATCTGTGACAATAGATGAAAATGTCCATTTGATATTTAATTAAATCAGATATGTCACCTATTACAACAAATATAAATATCTGTTTGAAAATTTCCAACAGCTCAATCATCTTTCACAATAGATGTAAATGTCTATTTGATAATTAAATCAGATATGTCATATGTTACAACAGATATGAATATCTGTTTAAAAATTTTTAACAGCTCAGTCGTTTGTTGCAATAAATTTCATTGCAATTGATTTAGGTGGAACTAGGGATGAATGAATGAGCTTACAGGGTCAACTACAAATCTAATTAAGTCTTTCCAATTGTATGGCGTTGATATTGCGTTCATCCCAACCCGAGTCGTTGATCTATCACTCTTGAGTTTAAATGAGTTCTCATCAACTCAATGTTAGGATAGTGATAGTACCTAAGTTGATTTAGGTGGAACTAGAGATGAATGAATGATCTCACAGGGTCAACTACAAATCCAATTAAGTCTTTGTAATTGCATGGCTTTGGTATTACGTTCATCCCGACCCGAGTCATCGATTGATCACTCTGACTTGAAATGAGTTCTCATTAACTCAATGTTAGGATAGTGATAGTATATAAGTTGATTTATGTGGAACTAGGGATGAATTAATAAGCTCACAGGGTCAACTACAAAAATCTAATCGAGTCTTTGTAATTTCATAACGTTGGTATTGCGTTCATCCCGACCTGAGTCATCGATCAATCACACTGAGTTAAAATGAGTTCTCATCAACCCAATATTAGGATAGTGACAGTACCTAAGTTGATTTAGGTGGAACTAAGAATGAATGAATGAGCTCACGGGGTCAACTACAAATCCAATCAAGTCTTTGTAATTGCATGGCGTTGGTATTGCGTTCATCCTGACCTGAGCCGTCGATCAATCACTATGAGTTAAAATGAGTTCTTATCAACTCAATGTTAGGATAGTGATAGTACCTAATTTGATTTAGGTGGAACTAGGAAAGAATGAATGAGCTCACAGGGTCAACTACAAATCCAATTGAGTCTTTGCAATTGCATGGCGTTGTTATTGCGTTCATCCCGACCCGAGTCGTCGATTGAGCACTCTGAGTTGAAATGAGTTCTCATCAACTCAATGTTTTAAAAACTATATCTTTTAAATTTTTTAAAATTATTAAGATCAATTCGGACCAAATTATAAATTTCAAAACTTGTCATTCTTTTTCAAAATTACAAATCAACCCACACAAATCATCCATTTACGCAAAAAAATTTTCATTTCAAATATTAAGTTCTCGCTCTTCTCTCTCTCTATCTCTCTCTCTCTCTCTCTCGGGGTCTCCTTCCCTCTCAATAATACAAACAATAACTACTCCATATATTGCTCAACCCTTCAAAACAGATCGATTTTCTTCCCATTTACGATTACATATAGTTATTTTTTTTGACTTCATTCCCACTTGTATCCGTCATTTTCTCTGTCTTCGAAGGTTACAGAGTTTAAGAAGAGTTCTACATTTATTTTTATTCTAAAAAATAGGGTTTTTTAGTTAATGATGAAAAATAAGACTTTTAGTTGTATTATCTTCGAGAATGGGTTAACAATTTTGAGTTTTGATGCTAAAAAAGTAGGAAGTACCCGAAAAAACCCTAGTTTTCCTCTCAGTATTTTTTTGTTTGTCGTGGTATTGTTGGATAGTGTTTGTGGTGTTGTTGGTGGCTGTTGTTGGTGGTGTTGGTATTTGTATTTTTTGGCGGTAGTGTCGGTGGTCTTAGTGGAATTGGTGGTGGAATTAGTTGTGGTGGTGCTGGTCTATCTGTTGTAACGGGTGGAAGATATGTTGGGAGATATTAAATAAGTCTTCAAACAGATTCCCCATATGTTCCAACTGATGGGTTATCCGTTGGAGTATTTTTTTGTAATGTGGCATAGAATAATTTATTGAAAATTGTCCATCTGTTGCAACAAGTGGAATATCTGTTGGGAGATATTAAATAGGTCTTCAAACAAATTCAGGTTCCCCATCTGTTTCAACTGATGGGTTATCCGTTGGAGTATTTTTTTGGTTATGTGGTGTAGAATAATTTATTGAAATTTGTCTCACCTTTTTTTAAAAAATTATGCAAACATCAAATGCAATGTATTTTTTATTTTTCTATTATTTGTAGTTAAAAGATGTCTCCAAAAGAAAAAAAAGCTGAAAGTGGATAAAGTGGATCAACTTCTGATCACCAAACAAAAAAGGATAGAGTACAGATAGATTCGGAGGAACTTTCAGAACAATCTCAGTCAAGGCAAAATGAAGCTGAGGAAAGTGATAACTCCTCCTCACCAATGGGGCGTGAAATAATATCAAAATTCCATCATGATTCTATCAAAACCATTAGTATTGACAGGTTTTAAGTTGCGATGCCGATGAATAGCCCTAAAGCAGTATTTGGTGATCTTGTACTTAAATATCAGTTGGAGAAACCTTTTGACGAACTTAGGGGTATTATGAAGAAGGAAAACATAGATGGACTTTTTAAGAAGAGCTGTTTTGCATACTTTCTTGAGTTTTCTGGGGCTCGCCTTCTCTGTTTCCAAATTATTATGGTATATGGCCTTCTTAAGCAAAGGATCAAGTATGCGGGGGATGATGGAGGTTTGAAGGACGGCGGGAAAAAGATGGATGAAGTCTGGATCAACTACTGTGGCATGCCGGTTTGTTTTGGATTGAAAGAGTTTTCCATAGTGATGGGCTTGAGATGCGATCGTCCAAAAGAACCTCCCATCAAGAAAACACCCCACAAAGGGTCCAAAAAGCGTAAGGTAAAAAGAGATGGGTTGTTGGGCATTATTTTACCTAGCTACAGAGTGGAGGATTTGATGGTGGATCTCAAGAATAAAGACATACCAAAGCACTACAGGGATAAATTATGCTTAGTTTGGTTTGTCCATTTCATTTTATTGGCAAGAGACATCAGGAAAGTCATAGAAGATGATTTGTTGGCATTTGCTGATGATTTTGGGAAATTCAATGATTATCCCTAGGGATACGACAGCTACTACTTGACTGTCGAATATTTACTGAAAAAGCTAAAGCCAAAGACGACCACATTATATGGCTTTCATGGTAAAATTGATCATTATTTTTACTCATTCATTAATTTATATTGAATATAGTTATGACTTTTTTTTTGCTTGCTTCCTGTTTACAATTTTTAGGCTTGGTCATGTGAAGCCATCTCTCCCCTTCGAAAGTATTTCAAGGATTACCCGGATAAGGGTTCTCATTCAAGGATTCTTAGGTGGTTAGCTACAGCAGAGAGCAGCAAAAAAATATTAATGAGAATGATCTCTTTAACCTTTCGGATGATGTAGTACGTATTCTTTCAACTAAAAGAATTTGCCTCAAAGAAAAATATTGAACTAGATGTTCCATCTGTTGTGACAGATGGGTCATCTGTTGCAACCCATCAACTATAACTAGTGCATCAAATGGGTAATCTGTTGCGATAGATGATCCATATTTCACAACAGATTAACCATATGTTGCGCTGGTTCTCTGAACCCTACTCAATAGATTACCCATCTACTACAAATTATGCAAAACATAGTATCAATCTATTTCAACATATAGATCAGATATTGCGGTAGCTAGATCGTCTTTTGTATAAGTTGGCTGTGTTAACATCCATGTAACTCGAGCCCCATGTAACCCAAATGACTGCGAATTATTATTATATGATTTAAATCCCCCCTGTCTTTTTTTATAGGTTGTGCATCCTTGGATCGTGCCTACCATTGATCATCTGGGGATGACTTTTTTTCTTACTCTGGGTCTTGTTGATACAAAAGAAGACCCAATGGTGGAGTTAATTAAAGAAGGAATTGGATGGAGCAACATCCATAAGAAGAGCAGTTATGCAAGGTCAGCCTAACGTTGAAGCTCTTCATGACCAACCTCAAACTGTAATAGATCCGGGAACTTCTTCTGGGAGTGTTGCTGGCGGAGTTGTTTGTGATGGGGCAACCATCCTGCTACTTCATCTACTGCCAGTCGTGATTATGAGCATATTGGTGCTCAGCAAAAAATAAATATGTTTGAAAATATCCCTTGCACAGGTCCTCCCTCTTACCCCTACACCGGTCCCTCCCACCCTTACAGTGGTCCCTCTCACCCCTTCCCACCCTCATGTTTTCATTGCAAATGCAAAGTATACAAGGACAGAGAGGATAAACTCTTTGATAAGCTAAAGACTATTGCTGAAGCTGCCGAGGAGTTGAAATCCAGGAGGGTTATCATACCATCCAATAAGGTGAGGGAGCCATGCACTCCTACAGTGAAGGTTAGGAGGAAGCCCCACTCTAATAGTTGTTAAAGTTTAGGGACCGCCAAAGAAGGTGGACATATTCGCGGCACTTGGCAAGGAGAAGAAGAAAAAACTGGAAGAATTCATCAAGATGAAGGTTAAAAAAGAATACACCGTGCATTCATTTGCCGCCAAAGACTTCTTGAATATGACAAATATGTGCATGTGGTACGAGGATAAGGTAATTTTACTTTTGCTAACCTAGCCTTCCAATCTACTCCATGAAGAAGAATCTGCACAGCAGATGTGTAATCTGTTGCAAAAACTTGGTATTCTATTGCAACATAATACACATCTGTTGCATAAGTTACGTTGGCTGGGTAATCTGTGAACTGATTCAGAGAACCCTCTGCATTGGATTCTTTTCACTGTGTTTTTATTCCTTACAATTACTAACCTATTTAAAAATTATCTTCTTATACCACAGTATGTTGATGAAATTCTCTGCCTTATGAGGGGAAGGCAATTAGCGTACCTGGATGCTTATGATACTGCTGATAGGATAATGGACCTTAACTTCTACAATAATTTCAAGGATAGGTACGCTAAACACTGTAAGATAGTTGATTCTGGTGGCCCAAGATTTGATCAGTTGTTTTCTACGTTCCAATGGGATGAAGAAGTAATTAAATATGTTAGAAGGAAGAGGCCATATCCACAAGGCAAGAGCTGGATCAAGGCAAAGAGAATCCTTACAGTCGTGAACGTGGATGTCACATATTTTATCACTGTTGATATACTACTATACGAGGGAAAGATTAAGGTTTATGACTGCAACTTACCTGTCTTTAGCGAGAAAACATTTTTAACCCACATGCAACCACTCTTGAAGTTGTTGCCTAAGTTATTGACACAGAGTAAGCTGATGGATTATTTGCCGGCTGAAGTCTTGGCAAAGGAATCATGGGATTTTGAAGGTCTAAATAAGAACATCTAGCTCCCAAGAAATACAACCAGTGCAGTGTGCGGGCCGTACTCACTTGCATACGTTGAGTGTTTGCTGACTGACACACAAATGACCTCTGTGTGTGACATCATTGTGGGAAAGATGCAATGGGTCTGGGAATATGGGGTACTAACTAAATAGTTGGAGCCCGTGTATAAAAAAGAACATATACAAAGATAGAGACAAACACGATAACAAATTTTTATTTCAAGCCAATTCACTTTACATGTAGTGGTAATAATTTTTATGTCTGACCAAGTTGAATTTTTATAATGTAACAGATTTTATATCTTTTGTAACAGATATAGTACCTGTTGTGATAGATTGATTATCTGTTGAAATAGGTTGGTCATCTGTTACGTTATGCAGATATTCCAAGTTTATCTGTCGCAATAGTTATACGATCTGTTGCAACATATCGGTAATCTATTAGAGCAAATAAAAAAAGCAGGAAGACCTGTTATATAATTTCCAATAGATGACCTACGTGTTGCATCTCATGTTGCAACATATGTCTAAATCTGTCTGATAAGAAATGTTGTCTTTTGCAGCAGATGTATTATCTATTGTGATATTTAAATCTAGTACTCCATTCCAGTTAACATGTTCAAAACTAAGGATTAATTATATTCATAGACAGAAGAAAATAAATCGAAGCCTTTGGAAATTACATGAAATAACTCAACAAATATATAAAATGTAAAAAAAATCATTATGGGTACAAAACGATCTACTCTACAAATAAACCAACAAGTTAATCAAGGAGGATAGGTTATTATATTGACAGACTTAATCTATAATGATCTAATCAATATGGACAAGTTGTTCATCATCCGGTGCTACGGAATTCGGCTTTGGTCGTCATGGATTTTTAACATCGGTTGCATACGGCTTCTGAGCTTTCGCTTCTCTGTATTTCTATAAAATAACAGCATATCATTTATGGAGTAATCCGACATCAAGTCCATTATTTGGTACTTGTAATCCATCGCTCAAATACTTGGCATAGGTGGCAACAAAAGGACCGCAATTCCTGCGTTATAAAAAATAGATAATCCATATCTTGCAATTCATGCAAGCGTTGTGAAATTTGTGAAATAAAACTAAATCATGAAACTTAAACTTACAGGCTACCAATGGTTTGTTGAGAAATTCTGTCAACATATTGTACATCAAATGGATTAGCCATTTTATCCTGGTATGCTTCAATCGTCGATCAATCAGTATGAACCTTTTGATCCAAAAATCCACTCACATCAAGGTAAGTAGGCAATATTTTGGCCAGCTTTTGTATCTCAGACGATGGCCCGAAACATCTCCTTCGCGACATCGAGTTATAAACTCGGATGTGCCTCTCTTTTAGAACGACGAAAACCAATACCCAATGAAATTTATCACCACAATTTATTGGGATGTACACTTCGTCGACCAAATTCCAAGGTAAGGCAGCCGAAATGCTAAAACCTTTAATGATGTTGATTAAGCATTCCTCATTTCGAGAAATTTTCGGTTGCTGTTGACAATACCTATCGTAGGCATTATTGATGTAAACTTTATATAAACAATTGCCTGTTATGTATCTGTATTGTTTTTGTGTTTGCTACTTGGCCTTTTTTTGGAGGTAGTAAAAAATGATATCGATGTGCTGTACATATTATCAAATATTTTATATTATGTGACAAAAAATCAATACACAAATGCAATTAAATAAAGTATTAATTAATAGTAATATATATGGCATTTAAACCTCACCATTCCAGCAAGTTTGGGGCTGTGACATCAAATAGAACCAATTCTTCATTTCAGGATGTGCAACAACAAAGTTGACCAAGACTCGATTCTTTCACTTTGTAGCGTTCGTCATTTTGTTTTCTCCATGATGATTTATATGTGTTAATGTCAGGTTCTTACAACAAGAATTGTATAAACTAATATCTATAAAATTGATTTATGTACCTACTGGCATGATGCTTTAATAGCCCATCAGCAATCCATTCTGAATAGTCGTTGATCAACTATGTTAGTTTTTTTGGAGCCTCATCCGAGATGTTGAACCCTTCAAATGGGTAATTCTTTCGTTCTCCCAAACTGACAGGCTCCACTTTTTCTTCATCTTTAGAAGAAGTTGATGGATTATCAACTATGATATTATGCTCTTTGGCAGAGGCTTCTACTGTGATATCCACCTGGAAAGCCAAAATTATCAATGCTAAGTAGAGATATAAAATAGATTATCCATCTGTTGCAACAGATGATTCTTATGTTGCATCAGATGGATTATCTGTTGGGATAAATTTGAATAGGTAATCAGAGCAGTACGATAATTTTGAATAGATGACCCATCTGTTGCAACATAATACTCATCTGTTGAAACAGATAACGAATCTGATGTAATAGGTTAGACAAATTTCAACAGATGTATATATCTTTTTGATAACTTTTAGCAGATGTATCATCAGTTAAAACAAATATGTGACTGTTTGTTTTTTGGAACAAGTGATGTACATTCACCTTCTTCAGCTCATGCTGCTCTCATGTGGCCCTTGCACACTGAACATCTGTGCAAGACAAAGATAGAGGCGTTGTAATCTTGCCTTTTTTAATGATTGATGATGCCTTGGAAGTGTCTTTCCTTCTCTGCTTAGCCACCTTGATCTCTAGTGGAGTGGCTGGATATGAAATCCTCTTTGATAGAATGACACCCCTCTTAGATGTCATTTCCTTTACAGAAGCAGTTAGTGCATTAATGGCATTAATCACTCCATCGTGTTTCGCCTTGCAGTCTTGACATTTGCATGAAGAACATTCGCTAGATGTGGCAAAATCTAGAGAAAAATCTATACAACCATAATGATCATAATCATAATGGCTTGTTGTTTCAAAAACTGTAAGAGGAGCATCATTAGCCCCACCCTCCAAAATTAGTTTTCTTGTGCTGGTTGTTGCTCCAAACAATTCCATTTTTATTCTATCAATGAGCTTAGGGTCCGATAAAATTTACACAGACCGTAAAGTAAGAAAAAATAGCATCTTCAACTCTCGATTGGTCGAAACAAGCCACGGATGGACAATCTAAAATAAATTGGTACATATATTAGGAATGATGATGAAATCATTTAATCATTAATTAAAACAAAAACTTGATTAGAATTGGACTTACTGCTTTCTTGGGAGGATTGAAAAGATCAAGAAATTTTTCATTTTTATCAATTTTGGCCGACAACCATCTCAGAATTCTTAGACAGGAAACTTTTTCCCGGTAGTTCATTTGTTGTCTCAAATAAGGAATGGCTTTAAATTCCTAAGCCTATAACATAACGCCAATAAATCAAAAACATTATTGGATAAAAAAATGATGAATCATATCATGATAAAAGAAATATTTACCATGAAGACCCATGGAAAGCCATATAAGTTGATTATTTTTGGTGTTAACGAAGTCAACAAATATTTGACAGTCATTTTGAAGCTTTCATAACACTAAGGATAGCTATTAAATGCCTTAAGATCCTCGGAGAGATTTATTTAATCGAGGCTTACGTTGTTGTTAATGTCTCTCGCCCAAAGAACATTATGTACAAAACAAACCAAGCACAATGATTGCTTGTGCTTCTTTGAAAGTCCTTTACCTTTCAAAGCTTCTATCAGATTTTTGTTTTTGAAGCTTGGACCAACAATGGACACCAGGTCATCACGATCACTCGAATTGCCTTTTCCTTTTTTGGGTGTGCGGGGTACTTTTTTGTGGGTCAGAGTAGGTATAACTTGAGAAGGAGGATAACATTTTAGTCCGGTAACTATGACAAACTCCTTCCAACCAAAATAAACAGGCATGCCACAGTAATTTATCCAGACCACATCTATCTTATCTTTGTTTTCATACATAAATCTGCGCTTGAGAAGATCATATACCATTTTAATCTGGAAACGAGCATTGTTGTCCTCCGGTAAATCAAGATATTGCCCAAAGCAGCTTTCCCTAAAATAAGAATCCAATTTTTGTTCTTGAAGTATTTTTCTGAAGGCGTCGAAAGATTTTCCCATGACTAACTTAACCACGAGATCACCCGTTAAATTTGTGGCACCACCGTACTGCATTCTTATAGGATAATGATCAATGCTGAAGGTTTTGACCAACTCTTCGACGGAAGGGCTATTAGCATTTGGATCATCTCTTTTGAAAGATTCCTACTTTCCGTGTTCATTATCTTCTGTTCCTGATTAAGATAATGCTTGTAAAGCAATCTCATAGAGTGGTGGATGTAGCTGAGCTGCTACACTTGTTCCTTTACTTATATTTGATGCAGTTTCTTTTCTTTTGGGAGCCATGTTATCTTAAATTAATAGGAACATAACATAGATTATAATTGATTAATGCATAACAGTAATATGATAGTTCCAACAGACAACTAATCTGTTGTACCAGGTATGTTATCTGTTGCAACATATAACTGACCTGTTGTAATGGATGAGTAATCCGTGGGAACCATAAAAATAACACTAATCTTTGCACCTGATATTTTATCTGATGCAATATATAACCGATCCTTTGTAATGGTTGAGTAATCCATTAGAAACTGGAAAACATATCACTAATCTGTTGCACCAGGTATGTTATCTGTTGCAATATATAATCGACCTGTTGCAATGAATGAGTAAATCATTGGAAAGAATAAAAATAGATCACTAATTTGTTGCACCAGGTATGTTATCTGTTGCAATATATAATCGACCTATTGCAACGGATGAGTAAACCATTGGAACGAATAAAAAATAGTCACTAATTTGTTGAAAAATAAAGAGTAAACTATTAGAAAGAATAAAAATAGATCACTAATCAGTTATCGGTTGGATCAATATTGTTTAGATTTCTTCCAAACAGAAGAGTCGTCTATCGTAACAAATGAATGATCTGTTAGATTGTTCACCTGTTGCAAGTTTAGAGATCAAGAAGAAACAAGTGCTAGATCCTATTTTGATAAAAATCAAGACTGATGTTGGTGGGTAAAAGGTAATGGTGTTTGAGATCAGTGGTGATGGTACTTTATGGTACTAAGAGAGGTTGTATGTTCCTAATGTCGATGGGTTGCGACAAATGATTTTGGCTGAGGCTCATGAATCAGGCTATGTTGTTCATCCCGGTTCTACTAAGATGTATCATAATATAAAGAAGATTAATTGGTGGAATGGTATGAAAGAGGATATGGCTGATTTTATGGCAAAATGCATGGTGTGTCAATGGTTAAGGTTGAGCACACGAGTCCTGGTAGATTTATCAAGATATTGAGTTGCTCGAATAGAAATGGGAGGTGATCAATATTGATTTCATTATGGGTTTTCCTTGGTCTCGGAACCAATTTCATTCGGTTTGGGTCATCGTGGATAAGATGACAAAGTCTGCTCACTTCTTGCCAGTGAGGACTACCTTTTCTATGGAGGATTATGCAAAGTTGTATCTTCAGGAGATTGTGAAGCTGCATGGGTTACCTGTTTCTAATATCTCTGATCCTGGAACATAATTTTCATCTCATTTTTGAAGGTATTTTAAAAAAGGGTTGGGTACGAAGGTTAGTCTGAGTACTAATTTTCATCTGCAGATGGATGGGCAAGCAGAAAGGACTATTCAGATATTGGAGAATATGCTTCGGGCATGTGTGATTGATTATGATGGCAATTGGGCTAAGTATCTACCTTTGGTAGATCTTGCTTACAATAATAGCTATCATTCTAGTATTGGTATGGACCTTTTAAGGCATTGTATGGTAGGAGGTATAGATCTTGAGCCTAGTGAGGAGAATATGTTTGGTCTATATTTGGTCTATCAGGCTATGAAAAAGGTGAAGGTGATTCGGGATAGGCTTAAGGCTACCTAAAGTTGCCAAAAGTCCTATGCGAATGTAAAGTGTAGAGACTTAGAGTTTAAGGTTGGGGATAAGGTATTCCTTCAGGTGTCTCCCATGAAGGGAGTAATACAGTTAGGTAAGAAGGGGAAGCTCAATCCCCGGTTCATTCGTCCTTATGTAGTTCTAAGGAGAGTTGGGAATGTTGCTTATGAACTGGAGTTGCCTTCTAGTTTGATCTAGTTCATCCAGTCTTTCATATTTCCATGTTGAGGAAATGCATTGGTGATCCTTCTTCGATTGTTCCTTTGGAGGGGTTGGCTCTCTCAAATTCTCTGTCTTATGAAGAGGTCCCAGTTAAGATATTGGATAGGAGGGTTCATCGGTTAAGGACCGAGGATGTGCTTCAGTGAAGGCTCTATAGTGAAACCATAAGGTGGAAGAAGCTACATGAGAAGTGGAGGAGGACATAAAGTCTAAGTATTTGCATCTATTTTCTACTCTTGGGATTCGTGCAGAAGGTATGTGTCTTCAACACATCTTTATTTTCTAAGTTGGTTAAGGAAAGGTTAATATCTTTACCTTATTGTTTTTAAACTTTGTTAAAGATTAGAAATATATTTGATAATGCAAATGACTCGTGCGTGTGGTTACCCTTGCCATGTTTGTCATTCGGGGACGAATGTTCCTAGTGGGGGAGACTATAACACCCTGAGTTTTGACCCTTAGAAAATTTCTGATTTTTTTGGCTTCTGGTCATGATATGACTATGGGGTATGAGTCATACACTGTGTTACGGTTGGTATGGTCCAGTCGTATGCTGACCAGTTTTTGTTGATGGGATGGATTTTGGTTACTAGAATAGGTACGACTATAGGGTACGAGTCGTATTGGTGGCTACGTGTTATTTGGTTCATTTACGTAATCTTAGACTTTATGGCTTAGGTTGGATCTAAGTACGAGTGGATCACCATGAGTCATAAGTCAGGGTACGAGTCGTACCATGGACTCGAATTAAGGACAGTGTTCAATCCTCTTGGGTTTCTATTCGGCCAGGGGTACGGTTTATGGATACTAGTCATTTTCTTGAATACGACTTGGATTTGGGTGTGTCATACCTTGGACAGTGTGGGGTCCTAGGGGGAATGCCTAGGGTACGAGAGGTGGGTACCACTCGTATAGGTTAGGTACGACTCGAAAGGGCCAGTCGTACCCTATGATGGAAATTTAATGCAGTTTAAGTGAGGGAAATCTGTACATTTCTCCACTTAACCTAATGAGGTCCTATGACTTATATTCCTATTGGGAGGTTATTTTCCCTACTATTCTATTCTCAAACACTTAGGAAACACTTTTAAATACTCTTTAGAATTCTTGGGTAAGAAAGCTAGGGTTTCATCTTAAGGAGTAAATTTGGGCTTGTCTTGGTGATTTCTCTCCATCATCATCTTTGTTTAAGGCATGTTCTCTTTCCTCATTGTTAGTTCCAACTAAAGGCATGGTTTTATACAATGTCTGCACAGTTTGAATGTTGTATGCTTTGGGTTTTCAAATATGATTTGGCAGTTTTATTTATAATTACTTGGCTATGGTTCCCCTATGTTTTTAATTATTCTTTTATATGTTTTAATGATGGTTTGGATACTTGGTTGCATGGTAATGGTTACTTTGTAAAGGATTTTGGTTTTGGAAATACTATGCCTCCAATGTGTTTGATAAAATGCCTATAACAATGTTTTCACTATATTATTGGTTTTTTAATGGAACTTCTACATGGTTTAAACTTAGTAATGGAACCCTAAATGGCTTAAATGGTTTTTCTTAATAAATATACTTGTGGGATACATGGGAATCCCCAAGTTAATTGGATAATGTGATCTATGGGTACATGGGAATCCCTTGATCTCAAAAAGGTTCGACTAAGGACAATACTTGCAAGTTATAGTCGGTATGATGATACCACTACGAATGACCTTGGTTAATAATAAATGGATAATGGTTTGGTTGTTTGGTAATAGTTTTAATTGGTCTTAAAGGGGGTGTATGACAAAGAAGTAGAAGGTGGAGGTCCTGGATCGATCGAAACTGGAAACTCATATTTGCCGATGTGAGGTTTGGTACTAGTGATCGTGTGAATGATGTCATACTTTATATTTTAGGGGATGTACTAGTCATCCTAGGTTTTTTTCTCTAGTTGTGCAGCTTCACGCACTAGGCCCATTTAGTAGTCAGAGCTGAACCTATATAGCCCATGGGTGGTTTTAGGACAGCAAAGCTATACAACCCAGGTAAAGGTTTTGAAGGCATGCTAAACCTAATTCCCTTTATCGGTATGGATATATATATATATGTATGGTATGGATGGATTTACTTGGTTTTATAAATGGTATTATTTTATTCTTATCTAGAGTTTGTGCTAGCGTTCACTCGCTAACCCATCTTCGGGTGGCTGTATCCCTACGCGATGTAGGAACTAACTATTTACTCCTTCTGCTTAGCATTCAAACGCCAGGGGTCAGCTTTGGAATTAAGTGATGATCTTCCATCTATTCGAAAGGCTCCATTTCATGGATGTTATTTCATACTTTGGATTATTTATCGATATTGGTTTTGGCTATGGATGGGGTCATGTCCTAATTAGATCTTATTACTCTTTTGGTTAGAGGCTTTGTGGTACTGCTATGGGTTGGTATGGGTAAGATCGGTATTAGTGATGATGTTAGTATTGGTATTGGTATTGGGGCTGTCATCGGATAATGGGTTATTGGTTGTTCCATCGTATTTTATTTTGGGATTAATTATATTATGTCTTGGAACCCATTTGGTTATGGCCTGGTTTATGACCCTTGATTTGGTATTGGTTGGCTCGATTAAATTTGGTCGACATGGTTTGGGAGACGGGATGACTTGGTTGGGTTGGTCTAGGAATAGACTTATCCCAAAGTCAGTCCCTGTCCAACTATTCTATCTTGCTATTTGTTTGAAATTTAACCAACTAAGAGCAGCCGGTTGAAGGATGGATTTGGGTAACGGGTGTGGTATCCGACCTCAGTCAGATTTGGGATGCCTATTATGACAAGGCCCTGGTTTGGGTCATGTCACTATCTGGTGTGTTATTGCATTATATGTGGATATTATAGAACTGTTAGTGCAAACAGTGTGGGCTACTGTTGTTGGACTTTTTTGTGACGTGTCCTTAGTGTGTATTTTGTATGCTTTACTTTCTACTTTGCTTGGTTAGCCTATGATACGTACTAAGTATAAGTGGACCGTACTCACTCCTACTTCACCCTTTTGATACAGCTTCAGGTTTGGGTGTGCCTCAAACTTATTTATTTCGGGCGCCTTCAGATTTCTCAAGCTAGCGGTTGGACATTTATACGTCCGAAGTTTACCTCTATCTTTTTGTATTAGTTATGTCTTTATTAGTAGTCATAGACAGATATTATTTTTTTGTGGTTATTTTTTTGATATATTTGACTACCGAATTATATTAGTAGTTCTTATACTGTTGACACCAGGTTTTGGGAGTTGTGGTTACAAGTGTTGATTTTATTCTTTCCGCTTTTATTATATCTATGTGGTTTGGCTTCGTTCTAGAAGTCTTACCTTGGGGGCATTTCTATTTTTTCCTCGTGTGTATTATTTAGGTGAGAGGCTTACTTGTAAAGGTTCGCTAAGACAAGTGCCATCATGGCCTATCAATTTTTGGGTCACGATAAATTGATATCAGAGCCAGGATTCATTGGTCTCAATGGTGTAAAATAGGATGTCCAATAGAGTCTCACAGATTGGTACGTAGACATTCGTATCTATCATTGAGAGGCTATGCCTTTAGGAAACTTTTCTCATTTTATTTTTTATCATGTGAAGTTCTTTCATATCTTGTGTTTTGAGTTGTATTTCACTCTTTCTGTACGGATAGTGTGGCTTATGCTACATATCAGTTGGCAGATTCTATGAGAGATTGGTGGAGATCGTTTGTCGGTTGTTGGCCTGTTGATGGTCCTGAGTTGTTATGGGATCAGTTTGTTGATGCCTTTTTGGAGAGATTCATGTCGTACAGTTTGAGAGATTAGATGAGTGATGAGTTTGATCATCTAGAGCAAGGTTCTATGTCTTTTGCAGAGTATAAGGAACATTTTCATGCCTTGTCCAGATATTTCTATTCTTGTATTTCCTTTGAATCTGAGAAGATTCAAAAGTTTTTAAAGGATTTGGATGTCTCTCTTTAGTTGACTATATGTTAGATGGTTGTATTTGGAATATTTTTTCAGAGCATTATCGATCATGCAAAGATGAAAATGGCTATTCTTAGGGTATCGTAGGGAGTCACCAAGAAGGTGAACCATTTTAGTGAGTTTAGAGGTTAGGTCTCTCATGGAAGAGATTTTAGAGGTTCTCGTAGATATCAGCGGAGGATAGTGCAGGTGACCTTATAGAGTTGAGTGGTAGATCTTCAGGTTCAGCAACGTAGGGTGGCCATTCAGGCCCAGTGGTTCCTTCTCCTAATGAGGCGGGTTGTGGGACTTATTTTATGTGTCATGAGGTTGGTCATTTTACCAAGAAATGTTCCCCCAGTGTGATTAGAGCTACTTCTATTACAACTGTAAAAGGTAGAGGTTCTACTAGAGGTGCGAGGGGTAGAGGTAGTGGAGCCTGTGGTGGTGGTCATGGGGATATTTTGCCAATTGGCAGTCGTGGTCAGTGTTATGCTATACCCGCCAAGATAGAGGCAGAGACATCTGATGTTGTGATCATAGGTATCATCCTCATTTGTTCCTGACCTGCATCTATGTTATTTGATCCCGAATCAACTTTCTCCTATGTGTCTGTGTATTTTTCTTTGGGATTTGATTCTATTAGTGAGATTTTTGCCATGTCTATTCATGTATATACCTAGTAGGTGATTTTTTAGTAGTGGATTGAGTGTACAAATCTATGTTGTGGCTTTTGCTAGGCATGAGGCTTAGTTAAATTTGATTGTGTTAGATATGATTGACTTTGATGTTATTTTGGGTATAGATTGGTTGGGTCCTTATCATGTTGGCTTAGATTGTTATGCTAAGACCGTGACTTTAGCTTCATCGGGTGTGCCAAGAATATATTAAAAGGGTGCACTTTATTCGGGTCCTAAGAGGATTATATTGTATGTTCAGGCCCATAAATTGGTTGAGAGGGGATGTTTATCTTACTTGGATCATAATAGTGACACTAGTGTTATTTTACCCCCTTCCTTAGATTTTGTCTATGTTGTTTGTGAGTTTATGGATGTGTTTCTTACGGACTTTCCTGGTATACCTTTAAATTGAGATGTAGATTTTGCTATTAATGTTTAGCCAGGCACCAAGCCCATTTTTATTCATCCTTGTTGAAGGAACTGAAGAATCAGTTGCACGAGTTACTGGATAAGAGATTTATCTGACCTACTGTATCGCCTGTCTTGTTTATGAAAAAGAAGAATGGGTCTATGCATACATGTATTGATTATCAGCAATTGAATAAGGTGATGGTTAAGAATAAGTATCCTCTTCCTCGTATTGATGACTTATTTGATCAGCTACAAAGTGTTGCAGTGTTTTCGAAGATTGATTTGAGGTCCGGTTATCACTAGTTTAGGATTAGACCTTTGGATATTCCAAAGAAAGCTTTTTCAGACTCGATATGATCATTATAAGTTCTTGGTCATGTCCTTTGGGTTATCCAATGCCCTGCCGTGTTCATGGAGTTGATGAATCGGGTGCTTCGATCATATCTTAACTTTTTAGTTATTATATTTACAGATGATATCTTGATTTATTCCAAGAGTGAGGTTGAGCATGAGGAGCATTTACGGATTTTACTTTAGAGACCGAGGGATGAGAAGTTGTATGCTAAGTACTCTATGTGCAAGTTTTGGTTGGATTCTATTTCTTTCTTGGGCCACGTAGTGACTGGGAAGGTATTATTGTTGATCTAGCCAAGGTTGCAGCAGTTTATGATTGGCATAGACCTACTTTGCCTATGGAGATCTAGAGTTTTGTTGGCTTAGCGGGTTATTATCAGCATTTTGCTGAGGGTTTTTCATCCATTGTAGCTCCATTGACCAAGTTGATCCAGAAAAAGATTTCTTTTCGGTGGTTCGATGTTTGTGAGGTGGGATTTTAATAGCTTAAGGATTTGTTGACTTCATCTCCTATCTTTACTTTGCCCAGGGAGGGCGTGGGATTTACTATCTTTTGTGATGCTTTAAAAATTGGGTTAGGTGTTGTGTTAATGTAGTAGGGGTAAGGTTATTGCGTATGTGTCTCGTCAATTGAAGCCTCATGAGAGAAACTATCCTACCCATGATTTTGAGTTGTGCGTAGTTGTTTTTGCTTTGAAGTTATGAAGGCACTACTAGTATGGAGTCCATTATGATATTTTCTCAGATCATCTTAGCCTTTAGTAATTTTTCACCCAGCGATACCTTCACATGAGGCAGTATCGTTGGCTTGAGTTGCTTAAGGATTATGACTTGGCCATTCTCTACCATCTGGGCAAGGCTAATGTAGTTACGGATACCTTGAGTCCAAGTCGACTAGCATGGGTAGCTTGTCACATCTTTCAACTCAGGAGAGGCCTTTGGCCTTAGAGGTTCAGTCTTTAGTTGACCAGATGGTTAGGGTTGATATTTCGACACCTGGACGTGTTTTGGCATTTCTGAAGGCTAGATCTTCTTTGATGGAGCATATTCGAGCTCATCAATTGATGATGTTAGATTGAGGTTGATTCGAGATAAGGTATTGAGTGGGGAGGCTAAGGAAACCTTACTTAATTCAGATGGAGTTTTATGGATTGGAGGCCGAGTCTATGTGCCGAAAGTGGGTGACTGGATTATGTTGATTTTATAGAAGGCCTATTGTTCTATATATTCCATCCATCCAGGTGTGACTAAGATGTATCATGATTTAAGACAACACTACTGGTGGGGTGGTATGAGGCGAGATGAAGCTTTTTTATGGCTCATTTCCTATGTTGTCAGCAGGTGAAGGCTGATCATATAACACCTGGTGGCTTGCTTAAGAGGTTACCCATTCCCAAGTGAAAGTAGAAACGAACCATTATGGACTTTGTGACTGGGTTGCCTAATAATAGCTACTATTCCAGTATTGATATGACTCCTTTTGAGGCGTTATATGGTAGGCGTTGTTGCTCCCCAGTGGGTTGTTTTGATCTTTTAGAGGTGAGACCTTGAGGTATGGACTTGATCCGTGAGTCTTTGGATAGAGTTTGGGTCATTCAGGATAAACTTAGAGTGACTTAGAGTAGGCAGAAGTGCAATACTGATCGTAGACTTCGTGCCATGAGATTTGGTGTTGATGATCATATTTTCCTTCAAGTTTCACCCATGAAGGGTGTGATGAGGTTTGGGAAGAGGGGCAATCTTAGCCCTAGGTATATCGACCCATTTAAGATTCTTCAGACTGTTGGTGATGTGGCCTATGAGTTACCTTTGCCCTCGATCTATCCGATGTTCATCCACTATTTCATGTTTTTATGCTTCGTCGCTATATTCCTGATGAGACTCATGTCATTCGTTGGGAGTCAGTTCAGTTAGATGAGTGTTTGACAATTTTGGCTAGGGGAGTTAGGCGGTTGCGCTCAAGAGTTATCCCTGTGGTTATGGTTCAGTGGCGTCATCACCCTGTAGATGAGTTTATTTAGGAGGTTGAGTCTAATATGCATAGTTATTATCCTCAGCTCTTCATTGATTCAGGTATATATTTGCCTTAGTTCGAGGGCGAGCAAGATTTTTAGTGGTGGATGATGTAACGACCTAAAAATTTGATGAAATATGTGAAATTTGTGATTTTGTGTGATTTAACTATTTTATCTCTCCCTATAGTTGCATCATGGTGTTTCTGGGGTGTGGGGTGATTGGCATGGTTCTCGATGCATTTTGGTATCATTTATGCGATATTGTAGTTTTTGATGGCTTTGAGAGCCTTATTTTTAACTTATGTAGATATCCTTTTCTCCGTGCGATGGATGGCTGAATGAACTATGACAACAGATCCAAAATATCAATTTTAGGCTAGGTAGACCTTTGGTTCGGGTTCTGGTGCACCCGAGCTCATTTCGACCTATTGATTGGGAAGTTAGAAAATTGGAAATATGAGTGTGGGATCCATATTTGGTCGTAATGACCTCGGATGGAAAATAGGACTTCGCCAGGCTATCTGAAACGTCTATTTTAGGGTGGTAAAGTATTTGGTGTGATTTTACGATTTTTAAATCTCATTTCGACCCTTAGTTTGGAAAATTGTGATTTCTAGTTTTAGGGGTCAACTTTGTGAAAATGATATTTTATTCAAAAATTTGACTTCTCCAACTCGTTCGAAATATCGAATTAGTTTGGTTGCATAGTTTGTTAGCGTATATCAGTGTAACAACCAGAGACTACCCATAGTCGTTACACGGTGCTTGCAGTCCTGAGGGACCACAAGCTAACCCATGAGCTGGTACCTGCTGTGAGGACTGGATTATATAATCATAATTGTATAAAAATAACTGAAGTGCCATAAGGATTTAAATATCTGAATTCAAACTGAAATATAAAACTAGGAAAGTAATTGTCTGAATCTGATTAATTACTGATAAACTAAACAACTAACTGACTGTAATGTCTGAAAAGCCTCTAAGATTGACTGACTAAGAGTTGATGGGACAAGCCCCCAACTAACTCCACTGAATACTGAAATAAAGACATGAAATAAGATAGCCTGTCCTCGGGTGATGAGGACTCATCACTGCTACTGTACTGTTGATAATCTGAGGGACTAAGTGCGATCCGATAACTGAGCGTTAGCACCTATGCTATGAGACATCAAAGCTCAAAAGAAAGGTATGTGATTAGTACTTTGAATGTACTGGTATGCTAAATGAGGTAGGCTAATATGCAAGGTTTCATGAATAGGAGTAATGATCTATCTGAACATACATATAAAGCATGGAATATTGAATAGAGAACATGAAGTCTGTAGGTACTGATCATGCATAAAAGTTTGTAAAATACTAAAAATACATGAAAATCCATAGATACTGTGGATGCATAACCAAGTATATGACATGAACTGAGTAAAATCTGTAAACTGTAATACTGGAATAACTGAAATCTGTACGCTTTGGTCAAGCAATACTAAGACTGAAGAACTGAACTGTAACTGAGACTATATCTGAGACTGTGGGAGGTATCATCTAACCGACATTCCCTAATTTGATATAATCAGGGTCCAACCTGTAACCCCAGTTGGAAGAGTGTTAATACCATGTCACGGGTACTAACGCTGGCTGTGTGGATCCACTAAACTGATATCATTTTCATAGAACTAAGGGTGTCAAGCCTAATCTGATGGGTGAGTACTCATATCCTACGCTGGCTACGTAGTTCTGGAGTAAAGAGACTGCTGCTAACAACTCTGCCTATCTGACGGGGAAGCCGCCATCCCTACACTAGCTCGGTGTTAAATCCTACTCCCAACTGAATGACACTGAAACACTAAACTATTCTGAGTTTAATTGACTATTCTGATAATGCTCATGATATAATCTGAAGTTATTCTGGAAATACTGAGACAACACTAAGTAAACAACTACGGTTTCAGGTATTCAATACCCCCAGGACTTAAAACAATAGTAGTAGCATGACACTAAAACATTGAAGGACGTAGCATGAAGACTCTTATTAAATCAATTGCTCTTGTAGGCATTTTATCAAACACTTCTAGTTCATGGTTTAAAATAATCATAGAATTACTAAAGGACCGGCATAATTGACATGAAATTATCATGGAAAACATTAAGTCATGATTTAATTCAATAAATGATAACACTAAAACATGAGGAATCGAATAACAACAATGACTTCATTAGAACAGGGTATTAAATCAAAGTTCATGGAGATTAATGGATGAAATCATGATTTAAAATCAAATAACTTTAAAAGACCATAACTTTATAATTAAAAAGGTTACTTGAGATCCATGGATGAATGGAATCCATGGATAAACATCTAACATACCTAGAATGATGAATTTGGAAGGATTGATGGAGAGTTCTTGAGAAATTGCCTTGAATTTGAGAGCTAGGATTTCTTGTTCTTGAACAAAAGGATCTTTAATTTTGAAGAAGAATTGAATAATGATGACTACTTAGGGCGTTTAGAGGTTAAATTTCGCGTTTTAGGTTAATTAGGGCCGTGGAAAAAGACCCAATTACCATTGGACGAATTTAAAAACGGAAGCTAAAAACTAAAAAACCCAATTTTTGGCATTGGCACAACGCGTCACTATCGCGTCAAGCCACTGAAAAATGGACAACTGGGACCTGGACAAACATCACGACGCGGTGCCATCGCGGTAAAGCTTTGGATGCTATTTTCGACACCTCCGCGACGCGCCAGATCACGGAAACCCACTGGAAATTGACAAACAAAAATTTGGTCTGCTCCGCAATGCGCCATGATCGTGGAGTCACACTAAAAACTGACAATTGTCATTTGGGCTGCCTACGCGATGCGTAGAGGGTTAAAATGACGGTATTTAATGACTGGAATTTAAAATCGCCATAACTTCTTACCCGGTTATCGGATTTGGGAAAATTTTATATCGTTGAAAAGCTAATTGAATTTCCTGTGCAATGACAGCCTCAAAACTGAAAAATAATGAGCTTTTCAAAAATATTACAAAAAAATACTCATGCACTAGGACTTTAGATTATTCTAGGAAAATACGAGGTGTTACAATCCGACTCCGAACGTTTCAGACACTCCATCGAAGTCTGGATTGGACTTAAAGGATAAAAACTATTTTTTTAAAGTTGCAACTGTATTTAAAAATAGTTTTTTTAAACCCTTTTTGGCTCATTTTGTCCGTTTTTACCTTACCTTTTGAGAGTTAAACCCTAAAATAGCGTGAGAGCTTAAAACTGAAGCTTGTGGGAGCTTGGGAAGCTAGAGTAACTCCTATTTCTTGATTCTATTATGGATTTTAAGTGAGATTTTATTATTTTCTACTCTAATTCCTTGATTAATTTCTCAGAACCTAAAAAATCTTAGGGCTTGATTTTAACCACGATTTCACCTTTTCACTTGAATAATGTTTTTATCTTATAATGACTAGTTTTTCATCAATTTAACCTTCAAAAAAACTCTGATTCTTAATTTTAACTTGGATCTCAAAGATTTTATCCGGTAAAGCTTAAAGATGATTTTTCTTCAGTTTGAACCTCATTTTTTACTCGATTTGACTTGAATTTTCGGATATATGTTCCTAAAAATATGAAAAACATATTTTTGGAGTAAAATTACAATTTTGTCCTTTTTTGAAAACCCATTTTGGGGAACCGTTTTGATCCCGAATCAAAAGTAGTCAATATGGGTGTCGTTGATTTTTTTTTTTTGACGTGTAGATTCTATATTTGATATTTTTAGTGGATATCAGGATCATTCGTAAAAAGTAAGATCGCGGATTCAAATTGTAGCAGATCTGTTTCGACATTCGAGGTAGGTTGTGGCTTAACTCTTTCAAACTGGGTTGGGTAGTAAATATTGGAACAAAATGTATGTTAAGGGTGGGAACTAATTATGAAAAATGTCTATCTATGTGTTGTGCCCATTTGGGGGCCTATATGTGATATAATTATCGAAATTGACATATTATATGATATTTGTGATCATGTGGGGTTGTATGTGATATTGATATCCTTGAATACATGCAAATAATTGTATTATGTTGTTAAAATGCTTAATGTGATACCATTGGTGTAAATACCTAAAAGTTTGATAAAATTTGTGATTTTATATGATTTGACTATTTTACCCCTCTCCGTAGTTGCATTATAATATTTCTGGAGTGTGAAAGTGATTGACATGATTTTTAATGTATTTTGGTATCATTTATGTGATATTGTGGTTTTTCATGGTTTCGAGAGCCTTATTTAGACTTATATGGATATCTTTTGATCCGTGTGATGCATGGCCGAATGGACTGTGCCAACAACTCCGAAATATCGATTTTAAACTAGGTGGATCTTTGGTTCGAGTCCCGGTGTACCTAAGCTCATTTCAACCTATTGGTCAGAAAGTTGAAAAATTAAAAATTTAAGTATGGGACCAACATTTGGTCGAAACGACCTCGAATGGAAAATCTGACTTCACTAAAAGATCTACAACATCGAATATAGGGTGTTAGAATATTTGGTATTATTTTACTACTTTTAAATCTCATTTTGATCCTCGATTTGGAAAATTATGATTTTGGATTTCGGGGGTCAACTTTGTGAAAAGAATGTGTTTTTTAAAAATCTAATATCGCCATTGCATTTGGAACATCGACTTTAGTATGGTTGCATAGTTCATTTGCATGTGTCGGACTTCGAACGAATTCGAAGCACCCTGTCGAAGTCCGATCAACTAACAAAAAAACTGCTATTGCAGAAAATCTGTAATAAATAGCAGATTATCACCCTTTTTTGCCCATTTTGCTCATTTTCATCTTAGCTCTTAGGAGTTAAACCCTAAAATAGTGTGGCGGCTTAAAAGTAAAGTTTATGAGAGCTTGGGAAGGTAGATTAACACCTTTTTCTTGGTTTTATTACGGATTAAAGGTAAGAATTTACCATTTTCTTAGTAATTTTTTGATTGATTTCTCAAAACCACAAAAATCTTACGGCTTGATTTTAAACCCTATTTTTACTCATTTTCACTTGAATAATATTTTTATCTTATAATTACTAGTTTTTCATCAATTTAACCCTTCAAACAATTTCGATTCTTGATTTTAACCCAGATTTTAAAGATTTTATCCTGTAAAGCTCAAAAATGGTTTTTCTTTGATTCGAACCCCATTTTTGACTTGATTTAACTTGGATTTTCAGCCGTAGGTTCCTAAAATATGGAAAACATGTTTTGGAAGTAAAGTTTTAATTTTGCCATTTTTTTTGTAAACCCGTTTTGGGGGTCCGTTTTAACCAAGAACCAAAAGTATTCAATATGAGTGTCGTTGGTTTTATATTGATGCATAGATTTCATATTTGATGGTTTTAGTGGAGTTCGAGATTATTCATGAAAAGTAAGGTCTCGGGTTCAAGTGTAGCAGACTGGTTTTGGCTTTCGAGGTAGGTTATGGCTTAACTCTTTTAGACTTGGCTGGGTAGTAAATGATGGTACAAAATACATGTTTAGAGTGGAAAATAATCATGAAAAATGTCTATTATGTGTTGTACCCGTTTGGGGGCCTATATGAGATGTAATTGTCAAAATTGAGTTATTATATGATATGTGTGACCGTGTGGGGTACTATCTGATATTGATTGCCTTGAATACATTGAATAATTGTATTGTGTCGGTAAAATGCTTAATGTTGTACCATTGGTGTATCGTGATTATATTCATACTTTATTGACATATGAGACAAGTGGAAATTCATGAATGAAACAAAAATAATGAGTGGATACTGACTCATGTGGTAGTAAAAATATATCGTTGTGGTTGGTTGTGGAAATATATCATGTAGTTGGTTATGAAAATACTCATTGTGATTGGTTGTAAACATTACATCTTCATATCATACTCATTCATGAAATATTGGTACCACCGTGGCAATATCTGAGAAACACTGGCAACACTTTTTTAAAAGATATTATAACACCTTATAAAACACTTTCCGAGGGATGTGTCGGAAAGGATATATGAGTTATGTGGATTGTATACGGATTGACGAACCCCCATGGGTCCTACATCGGGAAGCTTTAGCTCCGTAGGTATATACGAGAATTGTTTGATGATCCTAGAGGTTGTGCGACAACCTCATGCATCATCATCATCATTATTATATACATTGTACTTACTTTATTGTGTTTATGTTGTGTTTTATTGCTTTATTGACTTGTCATCTATGTATTTGTCTTACCTACCTTTACTTGTATTTGATGATCTTGTATCTACATGTCCTCTCTTGTTCTATTTAGATGTGACATAATGTATACTTGTGTTCTATATCTTAGTGTGTTGTTGTAATATATATGAGATATATTACAACTGTTAGTACAAGCGGTGTGGGCCACCGTTGTGGGAAATATTCTGATTGTAGGTGACGTTCCCTTAATGTATATTTTGTATTCTTTATTTACTACTTTGCTTGGTCGGCCTATGATACCTGCTGAGTACAAGTGGATCGTACTCATGCCTACTAAGCCCTTTTGGTGCTGGTCCTAGCTCGAGTACGCCTCAGCTTGATTGACTCGGGCGATTGTTGGAGCTTCCAATTTAGCGGTTGGATATTCATGCATTCAAAGTTCACCTCTATCTTTCTATAGTAGTTATGTCTTTATTAGTATTCAGAGATAGTTATTATTTCTTTATGGTTATTTTTCTGATGTATTTGACTCTTGGATTATATTAGTAGTTCTTACACCTTTGACACATGGTTTTTGACATGATTGGTATTTTGGATAAGTTCTTTTCTCATTTTTATGATTACTTATATGGTTCGGCTTCGTTCTAGAAGTCTTACCTTGGGATATTTTTGTCTTTTCCTCTTTTCATATCAGTTTGGGTTATAGGCTTACTTGTCAAGGTACACCGGTGACAAGTGCCATCATGACCCTCATTTTAGGGTGTGATAAATTGGTATTAGAGCAGCCAGATTTCATTGGTCTCAATGGTGTAAGAATGAGATGTCTAATAGAGTCTCGCGGATCGGTACATAAATGTTCGTATCTATCTTCGAGGGGATATAGGACATTTTTAGGAAACTTCTCTCATTTTATTATTTATCGTGCGAAGTACTTTCATACCATGTGTTCTGAGTTGTGTTTCACTCATTCTATGCGAATGGAGTTTCTTATACCTCATATCATTTGAGAGTTACTATAAGAAATTAGTGGATATCATTTATCGGTTGTAGGCTTGTTGATGCTCCTGAGTTGTCATGGGATTAGTTTGTTGATGCCTTTCTGGAGAGATTTATGGCTTTCAGTTTGAGAGATCGTATGTGGGACGAGTTTGATCATTTAGAGCAGGGCTCCATGATAGTTTTTGAGTATACGACATGCTTTCATGCCCTATCCAGATATTCCTATGATAGCATTTTCACTTAGTTTGAGAAGATTTAAAAGTTTGCATAGGGTTTGGTTGTCTTTCTTCAGTTGGCTACGTCTCAGATGATTATGTTTAGGGCTTCTTTTCAGAGTATTATGGATCATGCTAATATGACAGAGGATATTCTTGGTGCATCTTAGGAAGGCAACAAGAAGTCGCAATATTTTGGTGAGTTCAGGAGTCAGACCTATCGAGGTAGAGATTTTAGAGGTTCTTGTGGATACCATGGTAGGCCAGTACACGTGATTTTATAGAGTTCAGATGGTGGATCTTCTAGTTCAGTAGTTCAGGGTGGTCGTTTGGGCTTAGTTGTACTTTCTCTTGTTAAGACTAGTCATAGAGGTTGCTATGTGTGTGATGAGATTGGCCATGTGGCCAAGAACTATTCTTGCTGTCTGTTTAGAGCTATTCCTATTTCAGCTGTGAGAGGTAGGGGTTCTACCAAAGGTGCACGAGGTAGAGATGGTAGAGCCTGTGTTGGTAGTTGTGGGGCTACTCAACCAGTTTGTAGTCGTGGATAGTGTAATGCTATACAAGCTAGAACTGAGGCAGAGGCTTTCGATGTTGTGATTATAGGCACCTTCCTCATTTATTTCAGACCTGCATCTGTATTATTTAATTTGGGATAGACTTTCTCCTATGTATCTGTATATTTTACTTTGGATTTTGATTCTGTTAGTGAGCCTCTTGCCATGCCTATTAATGTATCTACTCCGGTAGGTGATTCTTCAGTGGTGGATCGGGCTTGCCGATCTTGTGCTGTGACTTTTGTCAGGCGTGAGATTCTGGTAGATTTGCTTGTATTAGATATGGTCTATTTTAATGTTATTTTAGGCATAAATTAGTTGGATCCTTATTATGTTGTCTTAAATTATTCGCCAAGACTGTGATTTTAGCTTCGTCGAGTGTGCCAAGGATAGCTTGGAAGGGTACACTTTATTCGGGTCCTAAGAGGGTCATATCTTATGTTCAGGCTCGTAAATTGATTAATAGGGGATGTTTATATTACTTGGCCTATATTCGTGATACCAGTGTTGTTTCACCTCCTTCTTTGGATTCTGTCCGTGTTGTCCGTGAGTTTACGGATGTGTTCCCTATAAACTTGCCTAGTATGCCTTCGGATTGAGATATTAATTTTATTATTGATGTTGAGTCGGGCACCAAGCCTATTTCTATTCCTTCTTATTGGATGGCCCCAACAGAGTTGAAGAAACTGAAGGATTAGTTGCAGGAGTTGTTGGATAAGGGATTTATTTGACCTAGTGTTTCACCTTGGGATACACCTATCTTGTTTGTGAAGAGAAATGATGGGTCTATGCGGATGTAAATTAATTATCGATAGTTGAATAAGGTGACGGTTAAGAATAATTATCCTCTTCCTCGCATTGATGATTTGTTTGATCAAGTTCAGGGTGCTGCGGTATTTTCAAAGATTGATTTGCGATCCGATTATTACCAATTGAGGATTAGAGCTTTGAATATTATGAAAATAGCTTTTCAGACTCAATATGGTCATTATGAGTTCTTGGACATGACTTTTGGGTTGACCAATTCCCTTGCCTCGTTCATGGAGTTGATAAATTGGGTATTTCGACTATATCTCGTCTCCTTTGTTATTGTTTTTATAGATAATATCTTGGTGAATTCTAAGAGTGAGGTTGAGCATGAAGAGTATTATATATTGTGCTTCAGAGATTGACGGATGAGAAGTTGTACATGAAGTTCTCTAAGTACGAGTTTTGGTTGGAGTCTATTTCTTTCTTAGATCATATGGTGACAAAGAAAGGTATTATGGCTAATCCAGCTAAGGTTGTAGTGGGTCGTGATTGGGATAGACATACTTCGCTCATCGATATTTGTAGTTTTATTTACTTGTCGAGTTATTATCGGTGTATTATTTAGGGTTTTTCATCCATTACAGCTCCATTGACCAAGTTAACCCAAATGAAGATTTCTTTTCAATGGCTTGTACTTGTGAGGTGATCTTCCTGAAACTCAAGGATTTGCCGACTTTAGCTCTTACATTAGCTTTGCCTAAGGAGGGCGTGGGCTTTACTGTCTTTAGTGATGCTTCAAGTGTTGGGTTAGGTTGTGTTAATGCAGGAGGGCAAGGTAATTGCGTATGCATCTCATCAATTAAAGCCTTATGAGAGGAATTATCCTACCCATGATTTGGAGTTGTGTGTAGTTATGTTTTCCTTGAAGTTGTGGAGGCAGTACTTCTATGGAGTTCGTTGTGAGATCTTCTCAGATCATCGTAGCCTTCAGTACTTCTTTACCAGCGAGATCTTCATATAAGGCAGCATCGTTGGCTAGATTTGCTTAAGGATTATGACTTGACTATTCTCTACCATTCGGGCAAGGCTAATGTAGTTGCGGATGCCTTGAGCTGGAAGTAGACTAGCATGGGTAGCTTGACGTATCTTTTGGCCCAGGAGAGGCTTTTAGCCTTAGAGATTTAATTTTTAGCTAACTAGATGGTTAGGCTTGATATTTTGACACTGAGGTGTGTTTTGTCATTTGTGGATGCTAGATCTTCTTTTATAGAGTAGATTCGAGCTTATTGTTTTGATGATGTTGGATTGAGCTTGATCCGAGCTAAGGTATTGAGCGGGGAGGATAAGGAGGCCTCACTTGATTTAGATGGATTTTTGAGGATTGGGGGCTGAGTTTGTATGCCGAGAGTGGTGATTAGATTAGGCCCATTGTTTCAGATATTCTATCCATCCAGGTGTGACTAAGATATATCGTGATTTGAGATAACACTACTGCTGAGGTGGTATAAGGCAAGATATAGCAAATTTTGTTGCTCATTACCTATGTTGTCAGAAGGTGAAGGCCAAGCATACAAGACCTGGTGGTTTACTTCAGAGGCTACCCGCTCCCGAGTGAAAGTGAAAACGGACACTATGGACTTTGTGACTGATTTTTCTCGTACATCTCATAGTTTTAATAGTGTTTGGGTCATCATGGATCGATTGACCAAGTCAGCTCATTTTATTCCAATTCAGGTCTCATTCACTGCTGAGAGGTTAGCCCCTATCTACATTCATGAGATTATGCGTCTGCATGTGTGCCGGTGTCTATATTTCAGATCAAGGTTTTGTGTTCATATCACACTTTTGGAAGACTTTTCAGGATGAGTTGGGTACTCAGGTTGATCTTAGCATAACATTTCACCTCAGATTGATGGCCAATCAGAGCGAACTATCCAGGTTTTGGAAGATATGATTCACGCATGCGCGATGGATTTTGGTGGACAGTGGGAGCAGCATTTGGATTTAGCAGAGTTTGCATATAATAATAGCTACCATTCCAGTATTATATGGCTCCTTTTGAGGCGTTGTATGGTAGGAATTGTCGCGCCCTAGTAGGTTGGTTCGATATTTCAGAGGTGAGACCTCGAGGTACGAATTTGCTTCGTGAGTCATTGGATAGAGTCTAGGTCATTCAGGATAAACTTAGATAGACTCAGAGTAGGCAGAAGTGTTACGCTAATCATAGACTTCGTGCCTTGAGATTTGGTGTTGGCGAACGTGTTTTCCTTCGAATTTCACCCATGAAGGGTGTGATGAGGTTTTGGGAAGAGGGGAAAGCTTAGCCCCATGTATATTGGTCCATTTGAGATTCTTCGGACTGTTGGTGATGTGGATTATGAGTTGGCTTTGCCCCTTGATCTATCAGTTGTTCATCCAATTTTTCATGTTTCTATGCTTCGTCGTTATATTCCAGATGAGTCTTATGTCATTTATTTGGGAGTTGGTTCAGTTAGATGGGCAGTTGTTTTTTGTTGAGGAGACGGTTTCTATTTTGGCTAGGGATGTTAGGCAGTTGCGCTCCAGAGTGATCCCTGTGGTTAAGGTCCAGTGAAGACATCGACCTGTAGATGAGGATACTTGGGAGGTTGAGTCTGATACACATAGTTCCTATGCTCAACTCTTCATTGATTTAGGTATTTCTTTGCATTAGTTCGAGGACAAACTAGATTTTTAATGGTGGATGATGTAACGACCTAAAAATTTGATAAAATCTATAATTTTGTGTGATTTCACTGTTTTACCCCTCCCCGTAGTTGCATTATGATATTTTTGGGGTGTGGGAGTGATTGACATGATTTTCAATGCATTTTGATATCATTTTTGTGATATTATGGTTTTTGATGGCTTCGAGAGCCTTATTTTGGACTTATGTGGATATCTTTGGATCCGTGTGATGGATGGATGAACGGACTACGCCAACAGCTCCAAAATATCAATTTTTGGCTGGGTAGACCTTTGGTTCGGGGCCCGGTGCACCCGAGCTCATTTCAACCTATTGGTCGGAAAGTTGAAAAATTAAAAATTTGAGTGTGGGATCCACATTTGATCGAAACAACCTCGGATGGAAAATTCGACTTCACTAATAGATCCAAAATACTGAATTTAGGGTGTTAGCATGTTTGGTATGATTTTACGACTTTTAAATCTTATTTCGACCCTCGGTTTGGAAAATTGTGATTTCAGATTTCGGGGGTGAATTTTGTGAAAAAAATATTTTTTTTGAAAATCTGATACTTCCATCGCGTCTGTAACGTTGGATTTAGTATGATTGCATAGTTCTTTTGGATGTATCAGACTCTAAATGAATCACGAGCACCCCGTCAAAGTCCGATCAACCAACAAAAAAACTGCTATAGCAGAAAATCTGCAATAAATAGCAGATTTTCACCCTTTTTGGCCCATTTTGCTCATTTTCATCTTGGCTCTTGAGAATTAAACCCTAAAATAGTGTGGGAGCTTAAAATTAAAGTTTGTGAGAGTTTGGGAAGGTAGATTAACACCCTTTTCTTGGTTTTATTACGGATTAAAGGTAATAATTCACCATTTTCTTAGTAATTTTTAATTAATTTCTCAAAACCCCAAAAATCTTAGGGCTTGATTTCAAACCCCATTTTCACTCATTGTCACTTGAATAATATTTTTATCTTATAATTACTAATTTTTAATCAATTTAACCGTTAAAACAACTCCAATTTTTTTATTTTAACCCAGATTTCAAAGATTTTATCTAGTAAAGCTCAAAAATAATTTTTCTTCGATTTGAATCCCGTTTTTGACAAAATTTAACTTGGATTTTTGGTGTAGGTTTCTAAAAATATGAGGAACATATTTTTGAAGTAAAGTTTCGATTTTGCCCTTTTTTCAGAAACTAGTTTTGGTGGTCCGTTTTGACCCCAGACCAAAAGTAGTCAATATGGGTGTAGTTGGTTTAGTCTTGATGGATAGATTTCATATTTGATATTTTTAGTGGAGTTTGAAATTGTTTGTTAAAAGTAAGGTCATGGGTACAAGTGTAGCAAACCAATTTCGATTTTCGAGGTAGGTTATGGCTTAACTCTATCAGATTGGGATGGATAGTAAATAATGATACAAAATGCATGTTAAGGGTGGAAACTAATCACGAAAAATGGTTATTTATGTGTTGTGCCCGTGTGGGACCTATATGTGATGTAATTGTCGAAATTGAGTTATTATGTGATATGTGTGACGTGTGGGGTCCTATGTGATATTGATATCCTTGAATACATTAAATAATTATATTTTGTTGTTAAAAGGCTTAATGTGATACCATTGGTGTATTGTGATTATATTCATACTTTATTGACATATGAGACATGTGGAAATTCATGGATGAAACAAAAATAATGAGTGGATATTGACTCATATGGTTGTGGAAATGTATCATTATGGTTGGTTGTGGAAATATATCATGTAGTTGGTTATGAAAATACTCAATGTGATTAGTTTTGAGAATTACATCTTCATATCATACTCATTCATGAAACATTGGTACCATCGTGGCAACATCTAAGAAACACTGGCAATACCTTTTTAAAAGATATTGTAACACCTTATAAAACCCTTTTCGAGGGATGTGCCGAAAAGGAGATACGAGATATGTGGATTATATATGGGTTTATTAACTCTCCATAGGTCCTATGTTGGGAAGCTTTAGCTCCGTAGGTGTATATGGGGAATGTCCGACAATCCCGAAGTTTGTGAGATGACCTCGTGAATCATCATCATCATATACGTTACACTTACTTTATTTTGTTTATATTGTGTTGTATTGCCTTATTGACTTGTCATCTATGGTCTTACTTTCCTTTACTTGTATTTGATGATCTTTTATCTATATATCCTCTCTTATTCTATTTATATGTGACATAATGTATACTTGTGTTCTATATCTTGGTGTGTTATTGTAATATATGTTAGATATATTAGAACTGTTAGTACAAGCGGTGTGGGCTACCGTTGTGGGACATTTTCTGATTGTAGGTGACGTGACCTTAGTGTATATTTTGTATGTTTTATTTACTACTTTTCTTGGTCGGCCTATGATACCTACTGAGTACAGGTGGACCGTACTCATGCCTACTGCGCCCTTTCAGTACAGGTATTAGCTAGAGTGCACCTCAACTTGATTGACTCGTGCAATTGTTGGAGCTTCCAAGGTAGGGGTTGGACATTCATGCGTCTAAAGTTCACCTCTATCTTTCTATAGTAGCTATGTCTTTATTAGTATTCGAATACAATTATTATTCCTTTGTGGTTATTTTTTCAATGTATTTGACTCTTGGATCGTATTAGTAGTTCTTACACTATTGACACTTGGTATTGGACATGATTGATATTTTGGATAAGTTCTTTTCGTATTGTTATGACTGCTTATATGATTCCGCTTCATTCTAGAAGTCCTACCATGGGATATTTTATTCTTTTCCTCTTTTCGTATTGTTATGATTGCTTATATGGTTCGGCTTCATTCTAGAAGTCCTACCATGGGATATTTTATTCTTTTCCTCTTTTCGTATCAGTTTGGGTGATAGGCTTACTTGTCATGGTACGCCGCGACAAGTGCCATCATGACCCTCTATTTTGGATCGTGACAATTAGTATATTGTAATTATATTCATACTTTATTGGCATATGATACATATGGAAATTCATGGATGAAACTAAAATAATAAGTGGATATTGGTTCACGTGGTTGTGGAAATGTATCATTGTGGTTGGCTATGGAAATATACATGTGGTTGGTATTGTAAATACTCATTGTTATTGGTTGTGAGCATTTCATCCTCATATCATACTCATTCATGAAACAAATGGTACCACCATGGCAACATTTGAGAAACACTTGCAACACCTTTTTATGATCGAAAATGTGACGTCATATAAAACCCTTCCTGATGGATGTGCTAGGAAGGAGATATGTATATGGATATATGGATTGTATATGGGTGGACGAACCTCCATGGGTCCCATGTTGGGAGGCTTTCCTCCATGGGTATATACGGGGATTGTACGATGATCCCGGAGGTTGTGCAACGACCTCGTGCATCATCATCATCATTACCATCATCATCATCATCATGTACATTGTACTTGCTTTATTATGTTTATGGTGTGCTTGTATTGCCATATTAACTTGTCAGCTATCTATTTGTGCTATATTCTTGACTTATAATTGTCTAATTATTCTATCTTCCTTTGTTTGTACTTACTGCTCTTGATTATACATGTTCTCCTTTTGTTCTACTTATATGTGATATTGTGTATATTTGTACCCCTATCTGGTGTGTTGTTGTATTATATATGGATATTATATAACTATTAGTACAAGGGGTGTGAGCTACCATTGTGGGACATTTTCTGATTGCAGGTGACTTACTCTTAGTGTGTATTTTGTATGCTTTATTTTCTACTTTGCATGGTCGGCCTATGATACCTACTAAGTACAAATGGACTGTACTCACTCCTACTTCACCCTTTTGGTGCAACTTCAGGTTCGGGTGCGCTTCAAAATGGTTGATTTTGAATGCCTTTAGATTTCTCAAGGTAGAGGTTGGACATTCATATGTTCGGAGTTCACCTCTATATTTCTGTATTAGTAATGTTGTTATTAGTAATCGGAGACAGATGTTATTCTTTTGTGGTTATTTTTTTGATGAATTT
This sequence comes from Capsicum annuum, assembly GCF_002878395.1. Taxonomy (NCBI): domain Eukaryota; kingdom Viridiplantae; phylum Streptophyta; class Magnoliopsida; order Solanales; family Solanaceae; genus Capsicum; species Capsicum annuum. The sequence goes on along the minus strand of NC_061121.1, from coordinate 221,760,334 downwards.
GACTCCTGGATTGTATTAGTAGTTCTTATACTGTTGACACTAGGTTTTGGGAGTTATGGTTGCATGTGTTGATTTTATTCTTTCCATTTTTATTATATTCATGTGGTTCGGCTTCGTTCTAGAATCCTTACAGGAAAATTTTTGTCTTTTTTTTCTGGATGTATATGTCACGACCCGAGACTGCCCTTAGTCGTAACACGGTGCTTGGAACCATAAGTAATCCTAAGTTAATCCATGAATTGGCATGATACTTGAGAAACTCATTGAGCATATATTAAATAGTTGGCTTTGCTGTACGAAATCATAATCCTAATGAAATATGAATAAGTATGTAACTGATAAAGTTTACAATCTGATAAAACTGAAGAGAGAACTGAAATTCACATTTCATGACTCAGACTGAATATCTATGAAGCCTCTACTATACTGACTATATATAGTTGGGACATGCATCCAACTACTCCTAATTAATACCTATGAATAATTAAAATACAACAAAGTAGAAGAACTAAAATTAATTAGAGTCCCCAAAATAAGAGAAGTCGTCACCTGCTGGCTGGAAGCTACAAACTGTCTGATTATGTCGTGTAGTCTACAACTGGTACTTACATTATTAGACAATGTAGCACATAGATATATATTTGAATCAGTATTTCTGGAATGTACTAAGTAAGTGAGGGTGAATGCAATAAGTAAAACAGATTTCATACGCAATCTCAAAACATGCATTCTAAGTGCAAGTAGACTCACCAACAGACTGAAATAAACTGAAAGCTGAATTATCTTAAAATATGAGTGACAAACATTGTCTGATAAGCTGGTGCATCACTACACTTAGTTACTTAAATCTTTAATTTTGTAGAATAAGTAGAATTGAAGCTAGGAAGCGGTAAAACATGAATACTGTATGTAAATCTCATGTAAAACTGAATAGACTATAAAACTGAACTTAATCATGCATGGGTACTGATAGTGAATAATAACATGAGCATGTAAAAACGAGAATGCAAGACCAAGCATAAACATATTTTCTGAGATAATCTGTAATCTGAAAGACTGAATTTTGTATAACTGAGCAACTGAAAATCTATATGCTTCGGTCAAGCAAACCTAAGCTAAGACATACTGAATACTGACTGAAACTGTGAGAGCTATCATGTAACCAACATAAGCCATGTGAGCTATCATGGAGTCCAACGTCTAACCCACATTGAGGAGGGTTGTTCTATCCTTGCCATCAGAGTAGAACCTAAACTGAACTGCAGTGATACTAAAATGATATCTCGAAGGATGAAGGTGTCATGCCAAACTGACGGGGGACCCTACAAAATCTACGATGGCACCGTAGGTCTAGAACTTAGGGATTGCTACTAACGTCTCATGCCTAACTGATGAGGGAAACGCCATCCCTACGTTCATTTGGTGCTAAATCCTACTGTCAAATGAAAGACACTTAAATACTAACTGGTGCATGCACTGATAATTGATAACTGATAAGTTAAGGTCATGATATTCTTAAAATAATAGTGTATACAGATTCTGAGGTAACTATTAACATATAAACTGATAATGCTAAACATGATCATGGTGTTTTGAATATGATATTAAAATCATGATTTGACTCAATTGTTACTTGAAAATTGAAAATCATGTAAAACACATTGGTATTAGGTGTTCATAACCTGCCAGCACTAAATAACCATAAATCACGATATCAACACTTAAAACATTCCACCAAACATGTGAGAATCATGAACATGAACATGGGAATATGTTAAACATGGAAAATCAACATGATTACATGGATAAATTCATAAATTGGGGATTTAACATGAAATTCACTTGAATATGACATGGGAGATCAAATCTTGAAACATGAGATAACCTAACTTTTCATGAAATCACACTTGAACATGAATTGAGTTCAAAATACTAAGGAAGAACATGAATTTAACTCATCTTGAACATAATAAACTTCACAATAGAGGAAAAACTCATACTTTACTCAAAAAGGTATTTTGGCGCTCAATGGGTGAAAGGACCCATTGATGAACACCCAAATACCTTAATTTTCTTGACTTGTGAAGAAAGCCTGAATCTTGGGACTTGAATGATGAACTTGTGAAGGAAATCGTATTCTTGATATTTATTGAAGATTTTCTTGAACTTGTAAGCTTGAATTCATGGATTCTTGGGAAGAGAAAACCTGAATTTCTTGTTCTTGGGAAGAAACCCTAATTTTATTATTCTTGAGAGTGGAGAGGATTAATGGCATCTAAAACTGATTAGAAAAGGCTAATAACACCTATTTGATACTTTATGTAGTGGGGGAGGTAGGGTTTGAGGTGGAGAAAAAACCAAAATACCCCTAAGAAACTGAATAAAAATTGCTGAATTTCTTTAGTTGATGACTTGGCTGATAGCTTGTCAACTAGTTGACAACTATCAGCCTAGTAGTCAACTCCTTCAGTGATACTGCCTAAGGTTGACGACTTTAGCTGATAGCTTGTCATTTAGTTGACTTCTTATCATCCTAGTCGTCAACTCCTTCAGTGGTACTTCTTAAGGTTAACAACTTTGGCTTATGGCTTGTTAACTAGTTGACAACTTATCAGTCTAGTCATCACCTTGATGACAGATGGACATGCTGAGGTAAAATAGTCATAACTTTCCACTTTGATATTGGATTAAGATGAAACTAAATGAATTAGAAAGACGAATCAAAGAACTTTCATTTAATATATAGTAGTACACTTGAATCAATATATTTAGGGAGATACACTTGTTTAAAGTTGACCCTTGTAGGATCGAATACAAAAACTCAATCGATAAAAGTGTTCTTAGCTCGACTTTGATCTAAGTGCTTCCCGTGAACATTATTCGCATCAAAAACTAGGTAAATGATCATGAAACATATATTCACATCAGAATCATAGGATTAGAGTTTATACATGTTGAAATGATAGTTCGAATTCTAGCTAAAAAATGTGGGGTGTTAAATTATCTTTCCTTTGGAATCATTCATCCTCAAATTATGGGTAGGAACTTATTGAGACTTTATAATTATGGAATAAGGTACACATGATATGTCTGCTAATGAAGGATGTAGCTGCGCCGAAACATGAAAACTTCCATCGTGAAAGTGATTTCTGAGTTGACTTGACTCTATTGACCATAAGAAGCTGATTCATGCTGAGAGTTTAGAACTCACTTGAAATGTTCATGATTTGATCATACATATACAACTGCAAAGTGATAACTGATGCAACAAAATCCCAAGAATTACTGAGGATGGAAAAAAGTACGTAACTTCTCATTAGGAATTGTCCCTCAACAAAACACATATAAGAATGAAAAGAAAAGGGCTTCATGGCATGGCAAAGTACATTATGTAAGCACGAATCATGAGATGGCGAGACTGAGGGCATACAAGGGGTATTGCACTGTCTAAGTTGAAATACTTGGAAAACTGAGATTATTCGTTGAACACTTATGAACCAAGTCATGACTAAATAGTTGAATCTGATGCATAATGCTTAGTCTGAACTAAATCCGCAACTTACATGTATGCGAACAAATTACGTCATGGGATATCCATATTCATGAAACTTCGGTTAGAAAGACTAGATGGAAAACTAGAGGATCTTATCTTGTCTGATTGGTAAACCGAATTGCTGGCTATACAAACTAAATTATACTAAAAGCTTATACTCGATTGGAGTATTTCTTTAAAGTTTTGCTAAGAAGTGTTAATAACGTTAGGGATTAATGGATCTTGGGAACAATTTGAATAAGATATCTGAGTAAGGAATCTTAATATGGCTATAACTCTATAATATGGAACATAGGCCTATGAAACATAAGCTGGGATAGAACTACTAAGCCTTATGCAGTGCAACTGCTAATTTTCAAGCTTAGCCATACTTCTTAAATACTTCCTCAACTATACTTTTCCCCTTAAATACCATGCTCATTTGATTCAACTTTTAATTCTCACATGGGTATGTATAACCATTCCAGCCAAAGTCTGAGTTGAACTACCTACTCTTACCATCTTCAATCCTGACTCAAAATCACAAAGCTCTACATATAACACCATAAGACTAGTCTGGACCATGAATTCAATACCTCATGCATTTTTATAGCTCTCATCTCAAGAATAATTATTCTTACCATTTTAACAACTAACTTCAACCTCTTACTAGGAATTAACCAGTGCACAATGCACCTATCCACTTACATACCCCATAAGAACTTCTAGGCAACCACCCATAAAAGCATCTTTCTCATTTTATCTAAACTTTTATCAATAAAAACTTTATTGGATTATCCTTAAGAAGACATACCTAGAATTCTCAACTAACCATGATATGTATCAAAAGCTCTACCTCAACCATCCTTCAAACTTATAGCCTTACATAAAACAAGCATACAACAATCTTTCCTCAACAAGAGCATTTACTCTCTTCCACCTAAACAACCATTCATCACTACTATCTTTGCATAAGGAGAGGTTATTGAAAGGTTAGAATATGAGAAAATAAAGCATGAAAAATACTATGCATAATTTTGACACTTAACTGAGGCCTGAGGAATGGAGTCAATAGCATAATTCATTAAAAACATCTAAACGGAGGACATACATGACATAATCTAAATTTTGCTACTCATTATAACTTACCATGAGTTCTGAGAGGTGAGCATATTATAAAGCATAGGTGCATGAGTCATAAGCTGCATGACCTGAGTTTGGAGTTCATAAATTCATGGAACATGATTCGTACTGCTGAGCAAACTGGAACTCCTTATACTAGGAACTGGAAGCATACCTGATTCTATGGAAAATGCATAAATATAAGTTATGATCATGGAGCTGACATGTAAGGCATAAGTAAATATCATGATGAATGAAGTACAAAACTTTGCACTAAGAGAAGAATGGGTTAGGCATCATCCTCTCTTACTGCTGTTCTACAACATACAAACATCATTACTAGAATCTGAGTGCCTGACTTGATTACTTATTCTATCATCTCCACCTTAGATTTAAGCCATCATTCTAAGTCTGTGGACCCCTTTTAAATAAAATCTGAACTGAACTACAACCACTTTACTCTAGAGCCCGAGACATAACAATACACATAAATACTACACTCACCCTGAAAGACTGCACCTGAAAGTGTAAAACCCACTGCTAATACTTTCTTCTGAGATATAACTCTTAGCTTTCTATAGCCCCAATAGTCATCATACAATAACTTAAACACTGAGTAACTTAGAATTTTCAGGAGTATCACCATACCATGAGTTCGCACCATCCAGAATTTCAACTCTTCTTTCTATTATATCAATCATCCAAGATTCAAACTTACATTCTAACACGTAACATCGATATTCCTAAACATTTAATGAATTATACTACTTACATCATAGCCTACTAATATTGCATCTCTAAACTTATATTTTTCTTAAATCATGAGAATTAACATTTCACTAGAACATCCGACATCAACAACCTATAACACATAACTTAGCTAGTAAGAACATGACATACTACATTACTAGCCTCATTCAGACTTATCAACTCTATGGTACTATTTAATCACACACCTTAAAATTTGGAAATACTACAACCACATATCTCCTTGGGTACACCTCTAGATCATACCCACATCATCATACTTAATTTTGAATCAGTAAACTTAAATTCTTGCATACACTACTTCAAGCCTACTAGTCCACCTTTCATACAACTAGCCCCATGGATACATAATCTACTAAATCTAGATAAACACTATTCCTAATTTACTGCTGCTAAACTTCTGGGTTTATGCTTCTAACTCTAGATTACATGCTATCATAGTATTCTGAGAAAGGATCTGAAAGCACATCAAATTCATCTCAATGCACGATTTTCATGAACATGAATGAAATCTTTTATACTCTAGAACATAAAGGCACTAATAGGATACTTTTGAGCCTGCCTACAATCCCATAACTGTCTAAGATAACTATGTCTGTAAGGATTTAAGTTGAGTTATTTCTGTTTCCTTAAGAATAAGGCAAAGTTGGCACGAATGGATTAACGTAAGAATCTGCATGAGTTCCTTAGAGAACACTTCTACTACACGATCTGAGACGTGAAAAAAGGAAAATATTTCTTAAATGCCATATAGCCTCTCGAAGGAAAGTACAGACGTCTCCGTACCATTTTGCAAGGCTCTACTCGACACAGCTTTATAGATACCCTAGGACACTTGAACCTTATGATTTGATACAAAGTTTGTCATGACTCGAGTCTACCCCTAGTCGTAACACGGTGGTTGGAACCACAAGTGATCCCAAGCTAACCCATGAACTGACATGATACTTGAGAAACTGATTAAGTATATATTAAATAGATAGTTTTTCTGTGCAAAAATGTAATCATAATAAAATATGAATAAGTATGTAACTGATAAAGTTTACAATCTGATAAAACTAAAGAGAGAACATATTTCATGACTCTAACTGACTATCTATAAAGCCTCTACTATACTGACTATAGATAGTTGAGACATGCCTCCAACTACCCCTAATCAATACCTGTGAATAATCAAAATACAACACAATACAAGAACTAAAGTTGATTGGAGTCCCTAAAATAAGAGAACTCATCACCTGCTGGCTGGAAGCTGCAAACTGTTTGATTATGTCGTGTAGGCTATAACTGGTGCCTACATTATTAGACAATGTAACACACCAACATATATGTGGATCAGTACTTCTGGAATGTACAAAGTTAGTGGGGTAAATGCAATAGTAAAATTGATTTCATATGTAATTTTAAAACATACATACTAAGTGCAAGTAGACTCATCAAGAGACTGAAATAAACTGAAAGTTGGAGTATCTTAAAACATGAGTAACAAACATAGTCTGATAAGCTGGTGAATCACTACACTTAGTTACTTAAATCCTGACTTTTGTAGAATAAGTAGTTTTGAGTTGGGAAGCGATAAAATATGAATACTATATGTAAATCTCATGTAAAACTAAATAAACTGTAAAACTAAACTAAGGATCATGCATGGGTACTGAACGTGAAAAATAATGTGAGCATGTAAAACTGAGAATGAAAAACCAAGCTTAAATATGTTTTCTGAGATAATCTGTAATCTGAAAGATTGAATTTTGTATGATTGAATAACTAAAAATTTGTATGCTTTGGTCAAGCAAACTTGCGTTGAGACATACTGAATACTGACTGAAACTGTGGGAGTTATCATGTAACCAACATAAACCATGTGAGCTATCATAGAGTCTAACATCTAACCCACATTGAAGAGGGTTGTTCTATCTTTGTCATCAGAGTAGAACCTGAACTGAACTAGAGTGATCACTAAATTGATTTCCCGAAGGATGAGGATTTTATGCCTAACCGATGGGGGACCCCTCAAAATCAATGGTGGCACCATAGGTTTGGAACTTAGGGACTAATACTAACGTCTCATGCCTAACAGAGGGGAAAATGTCATTCCTACATTCACTTAGTGCTAAATCTTACTCCCAACTGAAAGAAACTGAAATACTGACTGGTGTATGCACTGATAACTGATAAGTTCAGGTCATGGTATTCTGAAAATAATAGTGTATACAGATTTTGAGGTAATTATTAACATATAAACTGTTAATACTCAACATGATCATGGTGTTCTAAATATGATATTGAAATCATGATCTGACTGACTTATTTCTTGATAAACGGAAATCATGTAAACACGTAGCTATCTGGTGTTCATAACCCGCCAGTATTGAATAACCATAAAGTACGATATCAATAATTAAAACTATAGAATGGGAATCATGGTTCAAAAACCCAAAACATGAAATTCTACCAAACATGTGAGAATCATGAACTTGAACATGGAAATGTGTTAAACATGGGAAATCAATATGATTACATGGCTAAATTCATAAATGGGGATTTAAGATAAAATTCACTTGAATAAGACATGGGAGATCAAATCTTAAAACATGATATAACCTAACATTTCATGGAATCATACTTGAACATGAATTGAGTTCAAAATACCATGGAAGAACATGAATTTAACTCATCTTGAACATAATAAACTTCACAATAGAGGAAAAACTCATACTTTACTCAGAAGAGGGTTTTTGGGCTCAATGGGTGAAAGGACCCATTGATGAACATCCACATACCATAATTTTCTTGACTCGTGAAGAAAGTCTAAATCTTGGGAATTGAATGATGAACTTGTGAAGAAAACCCTATTCGTGATGTTTCTTGAAGATTTTCTTAAATTTGTAAGCTTGAATTCTTAGATTCTTGGAAATAGAAAACTTGAATTTCTTGTTCTTGGGAAAAAACCCTAATCTTATTGTTCTTGAGAGAGGGGAGGATTAATGGAATCTAAAACATATTAGAAAAGGCTACTAACACCAATTTGATGCTTTATATCTTGGGGGAGGTATGGTTTGAGGTGAGGAAAAGACCAAAATACTCTTAAGAAACTGAATAAAAATTTATCAACTTCTTCAGTGATACTGCTTAAGTTTGACGACTTTGGTTGATGGCTTGTCAACTAGCTTATTAACCTAGTCATCACCTTGATGACAAATGGACATGCTGAGGTAAAATAGGCATAACTTTTCACTCTGATATCAGATTAAGGTAAAACTAGATGCATTGGATAAACAACTCAAACACCTTTCATTTGATATATAGTAGGACACTTGAATCAATATATTATGGGAGATACACTCATTTAAAGTTGACCCTTGTAGGATCGAATATAAAAACTCAATTTATAAAAGTGTTCTCAGCTCGACTTTGATCTAAGTGCTTCACATCAAAAACACTTAATACTCAAGGTAAATGATCATGACACATATATTCATATGGGAATCATAGAATTAGAGTTTATACACGTAGAAATGATGGTTTGAATTCTAGCTAAAAATACAGGGTGTTACAATATCAATTTGGATGAGAGACTTACTTGTCAAGGTTCATCGAGACAAGTGCCATCATGACCTATCGATTTTTGGTTTATGATATTGCCGATATCCTTTCAAAATATATATTGTGTAAATCAGACACAGTGATCATAGACTCCTAATGTTAGGAAATATGGTTTCCAGTATTGGTCCCCCTGAGACTACACCTTCTCGATGAGCTACACAATTCCCTTAAGCCCAAATTAAAATGGTCTTACACATACCATCAACCATGGAGTTTTTTATTAAGGCATTCCAAAATTGGTATCGTCATACCAATAGAGTTGCAAGTTATTTCAATTATGCCAAACCATAACCATTTAACCAACTGGACCCCCAATTCTATTTCAAAATTCAAAACCATAGGCCCCAAGGGTGTTCAAAAACCTCTTTACCTTTTTACCATTTAATGCCATGTAAGAGTTCAAAAAATGAGTTAAACTCTATAGAGTCTTTGTTCAAAGACAAATTACGATATGGGTTAAGGATCATGTCATAACATCAGCAAAATCTGTTATATTAGGAAAACCAAATTGCCAAATTCCTCCATTACCATGACTAAACCATTTAAAATAAGAAAAAAATAATGCAAGAGTTTAACAACCAAAAACCCTCAACCCTAATTTAATCAAACATTCAAGAACACTTAAATATCAAGTAAATTGATGCAATAATACAATAATTAAAATAGGAAATATCCAACATGCCTTTTTGATGGAAGAAATTTGATAAAAGCTAGAATCCTTAACTTTGAAGCTTGACTCTAGCTTGAAATTGATATGAAGACTTGGATTAATTTTCATACCCTTGATAACAAAATTGGTGAGAGAACATTGGGAAGAAACTTGAACTTGAAGTCTTGGAAGTTGAACTTTGGGGACGAACCCTTATTTGTTGTTCTTGAGAATTTGGGAGGAGAGGAATTCTGTATTTGGGTTATGGCATGAGGAAAAGCACATTAGTATTAGTTATAGAATGATTTAGGAAGTAAATGACTAGTTTGCCCTTGAAAAACAGAAGAGAAACGTGTGTTTTAGTGTCTCTGGAAACATGGGCATGCCACTTCCTTAATGCGGAGCATACAAGGCATGCCACACTCTTATCATAAAGAACAGAGGGTGTGTCATGCCCTTATCGCGCACCCTTACTAATTTTCTTGCAAAAATGCTCATAACTTTTTGCTCGGGTATTAGATTAAGGCAAAATCGGTGGTGTTGGAAAGATGAATCAATTATCTTTTATTTGGTGGGTATTGAGCTCCAAAATACCTTATATTCAAGAATTTATATATGTTCAAAGTTGACCCTTGTAGGATCGAATACCAAAATTCAGTTGATAACAAAAGTTCTCAACTCAACTTTACTCTAAGGATTTCCAATGAACATTTTGGTAAATGATCATGACATTTATATTTACATAAAAATCATTGAGTTCAAAATTATACACGTAGAAATGATGGTTCGAATTCTAACTCGAAAAGATGGGGTGTTACAGTATGATATTTGTATATGAGGACCCACAAAAATAGCTAAGAGAGATAGAATAAAAAATCAATTGTATGAGAAAGAAGGAGAAAGTTGTATTGGCTATATATATTGCGTATAATATTTGTATATGAGATCCATAAAAAAAAGTTATAAAACTAACAAATAACTATGTGAGGTAATTATTTTAAACCTTAGTCATATTATGTAATTAAGGACTTATTTTATATATGGTATGTAATTTATCCTAAAACATACTACTTTCAACAGGTTTGTTTGCTCTCTTTTGCATTAATTTATTCTATTTTATATTTTTTGTTGACATAAACTTGGCAATAGAACATAGGTAAACTAATCTTATTAATGATGCTTTGAAACATTAAATTTGACTATTACTACTTTATGTAGTTATTTAATATTAAGGGTAGAAAGAAAAATATAATAAATTATCTTGATTTGGACAAATATATTAAAACAACTATTTTTAGTATACGATAGGTCAAGTAATAAGAAATGGAGGGAGTATTATCTATTGTTAGTATAAATAAACAAGTTTTGATTGTTATTATTTAAAATCATAGAATCTTTAAAAATATGAACTTATTTTTATTAATTATTTTATACTTTTTGCATTGAAATATAATAGTTATTATTACATATTATTTTTACTAGTATATAGTAAATATTAGAGTTTCACTATTAATATTTATTAATAAACTTAATTTTTTTCATTATGCTAATTTACTTCACTGTAGAACATCATTAGCTTATATACTTAGTATTTATCTTTCTTTTGCTTAGAAAATAATGTTTATGTTTTTATAATTTCTTTTACATGGATTTAACAAAAATAAAAAAATCATGACTTTAAAGCAAGAAAAAAGAAGAAGACTAAGAAGAAAAAAGTTGATAATGAAATTGTACAATAGGCATTTTAAAAAATTAATTAGGATAAACGAGTATGACTATTGTTCAAGATTAAGAAGAAGTCTGATTTTTAAAGCAAGATTAAGGGATGAAAACGATTTTTACCCTATATTTATCCAATGTATATAAATTTGTGAGGGGTAAATATTACACACCAACTTCGTGGAGAAGATTTGGGAAAAAGGACACTTTAAGAACTTAATTGAGAAAAAAAGATATTTTTTAAATTAATTTTTTAGTGTTTGGAAAGAGAAAATAGAAAAAGTATGGGGTGTGGGCTAATTTGTAAAGTCCCAAAAGTTATTTTCACCCTTTAAGTCTTTTTTAAATACTTAGCTTATATACTTAGTATTTATCTTTCTTTGATTAGAAAATAACATTTATGTTTTTATAATTTTTTTGAGAGAAGTATCTATTACCCCCCTGAACTTGTCGGGTTTTATTCATGGTACACCTGAACTTTGACTTGTCCTAAGTACTCCCCTGAACTTGTTGTTTAAGTAAGTCGCGTGACCCTTTTTTGCTGATGTTGAAAAATGTTTGTAGTCACATTCCATTATGCGCGTGATGGAGTATTTTTGGGCCAAATCAACATTTTCATGATTAAAAACAAAAAAAATCTATTTTTCTTTAATATTTTCAAAAAAATTTCAGTATCCCTCTTCCTCCATTACTTTCAATCTACAAAAAATTTCATCCATTTATTAATTTTATAAAACTCCAGTTTATTACTCCCTCCATTTAAAAAAGAATGACCTACTTTGACTTGGCGCAAAGTTTAAGAAAATAAAGAAGACTTTTGAATCTTGTGGCCTTAAATTAAAGTTGTGTCAAATGTACCAAAATATTTTTTAATCTTGCGGTCTTAAACATGCTATGTGGAAAGTTGAAATTAAAGTATTGCCAAAAAAGGAAAGGGATCATTCTTTTTTAAACGGACTAAAAAGGAAAGTAGGTCATTCTTTTTGAAACGGAGGAAGTAATTAGTTTATGAAATAAAATTTCATCCATTTATTAATCTAAAAAAAATTCATCCATTTATTAATCCAATCTGAAACTTTAGTTTCCATTCCTATGAAACTCTTTCAAATTTATAATCTTAATTATACATATCATATGAGTTATTGTAACTAAAAAATGTACTAAATATCGAAGCAGATAGTTTAAAAAATAATAACAAATAACTACTAATGAAATTAAGACACATACTTATAATAAAGAGAATGTAGTTATATTGATTATCGATTTTTAGTCCCTAATGATTTGATTTTTGATTTAACAGATAAGAAAATACTCATAAAATTGAAAATAGAAAAAGTAGTAACTAACATGAAAAGAAACCGAATCTTAGTTGCAACCAAAATTCTACTTATTGGGTGTAATATATATATATATATATATATATATATATATATATATATATATATATACACACACACACACACATATGGGGTGTAAAATAATAATTTAGCATAAACTTATTGGGTTATCGATTTACCCAATAACCCAATAAAAAAATCAAAATCGAATCAATGACCCAATAATTTTTTTTATAAAATCATTAAAAAATCATTAACCCTATAACGATAAATCAATAACATTTTTATCGGTTTGATTTTTGTATGCCCCTAACTTAAATTGTAATTTCTTACCCCGTTAATTATAATAAGAAACGTATTTGTGCTTGTGGGTCTCCTCAAAATCCTAATCAAAATACTAATCAGAAACTACTATGAAACACTAACCGAAAAAATAATTTTATATTTTTAACACACACCAAAAAATATAAATTTTTAGATAATAGCTTACTTGATCGCCGAAAATTCAACCTTTCACTATTTTGGAATGGAGGAAAACTGAAAAATATAATTTTTTTTAGAGAAAAATCGGATAATTAAGGGTAGAAATGAGTTATTTTTTAATATAGGATAAATATAAGGGAAGTGGATGGTATTTATCCACATGAACAACCACATCAGCACTTTTTTCCACGTGTACGCGCGTGGATTCAAGTTTGGAACATGTCACTACATTGAATATCCTATGAAGTAGGTAGTAAAATTGGAAATACTATGGGAGGAATGACTGATGTTGCCATTCTAGAATTTGGAAGCTGGGATGGGCGATACGTACGTCTGAAGGTTCTAATGAGTATCAACAAACCTCTACCTTGTGGAAAATTGATTAAAATGGGATTGGAGGAAAAATGGGTCAAAATTCGGTATGAAAATATACCATATGTCTGTTATTATTGTGGGATACTAAGACATACAGAAAGATCCTGCGTTTTTCGCGAGGAAGATTTGCGCATAGCTAATATTAAGAAAGAGCAGTTTGGTTCTTGGATGAGGGCAAAAAATCATGACTGGAATGGAAAAATTTCAAGGCGTCAAGATAATACAAACACACGACTTCCTGTAGGCATGAATGGTAAAGGGGAAAAAGTGATGGATCGTGTTGAAGGTACTGGCTCAAATGAATTAATGCATCATGGAGATGGACTGGAAATACAACATTATACTGGAAGTTACAAAAAACCTCCATCTTTCGCACTATATGAGTTCTTTAAGAATCAGAAGAACGGAAGCCCTATGGAGGAAGACCATTCCGTTGAACAGGAGGTAAAGAACGCTGGGAAAAGATTACTTTGAGAATGTAGAAATGATGAGAAAATTAAAGACGGAAATACAGTGGCTGCGCACTAGATGAATATGCAGATGGATGCCTTAGTGTCGGAAAACTCACATAAAATGACTACATCAAATGAATTCAACTTTGCAGATAATGCAGGAGATAGGGAATCAACAGAATACTATATTCTATCAAAAATAGGGTTGGGCAATACCTTTGATCAAGATTATATCGATAGATACTACAACAACATGATGGCGATAGATCCAAAACAAGCAAAAAAAAATTACATCCAACCAATGAGAGCGTTACGGGGCTATAAATCATCTAATGAACATTGATATGGATACACAAATGGAGAAGGATCAAGATATTTATCCAATTAAATCAAAGAACGCAGCTATACATGGACAGAAATACAAGCTTTCCGAGGTGGAAAGTGAGACTAAACAGGTATCTTCTATCCCGGAGAATAGCGGTAAGGAAAAATCTAATGTAAAAATAACAAAACAAATAGGGATTTACCAAGGTGTTGGACTAGATTCTTCTAAGCAAAATAAATCACATGAAAAGAAAGCAATCAGTTGGAAAAACTGGAAAAGTTAGCTAGAAATAATATGTTAAAGGAAGGTAAAAAAATAATGGCTTTAAATGTGTTAGACGATAATTTAGTGGATTTTATGATTACTGAGGTGTGCACACAAAACCTGGAAGAGAAACGCAAAGGAGAGGGAAGTAAGATTATTTATAGTGAAGGCAAAAATAGAAATTTGAGGTGAATCGGGAAGCCAGCCCTAAATGGCTTCCCTCACCTAAATAAAGACATTGGTGTGGAATTGTCGAGGAGTGGGGGCGTCTTGACAATTCCCTTGCTAAAGGAAACATCATGTTTCCATTCCCCGAGCATGATATTCTTAAGTGAAGCAAAGAATCAAGAAAAGGTGCTAGTACGAGTTTAAAAGCAGCTTACTATGACAAACATCATTACTGTGGATCCAATTGGACTATCTGGAGGTTTATGCTTACTATAGAACAACGATATTCAGGTACGTTAGGCTCACTCAACTTTCTTTTATATTGAAACATACATACATGACTTGATAGCAGACTATCAATATTGGTATATTTTCATTTATTTAAGTACTGATAAGATTCTTCATAGAAATCAATTACAAGAACTTGTTTGGAAATCGAGTAACTGGGGTACATGTTGGGTAATGGCAGGAGATTTCAATGATATTATTGACCACTCTAAAAAGTTAGGAGGTAGAACTAGAGATGAATCGTCCTTTAGATATTTTAAGAACTTCTTAGGGGATATAGGAACTATAGGCCTAGGATTCAAAGGAAAACTTTAGACGTGGTGGTGTTTTAGAGAAAATGCTGGCGTTATTCAAGAGAGACTAGACAGAGTTATTAGTTCCCCCAAATGGAGACTAGAATTCAACTTTGCTAATATCCATCACCTAGAAACAGAAGCTTTTGACCATAGTGTTTTACTTCTAAATACAAAGGTCGAGTTTAGGAAAAAAAAGAAAAGGTTTTATTTGATAAACGTTGGAACGAAAAAAGAAAAAATGAATGACATTATTATGCAATCTTGGAATAAACAGGTAGGAGAAAGTAAACAGTTAAAAGTTAGCTTCAAAATAAAAAACTGTCGAAATGCTTTAGTAGCTTGGCTTAGAGGGGGGAAGAGAAATTCGAGGAAAAAAATTCAAGGCATTAAGGATAGAATCTACGAGCTTAAGAGTAATCCTAGTAATTTTGATCTTAATAAGTTGAAGTTACTTTGAAAAGAATTAGGTCAGGCGTATAAGGATGAAAAAGCCTACTGGAAACAAAAATTCAGAGCATTATGGTTACAAGAAGGAGATAAAAACCCTTATTCTTCCATATGAAAACTATCCAGAGGCAAAAGTGTAACAATATTAAGGGTCTTCAGTTAGAGAATGGTCACTGGGTTTTTGAGCTTATTGATATTGTGGATGAAGTGGCTAGATATTATAGAAATTTATTCACTACGTCTTGACCTACTAACTTGGATTCCATCCTGAATTTATTCCTGTGTTAGTAGACAATTCCGTGAATGATATGCTCATTAGAGAGGTCACATATGATGAAATAAAAATTGCTACTTTTAATATGCACCCCTTAAAACTCCGGAAATAGATAGCATGGCTCTTTTTTTCTTTCAGAAGTATTGGAAAATTCTGTCTAATGATATATGTGAAGCGGTTACAAGCTTTTTTTGCTTAGGATACTTACTACCTTCTTGGAACCAGACCCTTATAACATTGATTCCTAAGGTGAAAAATCCTAGTAATATTAGCCAATTCAGACCCATAAGTTTATGGTCTACAGTGTATAAAATTATCGCTAAAATTATAGTCACAAGACTCAAAACTTATTTACCCAATATTATATTTCCGAACCAATCCGCTTTCATAGGTAAAAGAAAGATAATTGACAATGTTGTGCTTGCGCATGAATTTATCCACCTTCTGAAAAATAAAACAAAAGGAAAGCTAAAGTATATGGCTCTAAAACTAGAATGGCTAAAGTTTATGATCAAGTGGAATGGAATTATGTGCATAAATTACTTCTTAAAATGGGATTTCATGAAACCTTTGGTAAATGGATTATGCAATGTATTAACCACCATAACTTATAAATTTAACATTAATGGGGATATGCCTGGGGAAGTTAGACCTACTAGGGGACTAAGGCAAGGCGATCCTCTCTCTCCATACCTCTTTTTATTATGTGTTGAAGGCCTGTCTAGACTTCTAAATCAAGCGGAGTTGAGAGAAGATATTCAGGGGTTAAGTCTAGTTAGAGGAGGGCCTATCGTTAACCAATTATTTTTTGCAGATGATTCCTTTATTTTTTGTAATGCAACCCTCAAAATGCATCAATTTTTTTTGAAACTTTAAGAACTTATGAAGAATGTTCCGGTCAAAAAGTGAACTTTGAAAAATAGGCAGTTTTCTTTAGTAAAAATACTTCTGAGGTAGATATGGATGAGATTATTAGGGAGTTAGGACAACTTCGAAAAAATGACTTAGGAATATATCTTGGGTTACCTGTAGTAGTTGGAAGACCAAGTAAAAAAATGTTAGATTTCATAAAAGATAGGGTGAAGGCAAAGATAAAAGGGTGGAAAATAATTTTTCAAGTCCTGCGGGAAAAGAAGTGATGCTTAAATCTTTCTTATCTGCTATTCCTTCGTATGCTTTATCCTGTTTTCAATTTCTGGAGACTTTATGTAAGGAAATTACGACTATTTTCTCAAATTTTCGGTGGGGACATGATGATAATAGGAGAAAAATGCACTATGAGAATTGGGAAAACCTTTGTTTAGCAAAATTCAAAGGGGGCATAGGATTTAGAGTGTTAATCTATTTTAATCAAGTATTGTTAGTTAAATTATCTTGGAGGATTTTGACCCAAGAAGAGTCTCTTCTAGCTAGAATTCTTAAAAGTAAATATTTTCAAAATACGTCTTTTCTCAAGGCCACTTGCTCACCTGCCAGTTCTTGGATATAGAAAAGTATTATATGGGGAAGAGACCTCCTACAAAAAGGAATTAGATGGAGAATAGGTTTGGGGGAACATATTAAATTTTGGACGGACCCTTGGATACCAAACTCTAGTGGCTTTAAACCTAGCTTTTATCCGATTTAGATGAATATGAATCTAAACGTGAAGGATCTTATAAACCAAAATACTCATACTTGGAAAATGCATGAGCTCCAGCTTTTGTTTTACCCAACTGATAGACAAGTGATAGTCTCTATCCCAATCTCTACTACTGGAATGACGGATAGGATCATGTGGCATCATACTAAATCGAGTAGGTATAAGGTAAAATCAGGTTATTATTTAAATAGAGATATGGTTAGATGCCAACAAGCTAGTTTGGAAAGACCTCAATCTAGCTATCACTCCTTTCCAAAAAAAGTTCTGGAATTTTCTATGGTCTATGAATATTAAAAATAAATATAAACATTTTATTCAAAAATGTATTATAAATGTGCTTCCTGTTAATCATATTGTTTCAAAAAGGATAAAACATAATTGTGATGCCTGTAAAGGTTGTGGTTTGGAAAGTGAAACAATTGAGCATATGTTGTTTATGTCCTAAAGCTTAATTAGTTTGGAAAACATGTCCTATAAATTGGTCTTGACGTAGAGAACACAATGGATTTTGCTAGCTGTTGGAATGATAATTTTAAGAATCCTAATCAATATCTAGATTCTATTGAGCTAGCTAAGTTTAGTATCTCTGTTATGTGGCAAATTTGGAAAGCCAAAAACTCCTTAATCTTCAATGGAGAAAACAATGAACCTAATGAAATAGTAAACAAATCACTCTTTGACTATCATGAATATGAAGATAACTTGCTTACTAATCATTTTACTACATGTATAACTGAATGTTCTAATGATAAGAAAATTACTCTTGTACAAGATGGTGTTATTCTATTTACAGAAGCTAGCTTACACAAGGAGAGAAAGATGGCAAGCATTGGAGTGACAACGATGGATAGCTACGGTAAATTGTTTCAAAACTTTGGCTCCTCAATTCAATTTTTTGGGAAGGTCATCACTACGGAAGTGCTAGCAATTCGTGAAGTGCTAGGAAAAGCTATGAAAAATAGATGAACGAGAGTGCAAGTATTATCGGATGCAAAGAATGTGGTGGATATGATACTAAAAAGAAGTGTTGCATCTTGGGAGATAGAAACAACCTGCGAGGATATCTGGAAGTTGATGGATTTCTTTGAAGATGTAGATGTAGTGCATATCCCTAGATCTTTCAACAAAATAGTACATAGTTTAGCTAAGTTCTCTACTTCATTATTACAAAACACTGTTTTATTTGCTAATTTTCCTAGTTGAATTGTAAAAGATACTATAGTATCCTTTAACGCTCTGAAACATACTATGACTTAATATAAATAGTATGTGGGTTGTAAAAAAATAGGCTGTATTAATTTTCTCTCTCTTCACTCTCGCTCACAAAACCATCAACATTCCCCCTTCTCCTTCCCCCCAACATCCATTTTCAATTTCTATCTTCTCTAAAGCTCTAAGATCTTTCATCTTCCACTTCAAGAAATTTCTCTTCATCTCCCGGATAATTTGTACTCCATATTGATGGTTTTTTTTTTTTGCTTTTTCTTCAGTTTTGATTTATGGTGACTGAGTTAATTTTGGAGGAAAAAATTAATTATTTTTAAAAATGAGGATTGATTTTACGAAAAATTTTATTTTTGAATTGGTATTTGTGTGATTGTTGAAGGATATTTGATGGATTATGATTGTCCTTGTCGATTGCATGGTGAAATTTTTTCGCAAATTTAATCAGCTAATGTGCCAACAAATTCGAATTTTCTCAAATTCTTCTTTAATGTAATGGTGTTTTCGATTCATGTTCTTGTGGGGGATGGTTTCATCATACATTTCTGTTGTTCTGTTAATAGACCATTCGGTTGATTAGGTATTTAGTTGATTTGGACGGAATTTTTTTATTTTTTTTTGAAAAATGAGACTTGATTTTACTGAAAATCTTTGTTTTTAAGTTGACATTTATTTGATTGTTGATGGATTATGACTGTCCTTGCCGATTGTATGGTAAGTTTTTTTTTGAATTTTATCGGTTAATGTGCTAGAAATCTGGACAAGGAGAACAATTTCATTTATGTCCCTGGACTTAATAAACTGTATACGTCTTTTTCTTACCTGGTTTTCGTACAGTACTTGATATCTCTTTTTCGACGACCACCGAAATAATGCAACGGATTAAAGCTTTGGAACAAGCTAAGGAGAGTTCCAAATGAGAAAATGAGACATTGTTATTGTTGAATTAAAATAAGAAAGGGATGAATAAATGAACATGCAGGAGCTCAAAAAGGTCCCTTTCATTTATATAGTAGGGCTACCAGAAAATTGATCATTGGAAAAGGTCTAAAGAATGTTTATGTCTTCTATAATCGATTATTAAGGTTTACTATAGACCCTATCATTGTATGACCTGAAAGAGTTGTAATTTTAAACAAGGTGCAATTGGAACTTCTTAAAATAGACGAAGTAAGAAAATATTGAAGAAATACTAGACTATGTAAATTATTTATTATATACTTACGCCATTGTTGATTTCTACACATGATTGATAAATTATCAATTTTTTTGAGAAGTTGATTATTCACCAACTCATAGGTCTATAATCAACTATTTGAATATATGGATAAGTTAAAATAATGACCAAAAAAGAGAAATTATATTAAAGTATGACAATTAACACCTTTCAAACATTGTAAAGCAGTTTAGATATATCAATTATGACATCAAATCATTTTTGAACAAGATCAAGTGATATTTAAGGCATGCTATATTCGTAAATCAACGAGATGAGACTAAGAAGTGGGAAAATAAAATAAATAAGCACCATCCAAGCAATGCAAAACAACTAGATATCATCAAATAAGATTAGACGTGTCTAATGAGCATAAAGAAGAGTGGTGGTTGTGACTTGCAGGTATTCATGGGACAAGTAGTGTTTGATTACAAGTAGTCCTTCTCAATGCAGGCGTTTGTTCTGAGTAATTGGTTGTTGCTACCATTGATCTTTCTTATACTCATTTGATCCAGTATTCAATTATTTGGTACTCTCATATGATGATATTTAGTCACTTTCCATTAGTTGAATGATGTTTATTTTATTTTATTTTATTTTATTTTATTTTTCTCCTTTTTAGTTTCATCTTATTTTTCACTAGACTCAATTGGTTGATACATGACTGTTGATTTAGTCTGATAGAGATGCATACATTTATCTATAAGATATGCGGGATATCTTCATAGGTCTAACATCAATCATCTAATTCTACTGACAAGTAAGACGGGACAAAAAAGGGAGAAATAAAATAAAATAAATAAGCATCATTCTGATACGGGACAAACAACCATCATAGCTTTTGATGACATCCTTGGAGACCAACATGTAAAGATTCAAGATTTGGTGACCTCGAGGACACAATAGTATGCATGGAGGACCCATTTTGGGGGTTCAAGAGAGCAATTCCGTGTGTGGAGGATTGCTTGGAGCACGAAGACTTGAGGACCTACGGTTTTTGGACAACGCTTAATGGTTCACAATTTGGTCACCTTCATTAAGGGCATTTTAGTCACTTCGTTGGGTCCAAATGCACTCCATGGCCGCCCCTCCCTTTAAGGATATTGTTGTTATTTTGTCTTGTCTTGTAATAGAATATAAATAGAACATTTTAGGTCTTTTCTCATTAGTTTATGAATGATGAATATTTGACATATTGAAAGTCCTCTCTCTTAAGAGTGTAACACCTTAGTATAGTTCTTAGTTAGGGCTTGGAAAAGTCATCCTTAGTATAGGACTTAGAAAAGTCATTATTGACTTTTGCTTAGAAACGGTGATTTTTGAGGTGAGTTGATTTCCTTGGCAGTCACCGTAAGAGTGTGGTGTTGTTATTTCATTCATTAGGGGTTTAGTGTTTGAGACACACTTAGTTCCTAATTTTTATAATAATCTATGTCTCACTATCTATCCTTTTCATTCTTGTAATCTTGTATGTGTTTGTGTTCTTATTCTAGTGAAGTCGTGAGTTGGTTTTCTTGTTACATTGTTGTTCATCTTGTTCATCATCTTGTAGTTGTCCATATTATCGTGTTTGTGGTGTTGTTGTTGAATCCGAAACTTGGTCTCTTTTGTGCTCTCGGTTTCCTTTTGAATTTGTGGATTGTTTTGTGTGTTTTAGGTGCATTCCAAGTTTGGTTTGTATCACATTCAAGCAATGAAAAATGACTAGATATCATCATATGAGTGTACAAAATAATTGAACACTCGATCAAATGAGTATAAGGAAGAGCAATGGCAGTAAGAACAATTACTCAGGATAAACATTTGTATTGAGATAGACTACTTTTTCTCAAACACTACTTGTCCCATGAACACCCACAAGTCACATCCATTACTATTTCTTATGCTCATTAGATACGTCTAATCTCATTTAATGATATCTAGTTATTTTCCATTGCTTGAATGATGCTTATTTATTTTATTTTATTTCTCCCATTTTTAGTCCCATCTCCTTGAGTTACGATTATAGCATGTCTTAAATATCACTTGATCATGTTCAAAAGTGATTTGGTATCACAATTAATGTATCTAAATTGCTTTACAATGTTTGAAAGGTGTTTATTATATACTTTAATTTTATTTAATTTAATTTCTCTTTTTTTTTTCATTATTTTAACTTGTTCCTATACTCAGATAGTTGATCATAAACCTACAAGTTGGTGAATAATCGACTTCTCAAAAAATTAATAACCTATCTATCATGTGTAGAAATCAACAACGGCGTCAGTATATAATAAATAATTTGCATATTCTAATATTTCTTCAATCTTTTCTTACTTAAAATTACATAAACATTCTTTAGTCCTTGTTTAAAATTACATGTCTTTTTGATCATACAATGAAAGGGGTCTATAGTAAACCTTACTGATCGATTATAGAAGACATAAATATTATCTTACTGATCGATTATAGAAGACAAAAAATCATTACTGAAATTGCTACTTTTACATTACTAGAAATTGCTATTACTGAAATATAGGGACAAAAATCAGAAATTGAAGACAATATTGAAGATAAATTAAACACAATGTTGCAGGAAAATTGAAGATTTTTTATTAAACATGTTCATTGCAATTACATATATTAATATTGGGACAAAACCCTAAAAAAAAAGAAAGTTTTGGAACAAGCTAAGGAGTGTTGGAATGTTGCTATGGAGCCTAGAATCGATTTCAAATAGTGGGACTAATTTTTAAGTTTTTTGAATGAAAATGGATGAAAATGTAGGATTAAAAATATGAGAAAATGACTTAAAACAATGGAGGTAATGTCACTTTCCGAAGGATGCCTAAAAAATTATCGAAAAATGATAAAAAATTCATGGAAAAATCAAGAAACAGTGTTTGGTAGTGGAGCTTGGTTGAGACGCTTGAGCTTTTTATTTTTTTAATTAAATATCTAATATTCATATTTTTGGACATGAGATAAAGTGTAATTTCTAAAACATAGGGGTTGAAGTGGAAATGGACAAAAGTACATATTTTTAAACTTGTGTCTAGAGTTGACACATTCCTTTGTGGACCCACTAAAGTGTCTCTTTTTTCAATTTTTTAAAACTAATGTCTCTTTGTCAAAATAAGTTGCTCAAAATGTCTATTTTCTCAATTGTCCCAACTTTGTGAGGGGTACAATAATCAGTTCAATTATTTTTACCGTGGTTTTGGTTTTGAATTATATTAATAGTATTTACGTGTTATGCGTCATTCAAATATATATAAATTTTATTTATCAGATAACACTACCCTAGGGGTTTTGTGAAGAATGAGTTGATGAAAATCTTATTCTTTGGACATTTTTTGTTTCTCGACGAACTTGAATCTACACTACTTAGTATTTGGCTTAGAATAATTACTATCCTAAATAGATTATATATAGAAAGTTTAACATAAATGATTTTGATACTTATATTAATTTATCATATTAGACTAAATTTGATAAATTTTACTTATAAAATAAAGGTTTGATATGAAATATGTTAATGGGTGATACACATATTTGATATTTATGTTAATAAGTTTCACGTTAATTATATGGATTTTGTATAATTTTTTACTTGTGTAAATATGTTTCATATGAAATACTTTATGAATTATATGATTGTAAAATTTTTAACTAGCAAAATTTTCTAAAGAATTGTCAACAATTTTATGTTGATATAAAACTATGTTTTAACATTAAATGCGTTATTGGATTACATCTTATAAAATTTCTAACAAATAAAACACTGCTACCTAGTTTTGCATTATTTTAATTCTCCCTATTCTGAAAAAAAAAAAAAATCAGCTGAGTTTGATTAAAAAAATAAAAATTGGTTCTTGTTGGTATTTGTATTTAGAAAAATATATTTTTTGCAGAAAATTATGAGTGAAAGAGTTAATCATACCATGTGCAATGCATTAATTTACTTATCTTCAAATCCATTTCTTATTAAATCATCAACAAATCTTCTCCTTCATTTTCTTGCTGATAATGTCTTTCCAAACATCATTAATTCTATCAAGTGTACCCATTAATTTCTTGTATGTTACTTGAAAATCCCAAGTGCACCCATTGAAAATAGGATACGTATGTGCTAATTGTGGGATCCTTTCCAATTTTGTGTAATTTCTTATCCATTGCTTCATACCTTCACTTATACCTCTTCCCTCAAAATTACTAAATCAATTGAAACAGTGATATTTGACAATATATTCAAGATTGTAACAGATGCTATCTACTTGCGGGTCGTTTGGTACATGAGATGGAATAAGCAAGAATATCTCATAGATTGGGATATCCCATATTTCATATATGAGATAGAAATCTCACCATATGGGTTGGATATCCCATATTTCGATAGAAATCTTATCACTTTAATATAAAATGTGGATACAATAGTCTTGGGATAAGCTACTACCTCACATCAATCATGCGATAATGAATTGACCAAAAAATAGTCGACCGTGGGTTTTGAGTACTTCGAGAGCAGCCAGGGGAGACCAGGTCACGATCACGAGATGTCCCTCGAGCCTTATCTGGACATGAGGTCAGGACCATGGGCTCGAGTCAATTTGGGTAGTGATACATGAGGTTTGTTACCAGCTAAGTGAAATAAATGGCCAATTATTGGCCATAAGTAAAGAGGATAGTAATGATTACCAAATATTGTGAATATTATTCATGGTGCTTAATAATGATTGGCCATCATTAGTAATTGATCAATTTTTGTGATTCCCAAATATAAAGATTGTGCCAAATAAATTCATTATATTTTCTTTATGTTGTTTTTTTGAATTCTCAAATTAGAAAAAAAAAAAATGAAATTTTAGCTATATTATGAATTTTAAAAAAATATTTAGGAAAAGTTTTTAATATACATATTTGTGGTAGTAAATTTTTTTTTTTTTTAAATATTGAGTAAAAGATATAATAAATATTAAAGGAACAAATATAACTAAATATATGGAAGAAGATAAATATGATTAGAATTTTGATTTAACTAATTAAATCTCAATCAATAATTTTAAACTATGACACGTCTCTTCAATCCGAACAAGAACTTGGGGAAATTGGAGAGTGATATGAATTACCCGACACAACTATACTTCCACTTGTACCCCGTTCCCTTTTGAGTCCTAATCCCCAATTCTCTTCACCTGCTTCATTCAATCCCAATTCGACTTTCCCTAAATTTCTGATACAACAGTAACCCATATTCCAAACTCAAACCCCAATCCCGTTATATCTTTTCAAGCAGCTGGTCCATCGATGCCTGCACCGCCCTTCTCAACCTGTCACGTTCCTCCTTATATAAGTCCAGTTCTGAACTCCTTCAATTCTTACTCTCCTTCCCCAACGCATTCTGTTGCAGCTCCTTATCAGACTATCCTCATCTCTCAATACCCACTTCAGAATAGTTGTTTCTACTTCCAAAATCACCCCTACCTCCCCTAACCCCTAATCACGGCTTAACCAAGTTGTCGAGAGTGGAATTTCCTAGGTTTAACGGGAAAGAATTTCAGGATTGGTGGTATAGGGTCGAGCAATTTGTCTTTCTAGATAAAGTACCTCCACATCAAAGGGTCACCATAGTAGCTATTCATTTTGATGGCATAGCCCTTCAATGGCATCAAACTTATCTGCAGAGTAAAGGTCCTCTTCCATTTCCATCTTGGGATTAGTATTTAAGGGATTTATCAGACCGGTTTGGGACAGAGTATGATGATCCCATGTATGAATTATTGAAATTAAAACAAACAGGTGGCGTGGCTGAATTTCAAGAATTTTTTTATAGATTTATGACACAGCTCAACTTAGATTTTAATCATGCTATTAGCATATTTCTAAATGTTATCAAACCTGAGCTTAGTGATGCAGTTCGAATCCATAAACCTTACTCTCTACCCCATGCCTATCACCTAGCAAGAATGCAGGAGTCGGTTTATCTTACGCAGTCAAAAGCTATGAAAAGTTCTTTTACTTATCCTCAACACTCCAAAACCACATCTTCTACACTTCCTTACCCGTCTTCCCGACCTATTAGCCAACCCAATACTTACTTTTCACACTCTCAGATGATAGAAATAGGAGATGTAGATTAACCTTTGCGGAACTTAGTGATAAGAGGGCTAAAGGACTTTGTGATCTCTGTGATGAACCATTCCAACTAGGTAATATTTGTAAGCATATGGGTCAATTGTTCTTATTAGAGATTGAGGAGGTAGATCCTTAAGAGCAAGCAGAAGAGGATCCAATTCTATCAGAGGCTTTACCGGAGCCTTGTGAAATTTCCTTCAGTGCTCTTAATGGTACAGTGGGGCATCAAAAACTGCGAGTGACTGGGTATTGTCATAAGAGGCTATTGAACACTCTGGTAGACAGTGGCTCTACTCACAACTTTTTGGATTGTGATTTTGTTTCTCAACTAGGATGGCCCATGGAACAATGTAAGCCTATCTGTGTGAGTTAGAAGATGGTAACTTAGTGCAAATTAATAAGGTTTGTAAAGGTTTAGAGTGGTTATTGCAGAGCATGACCTTTAAGGATGATTTTTTTACTATTGCCCTTAGGTTCTTTTGACATGGTCTTAGGAGTTCAGTGGCTTTATGAATTAGGTGATATCAATTTCAATTTCAAGTTGCTGACAATGAAGTTTCAACATCACGGCAAACAGCTCTCATTAAGAGGGGTGGCTCCCAACTTTAAGATGATTGACTATGATTCTGTCTCGGAGGGGTCAACTGACCAGGTTTAATTATTTATGGTTAAATCCTATGCTTCCATCCCTGCGGAGCAATTAGCAAGAAGTTCAAGCACTAAAAACAAAATGGTTAAAGCTGTCTGGCATGACTATCATGACTTATTTGGAGAGCCTAGAAATTACCTCCTTCTAGGGCAATGTTTGATCATCATATATCTTTATCAAATGGGGACACGACACTGAATCACAGGCCTTATGGATATTCTCCCGTGCAAAAAGATATTACAGATAGGATCGTTCAGGAACTATTAGACCAGGGATTGATTACACACAACTCTAGTCCATTTGCTTCACCCATGGTCTTGGTTAGCAAAAAAGATAGGAGTTGGAGGATGTGTGTGGATTATCGAGCCTTACATCAGATTATAATTAAAGAAAAATTTCCCATTCCTGTCATTGAAGAGTTGTTGGATGAGTTGGAAGGTTCCAAGGTGTATTCTAAGCTTGACTTAAGGTTAGGATATCATCAAATTAGAATGGCACTGGAGGATATCCATTAAACTGCATTTCGAACTCATACTGGTCATTTTGAGTACTTAGTCATGCCCTTTGGGTTAACTAATGCCCCTTCCAATTTTCAAGGCCTGATGAATCATATATTTTCAGCTCATTTGTGGAAGTTTATCTTGGTTTTCTTTGATGATATTTTAATATACAACAAATCCTTCTCTGATCATATCCATCACCTCCAGATTGTCTTTGATATCCTCTGAAAACATCAACTATTTGTCAGGGAATCCAAGTGTGTATTTGCAGTAGCTGAAGTAGAGTATTTGGGCCATTTTATTTCAGCTGTATGGGTGGCTACTGACAATAAAAAGATCCAGGATGATAAAGAATGGCCCATAATACTCAAACAGTTGAGAGGGTTCTTGGGCTTAGCCGGTTATTATCGATGATTTATTAAAGGGTGTGGAGTTATTAGTAAGGCTCTAAATGATCTCCTTAAGAAGGATAGTTTTGTGTGGACTGACAAAGCTACACAAGCTTTTGTTGCTTTAAAAGAGGCATTGACTTCAGCTCATTTGCTCACCTTGCCTGATTTTACTATTTCATTCACTGCTGAGATCGATGTTTGTGATGTTGGGATCGGAGTTGTCCTAATGCAATTGGGCAAGCCTATTGCCTACTTAAGCAAAGGGTTGGCTCCTAAACATCAAACTTTATCAGTGTATTATTGGCCTTAGTAATGGACGTGTCTAAATGGAGCCAATATTTACGATGCAACCCATTCGTCATTAAAACTGATCAGAAGGCCTTAAAATTCCTTTTGGAACAAAAGCTACACACTGGCTTACAACTGAAGTGGTTCACTAAGTTGTTACAGTTCAATTCTGATATTGAATACAAAAAAAGATGAGATAATAAAGTGGTTGATGCTTTATCTAGGCTACCCGTTGGTGAACTATATATCAGCTCTAACTCTTTCTATTGTTAGAGAAGACTTGCTGCAAGACATAATGCACAGCTGGAAGGCTGATCCTATACTTAAGAGTTTGATTAAGCAATTAGAACAACCTGGCGGGGACGTCAAGGTGTATACTCTTATCCACCAACAACTCAAAAGTTATGGAAAATTAGTAGTTGGAGCAGATTCAGTTTTGCGACATGATTTGATCCACCTGTGGCATGCCTCTCCCCAGGGTGGTCACTCGGGCATATATAATACTCAGAGGAGATTGACTTTTTTATTTTACTGGAAGGGTATGAGAGATGATGTCGTGACTTACGTCAAGAATTGTGTTATCTGTCAGAGAAATAAAAATGAGACCATTGCTTATCCTGTCTTGTTGCAAGTAATTCCTATTTCCTCTATTGCCTAGAATAGTGTGAGTATGGATTTTATTGAGGGATTGGCTAAATCTACAGGTGAGACTACTATATGGATAGTGGTAGATCGATTAACCAAATTTGCTCAGTTTTTTTGCCTGATCTTATCCCTATTCTACCTGTGATATAGCCCAAGTGTTCATGAATAATATATTCAAACTTCATGGTATACCTGATAAAATTATTAGTGATAGAGATCCTATCTTTACTAGCAAGTTTTGGCAAGAACTTTTTGCTATTCAAAGAGTGTCTCTCAATACTTCAACAGCCTATCATCCAGAGTCTAATGGCCAGACTGAAGTTTTTAATATACGTCTTGAAACATATCTTCAATGCTTTTTCTCTAATTCTCCTACTACTTGGGCCTAGTTCTTGAGTTATGCAGAATGGTGGTACAAATATAAACCTAACAAATAATTATGTAGCATAATTGAATTAATTTTCTAATAACAAAGAAATTTTTATCCCATCTCTAATGGTTTAGAGGGATCAAGAAAAAGGCAATTTTGTTCTATTGTTAATAGTTCACTGACATTTTTGACCAAACATAAAGATGATAAAACAAAAACATGCTTACTCCTTTAATTGACGAACTTAGTTGCTAATCATGCCTTAGTAGTATTATTGTATTAGTAATAACAATTGCTTCAAAATGTGTATCTCAACAATGGAAGAACAATATTAAAAAATTGATCCTCAGTCCCAAATCTTGCTATTTTCATTGTGGAAGTCGAAGAAGACCAATTTAACATAATTCATCATCCCTCATTGTTACATTTTTCTTCAATTCTTCCAATGCACACATAATTTTTCAAGTCCTTAGATCCCCATATCATGAATTGTTTCATCCCACCTAAATCCCCATTATGATCAATCTTCGATTCTTCAATAATCTCCTTCTTTACCTAAAGTGAATAGACATTGTCTTTCTAATGACTAAACGAAAATAACAAATTCCGCGCCATTTAAGATGCAAAGTTCACTAGTTTTTTTGAGAAGTCCTAAACGACGTTTAGAAAAAGCAACATGTCTACTATTTTGATTGACTATTGGCTTGATAATTTTCCTGTGTCCCTAAGTTTTCTTCACAATGTTAGTGTTAACGTTCATGGTGATGGTATTGATGTTTAATTTAATTATTATGGCTATGGCTTTGTAAATTTGGGGATTGTTAATGTATAACAAAGGATCCGCTTACAACAAATAAAACACTACCCAAATACCTCTAAAATCCCCTGACTCAACACCGTCTCCTACTGCTACTTTCCAATCCAAATTACTTGCTTCAGAATTAGATCACCCACCAATACCTTCGTCAGAAGTTAGTCGGTCTATGGAGAGTTTCAGAAGCTTTTCCATTAATCGATCTTCGTTTGGATTTTTATATCGCTAAGTTTACACAAGCAGAAAGTGTATCACAGGTCCTTCAAAATGGACCTTAGTTTATTAATCGTCATTATTTATCTATAAAGAATTGAAAGCAAATCATTGTCTGAGAAAATGAAAAAGTACCATACTCTGCAGTTTGGGTGCGTCTTCCTCACCTACCAGCGAAATTTTACGAAACAATCCTCTTAAAAAAAATTGGCAATACAATCAGAAAATTACTACTGTAGGTTGATGCTTGCACAAGTTCAACTTTACGGGGTCACTATGCACGCCTTTGTGTTCAAATCCCTCCCTACGAGCCGGTCCTTAGAAGCATTCAAATAGGAAAGCACAAACAAAAAACTTTGTATGAAGGTGAGGGTTATCTCTGCACTAATTGTGGTAGATTTGGCCATGTCCAAGTGAAGTGTCCACATCAACGTGCTCTTTTACTAATACGGATCCCCCCGCTCAAGATACTTGCCAGCCGTCGGCAACGCCTCAAGAACCAATGCCAGAATGGAACACTATAAAATTCCCTTCAAGAAAAAGAAATCCTTTGGGAAAAATTCCAACTTCCAATACCCTTGACCAAACTACTGCACGCCAATCTACTAATAACTAATAAGGGTGTCAAGGTAAATGATAATTAAACGGTAAATACAGGTACTCCTCAAACCTCTTTTTAAAATTTTGCTGCAAACCACAGTTTGTCTGTAAAAACTCAGACTCACAACTCTGCTAAAAGAAGTACTTCTACTATCTATAAAAACAGAAATAGATTCAAGAATCATTCCAATAATGGAGTTACTCTCAATTGTACCCTTCTAACAAATTTGATGTTTTGAGTATTGAATCTCTCCTTCGAATGTTACGGAACAATTTTGTGGTGGGCCCCTCTGGGGAAAAGAAATAAATTGCGCCCTTTCTTAGAAAATACTTGGGAAAAAGACTCCACGTAACTTTTTAAAAAAGTAATGGACATGGCCTACTTTTTTTATTTTGGATAAAAATAACACTTTAGCTGTTTTTAATATCATTTATTAACTCTTTGTTTTAATAAGTCACACGCTAAAGAATAAAAAAAATCACACGCGCCCTTTGCAGTTGCTTTTTTTCCAAAAAAAAAGAAAAAACTTGTATCTATAGTTCACGCTAGCAGTCATCTTTTTCCCCAAAAAAAGGTAATAACTGATACCTACAGTCCCCTTACCTTTTTCAACTGTTCTTTGCGATTAGATTTTCTGAAGTTTGTTGTACTGAAAATAAAGAAAAAAATTAATACTAATACGAGATTAGCTGGTAAAGGTATAAGATATGATCTTAATTTCGTTGCTCTAGATGATGATTTTGAAGATTTAACAAATTCTGAAGTTCGATTGAAGGATTTGAAGAATGTTCATGCTAGTCCTAGTTGAATTACTAGGTCTCGAGGTAAATTAGTAGTTGATCCATCAATTGCGAAATCGAAAAAAAAACAACTAAAAAAAGGGCACATACAAAAAAGATGCTCTTGTTCCTCCGAAAAAAGACAAAAAAATTGAATGGATCAAATGACGGAGAAGATAATGCTCAATCATCCAAAAAGAAAAGTAAAAAAGTTTCTTGGAAGAGAAAATATCCAAATTAACTGATTTTGAGGTACATTATTTGTGCTTTTGTATGTATTAATTATGTTTGATAGATGTTCACTTGTTGTGTAGAATTTGTGTATGTTTTAAATATATGTGTTATTGATGTACATAATATGTGTCAGTGTTGTATATGAAATATATTGGGTAGTGATTTTTGTGAAATTTAGTGTACATTGACTGTATAACTATTTGTGTATCAGAATTGAATAAGAACTGTGTATAGTTTGAATATTTATATTTTGACAGTATAAAATTAACAAGACTGTTGTAATATGAGTAAAATTAGTGTAGATTGAATGCATAACTATTTGAGAATCAGCATTATATAGGAACTGTGTTTAGTTTGAATATTTATACTGTATGACTAAAATTAGTGTGCATTGACTGTATAGCTATTTGTGCATCAGGACTGTATAAGAACTGTGTATAGTTTGAATATTTATATTGTATGCGTACAATTAGCGTACATTGACAGTACAACTATTTATGTATCAGGATTGTATAAGAACTGTGTATGGTTTGAATATTTATATTGTAACTGTGTAAAATATTGTAACTGCATAAAATTAGCAACACTGTAATGATTACTGTATTAGTAAAATTAGTGTACATTTACTGTATAACTATATGTGTATCAGGATTGTATAAGAACTGTGTATAGTTTGAATATTTATACTGTATGCATATACTTAGTGTATATTGACTGTACAACTATTTGTGTATCAGGATTGTATAAGAACTGTGTATAGTTTGATTATTTATATTATAACGGTGTACAATTAGCAATACTGTATGAGTAATATATGTAGCTTTTTGAAATATTTATACCTAAAAGCACACTTATGTATTGCAAGTTTGAGATTTGTTTCTTGGTCCATCTGATCATTACAAGTGTCAGCTCAGTGTGCACACAAACTGTACTATTACGACTGCGTTGAAATCTAATTTGGACAAGAAACAACTTGATTTGTTTAAGAATAGTTGCTTTGGGTATTTCTTATCTTTACCAAATATTTTTTCTCAAAATCAACTTATCCATGGAATGTTTCTTAGTAAACTTATTTGTGAGAGAGATGATGAAATATGGATTAAAGCAAATAACACTAGGTTACGTTTCAGCTTACAAGAGTTTGCTATAATTAGCGGCTTAAAATGTACCAGAAATTACAATAATGAGTTTGCTGTTAGTGAAGAAAGTAAGCTGATGGAGTTGTATTTTGCAGGAAAGTCCAAGGTCACAAAGCTTGATTTAGAAGAGTGTTTCATGGAAAAAAAGTGGCGATGTGATGAAGATGCTTTACAAATTTCTGTTTTGTTCTTCATTTATTCCTTTATTATTTCTGTCACGTATAGTTATGTTATAACTAAGAATGATTTCTTATTGGTTGAATCTGGGATCTATGAAACATTTCCTTGGGAAAAATTATTTTTTCGTCTGATGTTGGAGTCAATGAAGTCTAAGGTTTATCAGCGAAAAACTATGTATCGTTGTGTTGGTTTTCCTCTTGCATTTCAGTGTTGGTTTTATAAGTGTTGCCCTTATGCCAATGTCCATCTTGCTGACCGAGTGGGCGATGGTGTGCCGCGTATACTGAATTGGTTTGTAAAGTATAGACCAACATACAAGGAGGTCAAGTCTGCATTTTTTGATATTAGGCAAGAGCAGGTATATCGTTGTTTTAAATTATAATTTATATATGCTTTGTTAAATTATAATGTGCTTCTTAAATGTCAAGTGCTATTTTTTATGTGCAGGTTGTGTTACGTAACATTGTCGACAGTTCTTCGAAAAACAATCCTTCAATTACCTGATTTCAAACCCGTGGATGCGGTTGTGCACTCTGTTGATTTGCCTAGCACTAGTAAACAAGAATGTAGTCAGTCGAGCTCAAATAATGAATTGGCACTTTTGCGAAGTGATGTTAAAATGGTATGTCGAAGGTTTTCATTAATATTTGTATATTTTTGTTAATTGATGTGTTGACTTTTTCCTTTTATGTTTAGTTAACGAAAAAGGTTTCCTCGATGGAGAAGTTTATGAAATCCTCATTTAAATTAATTTTTTGAGCTCTCGATATAAAGAATGAGCCTAAGGTAGTCTTTTCCTAAATTTCTCCTATTTTTTAAACAAATCTTATATACTATAGTGTACTTATTTTATAAAGTTTTTTGAAAGGTTGGTATATCAATTGGTGATAACGATGGTGACAACTCAAATGAAAAAGCCGATGAGACACCTAATGTTGGTGGTACAAGTGATGATCAAGTTAATGATCCACCTAATGTGGGACAACAAAATGATGTTGTACCGAAAGTGGATCATATAAGTGACAATTTGATGGATGACGTAGGGAAAACAACAGATTCTGTAGGTGGTGACGTAATTGGGCATTTAGTGGATGCCGTTGGAGAGAAAGTTAATTTTATAGGTGATTGTGTAGGTGGTCATGTCGATGTTGATTCTGCGGCTTAAACTTTAAAGGATGGTGCTTGAAAGAATTTTTCAGATTTTAATTTTTTTGAAGTTCACACAAAGCTCAGGTGAAAATAAGGATATAGGGGAAGGTAGAAATAGTCAAGTTGATAGTGATTGATCTAATTTTGCTGATTCTGAAGTGTCTAAATTTACTCAATCTTTTTATGATCAAAAGACACAAAAAGAAGGTGATGTGGCAGTGGTTAGCCAGAATGAGCTTGACTGGTCAGAAATTCCAGATGCTGAAATTTCTAAGTTCACTCAACCCGATAAGAGTTTTGCAACAACTGATGCGACTGATTTAGTATGTGATAATGTTAGAAAAGTTGATGCAACTACAAGTGATAATATTAAAGGGATTGAGGAAAACATACTGGTTGCGCCTGTTATGTTGGATGAAACACCTGCTATTCCTTGCCGATTACGTAAGGTAGCGACAATATGTGAATCTCCATTTTTGTCAAAATTTAATTCTGGTTGTGGCAAAGTTGAAGGTCAATCATCTAAGTGTGTAGAGAATGCTCAGTCAAGAAAACATGTCTTGTCTATAAAGCATCCTTTTGTGAAGAGTATTACGGAGCGAATTGATGATATGAAAGTGACATTAAAGTTTAACAGGTTTGTTGCGAGATCGTTGCGCGTTAAACGGATGTAAGTTTCTGTTTGTAATTTCTTTTTGTTTTACTTTATTTTATCATATATTATAATTTTTGTAATATTTTTTTCAGGCCTATTTATTCCAATTCTGTCAATGCTTTCCGAAAATATTTTGACTATGGAGTTGATATTGTTAAAATGAAAGAGTGGTTCTTCACATTGGAATATCCAGGAGTACCGTTAACCGATTCAGTAAGTAATGAATTTGTTAGTTAAGTAGGTTATATATCTTTTATTTTTGTACTTGATAGTGATAATCTAATTGGAATACTGAAATTTTGTATATGATGAATGTTATATAAGTTCTATGCTTTATTTATGCAGTACTTTATGTGCAGTTTATATGCAACACTTAATATGCAATGTATATACAGGTCCTATGCAGTGGTTACACAGTATGTACACAATTTAAATGCAGTAGTTGCTATTCAGTATATATATACAGGTCCTACACAGTAGATAAATAGTTTGTATGCAGTAGTTGATATGATGTATGTTATATAAGTAGCTTGTATTTATATGATTTAAATTAGTGTTCTGTATTCATTTTTAGCATTTTAACGTGGTTTTGTTGTTCGTATTTTTAGCATATTGATGTTATCTTTTACTATTTTCGAAAGAAGTCAAAATACGGGTCTGTTTGTGATTCAGTTAAATTTACAACCACCGATTGTTGGTTTAACTGCTTGATTCAGCCTTTTTAGAAGCATTTTGTGGAGAACAATAGAGACGTAACACTTATCACTCAAGAACATCAAATCGTTGGGTACATGCTTGGATTTTTTATGAGATGCAACGTCTCATGAAATAGCGTTGACAATGTTCTTTTCCCAATTAATTTTGCTGAGGAGTTTCACTGGATTTTGGCGAGGCTGTCTTTTAAAGATCAATGCATATATGTGTATGATTCAATGCATGGTGCAAGGCATACCGTTCGTGTTCAAAAATCAGTTGCAGCATATTCAGAATTAATTTCATACTTTCTTTCTTGTATTGGATTTTGGGAAAGTAGGAGCGATGGATTTCTAGTGGCTAATTCTTTTGATATTCAATTTTTGATGGACTGCCAACGCAAGCTAACACGTAATATATTGAATGCACATTCAATTGCTCATTTTTACATATCTTTTTGTCAATTATATTGATGATGTATTACGTTTACAGGGACTGTGGTGTATTTGTTGCTGCCTTTGCAAAGTATGATGGTCCTGAAATTTCTAATCATCTAGATGATATTGATGCTATTCGTACTTGGTACGGTGTGTTGCTGTGGGATTATGGAAAGAAGAAATAAAGTCAATGTGCAGTTAGCGAAGATGAATTTACTGGCAGGTTGTTGAAGAAAAAGGATAGTGTGCAGCAAATTTAGTTAGAAATGTCTTTGAAGAATTGATGTTAGATATGTTTTAGTGTTAAAATGCTTAGGGTTGTTTCTGTTTTGTGCTGATACACTCGGAGATTCTTATTATGAAATGTTATGCCGAATACTATATGTTTTGGTAATTGATACAATTCTGTACAATTGATGCTGAAATGTTAGTTTATGTTGATCAAAGTTGATATTCAGTATAAATGCAACATTTATTCAGTTCCTACATAGTTTAAAATTCAATATATATGCAGGTGCTATACAAAAATTACACAGTTCATATGCAGTACTTTATATGCAGTATATATACAGGTTGTATATAGTTGTTACACAGTATGTACACAGATTATATGCAGTTTATATGCAATATTTATGCAAATTTATACCAACAAAATATAAAACTTACACATTATTGACACTGGTCATATAAAGTAGTTATATAGTTTAATATATAATATATATGCAGGTGCTATACAGAAATTACACAATTCATATGCAGTACTTTATATGCAGTATATATATAGGTCCTATATAGTAGTTACACAGTCTGTACACAGGTCATATGCAGTATTTATGCAAATTTAAAATCATCATTGCAATAAAATATAAAACTTACACATTGTTGACACAGGTCATATAAAGTAGTTATATAGTCTAATATATAATATATATGCAAGTGCTATATAGAAATTACACAGTTCATATAAAGTATATATACAGGTCCTATATAGTAGTTACTCAACTTGTACACAGATCATATGCAGTTCATATACAGGTCCTATACAGTAGTTACAATATTATATGAAGTATTTATGCAAATTTATACCAATATTCAGTATATATGCAATATTTATTCAGTTCCTATACAGTTGTTACACAGTTTAAGCACACTATTTCTACAATTTTATACATTTATCCCAACTAGATATAGAACTTATATATTGTTGTAATAAAGTATTTATACAGTTTATAAAAGTAGTTATATTCAAAATATAGTGGTGCTATGTATTTGCTAATTAATTCAAAAGACAAATATTAGTACTTATATATATTCAAATTGTATATAGGTATTATACATGATTGACACAGATAATATGCAGTTTATTAAGCATTGTAGCAGAAAAATTACACTCCCCAGCTTAGATGAGTTGATTAGTGCACCTCACCAAAGAACGTGGCTAAATGAAACACCATAATGCACAGATTTCTATAAGAGTAGAATGCATTTGAAGTAAAATAATATTGTAGTTTGTATGGGAGTGTATGTAACATTTTTAAACAGTATTACTCCGTCTTCTATTATAAGGCATCCTCTTTTATTTTGAATACAAAATTTTAACCCGATTACGAAATCTGATCCTATGTTTAAATCCCTTACTATTATTTTATTTACATTATAAGAAGGTTTATAAAACTCATTACAAGTGTTTAAAAAATTTATTTGTGCTTTTTCGATATAATATTTATAAGTATTATATGATCCATCCATTTGTCTTGCTGCTACTGGTTGGTTTAAAGTTTTTATTACATGCTGTGGTACTATTGATTTATTAATTAAACAACTTGTACATCCTGGATCAAGTAATGCCAAAGTTTCTATTTTTATGTCTTGAATTTTTATTTTTACTAGTACTTTTATTGTTGAAAATTCTTTATCTTCGTTACATATTAAACTACTACTTCCTTCTACATTCATAAGCTCTGTTTCTAATTGGTCTGGATGTCTTGTTTTTTGTGTACTTGTCTCTTCTTCAATTGTTTTTCCTCTTTCTATTTTAATTAATCTTTGTTCTAATTCATTTGTTCTTGCTTCTAGGGTTGTTATTCTTAAGTTTATAAGTTGATTAGCTGTTTGTCTTTCTTTACTTACTTCTGGTTCAATTTTTATTTCTAATATATTTTCTATACAACTAATGCATGCTTCCATATAACATTTGTTACATTTTTCCTTTTTTTCTTTACTAGGGTACCATTTACATATACTACATCTATTGCTATCTAATCCTTTATTTCTTTGAAAGATATGTGTACATTCTTGTGTAGCATTCATTAGGTTATTAATTATTAAGTCATTTAGATTTAAATCATCTATCTCTTGTTCTATTTCATTTACTAAGTTATCTTCTTCTGAATTTGAAGAATCTGTTTTATTATTATTGTTTTATTCAAAACTTACTATCGAATATATACTTTCTGTGTCTGACATATATTCAACTACATTTAATAAAGTCTCTTGAAAATCTTCTATTAGTTGAGAATTTTTAGTTCTACTATTATTTCTTTTAGGACATACATTTGATAAATGCTCAATGCTACCATATGTGTAACACTGTAATTTATTTTTATAATTTCTATTATTTCTATATTTTCTAAAATGTCTTTATTTATTTAAGTACGATTTTTTTAGCTTTAAATTTACACAAAAAGTAACCTTTGCGAAAGTAAGGTTTTTGATTATAATTCCTTTTATATTTTCTAGGTTTTCTTTGGTTATTATCATAGCTTTGTGTTGTGTATATAATTGATTTACAAAAATTCATTTCATTTATCTCTAGTTGTTTTTGTATTTATATATTTGTGCATTTTTTTGTTAGAATATCCATTATATGTTGGACTCTCTGTCCTATGGTCCATTTGGCATTTGGATTTGGAGCTACACCATCTCTCTTATATCATCTATCTTCTATTTCTCTTCCTAAAGCTCCTGGTAATTTATTAAATAGTTTCTTTCCTAATTCCTCGCTAAATGTATTTCCACTAATTGCAGTATAAAGAAAATAATCTTTTAAGAAATTCTTGATATATAGCCAATGTGATATACTTAATTGTTCTAGTTTTACTAATGCCTCCTTTTGTAATGTTATTAAACCACTATTTGAGTCTTTTCCTGTTAGTAGAATATGCATTTTATTTGTAAAATTATAAGGATTTGGTCCCATTGCTAATAAAACTTGAAATTCTTGTGGAGAATTGGTCTTAAAGGGTTCCCATGTAGCCTTTGCAAATTCCCCTAAGAAAGTTTCCATGTATTTATACATTGTTTCTGTATCTGTTTCGGTATAATGTCTTAAATAGTCTGCTACTACTATTTCTTTCCATAAATCTATTACTGAATCCCATATTTGTGGGTCATGAACTGCTATATTTAATATTTTACCTTTACTTCCTCCTTCTTGTAACTTAATCTATTCTTCTATTGGCATTCTTTTTCCTGCCGGTCTTATGTTTTCTATAATTTCTATATCTGAGTTTAATCTAACAGCTGGTCTTCTAGGTACATTACCTGTACTATAATCTATAGGTTGCAGATGTGGATTAGTCTGCTGAAATGGGCTAGCACTTGTTGATGAGGTTGTTTCTAATTCTGCTATTTCTTCATAACTGATTATTGATGTTGTATCTTTATTTTCTTTTTCAGATACTGTATAATCACTTTGAATTCTATATCCTAAATTATCTTCTCTTTCTAAGCAAGTTTTAAAGTGTTCTATACATTCTGTTATATCCATATTTGTTTTCTTACATCCTTTACATTTAAATATTATATATCTATGTTCTTCAGCTAATCTTATAGCTTTTTCTATTTCTTTATCTACTTTATATCCTTCTTGTAATATTTATACATTCATGAATTCTTGTTCTGTTGCAGTAGTACTTTTTGTTTCATCTAAATCTTTTTGACTAGTATAGTTGTAATTTGTAAACCTAATTGATGTTTCTCCTTTACTAGACGTATATAGTAAGTGAGATTCTGGCGTAAATGTTTTAGATTTATTAAACTTTTCTAGATTTCATTCTAAACCTGCATATTCTTCTGGATTTATTTTTATTGGTTTTATTAATTTTATTCCTTTGTTACCCATTACTTCAACTACATCATTTACTTGTAATTTGAATTTTGTATTACTACTCAAGGTCATTTCATAAATGTATGTCCTAAAAGAAATAATAGTAGAACTAGAAATTCTCAACTAATAGAAGATTTTCAAGAGACTTTATTAAATGTAGATGAATACATGTCAGACACGAAAAATATATATTAGATAGTAAAACAAATTCTTCAGATCCAGAAGAAGATAACTTAGTAAATGAAATAGGACAAGAGATAGATGATTTAAATCTAAATGACTTAATAATTAATAACCTAATGAATGCTACACAGAAATGTACACATATATTTCAAAGAAATAAAGGATTAGATAGTAATAGATGTAGTATATGTAAATGGTACCCTAGTAAAGAAAATAGGGCAAAATGTAATAAATGTTATATGGAAGCATGCATTAGTTGTATAGAAAATATATTAGAAATAAAAATTGAACCAGAAGTAAGTAAAGAAAGACAAATAGCTAATCAACTTATAAACTGAAGAATAACAACCCTAGAAGCAAGAATAAATGAATTAGAACAAAGATTAATTAAAATAGAAAGAGGAAAAACAATTGAAGAAGAGACAAGTACATAAGAAATAAAACATCCAGACCAATTAGAAACAGATCTTATGAATGTAGAAGGAAGTAGTAGTTTAATATGTAACGTAGATAAAGAATTTTCAACAATAAAAGTACTAGTAAAAATAAAAATTCAAGACATAGAAATAGAAACTTTGGCATTATTTGATCCAGGGTGTACAAGTTGTTTAATTAATAAATCAATAGTACCACAGCATGTAATAAAAACTTTAAACCAACCAGTAGCGGCAAGACAAATGGATGGATCATATAATACTTATAAATATTATATCAAAAAAGCACAAATAAGTTTTTTAAACATTTGTAATGAGTTTTATAAACCTACTTATAATTTAAATAAAATATTAGCAAGGGATTTAAACATAAGATCAGATTTAGTAATCGGGTTAAATCCTGTATACAAAATAAAGGAGGATGCCTTATAACAGAAGACGGAGTAATGCTATTTAAAAATGTTACATACACTCCCGTACAAACTACAAGTTATCCAACGATAGAAAGAAAACTTAGAATAAATAAAAAAGATAGAGATTTACAAAAATTTTTAGGATTAGTGAATTATGCTAGAAATTTTATCAAAGATTTAGGAAAAATAGCAAGACCTCTATATGCTAAAACTGGTAGTAAAGGCCAAAAGTATTTTAATAGAGAAGACATTAAATTAGTACAACAAATAAAAGAAAAAGTTAAAAATATACCAGATTTAAAAATTCCATTAGAATCAGATTACTTAATAATAAAGATTGATGGAAGTAAATTAGGATGGGGAGCAATCCTGAAAGCAAGGCCAAATAAATATAGTAATAAAAATAAAGAACAAATTTGTGCATACCAAAGCGGTTTGTACAAAGAAAAAGGACAAATGAGTAGTACAGACCTAGAAGTGTTAGCAATAATATACGGTCTAAGTAGTTTTAAACTATATATTTTAAATAAAGAGGAAGTTTTAGTAAGAACAGACTGTGAAGCAATAGTAAAATTCCATCAAAAGATTGATAGTAATGCTAGTAGCAAAAGAAGATGGCTTAACCTTATGGATACTATCTCTGTATATAAAAATATTATTTTCGAGCATATAAAAGGAAAAGAAAATGATCTAGCAGATAAGTTAAGTAGATTACAATTAAGAACTTAGCAGATAA
>NC_061121.1:221685283-221715421 GCF_002878395.1 Capsicum annuum | reverse complement strand
GGACCGATTTGGGCCCGGCCCGTTTGATAGGTTTAACCTACCTTCATTGTATTTTATATTTGTGCTAAAATAAACTCAAAATATATTTACTACACTTAAATAGAGTATATAGAGAAAGTTTAACATATGGATTTTTGATATTTATATAAAGTTTCTCACGTTAGATTATAAAATAATGATTTGATATGAAATATATTAGATATAATACATATTTGATATTTATGTTAAAATTTTCACGTTACATTGATTTTGCATGATTTTATATATAAATATATTTTCACAGGAAATATTTTATGAATTATATGATGGTAAAGTTTTTAAATAGCAGCACTTTTTGAATGGATTGTCAACAATTCTACGTTGATTATAATTTATAATCTCTCTCTATCTCTCTCTCTCTATCTCTCTATCTCTCTATCTCTCTATCTCTCTGTCTATCTGTCTGTCTCTGTCCGTCCGTCCGTCCATCCATCCGTCCATCCATCCATCCGTCTATCTATCTATCGATCCCTCTGTCTGTCCGTCCGTCCGTCCATCCCCCGTCCGTCCGTCCGTCCTTCTGTCTGTCCATCCATCCATCCATCCTATCTATCTATCTATCTATCTATTTATCTATCTATAATATATTAAGAGTGTGAAGCCCCTTAAAAAAATGATTTGAACTTTTT
Source organism: Capsicum annuum (assembly GCF_002878395.1). Taxonomy (NCBI): domain Eukaryota; kingdom Viridiplantae; phylum Streptophyta; class Magnoliopsida; order Solanales; family Solanaceae; genus Capsicum; species Capsicum annuum. Next base: position 221,714,753 of record NC_061121.1, on the reverse strand, counting down.
GCCCTTCTTTGAAATACTCCTCAATAGACAAAATCGTCTTTTCACATTTTTTTAAAAATAATTATCATTAAATTATTATTCAAATATTTAGAATAGGAAAAAAAAAAAGAAAAAGAAGAATCTCATACCTATAAGAAACTAAATGTAATGTGCCAATTTTTTTGTTAGGAGTCCTACACAACCTTTTAGGGGAAAACTCAATCTATGGAAAGGAATTTTTTAAAAAAAAAAAACAAAAAACAAAATTTATATTAAAAACATTACGTATGACAGCTTTTTAAGGAAAATTTTAGGAACAATTTATATATATATATATAAACTCCTAAAATAAATGTAACTCTTGAAATATATGAAAGGAGAATCAATTAATATTTTTTCTTTGTACTGGTAAATTAGAAAATTTTTCCTAAATAGGACTTTATTAAGTAAATACTTCTATAAATATTTATATTGAGATGCACGTTAAATTAGAAAAGAAATCGGTCTACCCATTGAAAAAATATAATTGATGATCATCAACTTGATTCGGTTGCATAACTAGATTGGTGGATTCTTAATTTTCTAACCCTCAACCTATCCACTGTTTTTATCAACATAATAGAATTTAATGTGTTTGTTTATATATCATCTTTTCATTCAAGTCATTCTTTAGGGTCAAAATTTTCGCTCAAAACAAAAAATTATTTTCATCAAAATTGAAGTTTTGTGATCACTATTGTATTATTTTGTTGTAGTTTACAGGTCGTAGATGAATTTACAGGTGGTTGATGAATGTCAGTTAGCTCTGAGAAATTTTTTTAGGTAAATATTAAGTTTAGTTTTATTGTTTTGATACTTCTGTTTTGAGAATTTTTTAGTGTGTAAAGGTTAGTTTTAGTTGTATTATTTTGATATCTTTATTATCGTATTATTTTGTTATAGTTTACAGGTGGTAGATGAGTGTCGGACGACTTTGAGAAAATTTTGTTTAAAAGTTAGATTTAATTGTATTGTTGTGATGTCTCTGTCATCGTATTGTTTTGTTGTAGTTTACAGGTGGTAGATGAATGTCGATCTATTTTGAGATTTTTTTTTGGTAAATGTTAGGTTTAATTAAATAAATTCTCCATCTCTACATATTCAAAAAATATTAAATTTAATTATTGTATTTATTTTTATTAATGTTTGAACTCATTAAAGTGAGGTACACGCGCGAGACGCATACATCTAAACTAGTAATATATTAAAAGTGTGAAGACTCTTATAAAAATGATTTGAACTTTTTGCCCTTCATTAAAAGACTCTTCTTCAGATAAAACTATCTTTTCACTATTTTTTTCAATTTATTATTTAATTTTTTCTTATTATATTAACTAGACTTCCTAAAATATATAGAACTCATAACATATATGGTAGGAGAATTAATTAATATTTTTCTTTCTACTAGATTTCCTAAAATATATGGGACTCCTAAAATATATGATAGGAGAATTAATTAATATTTTCCTTTCTACTGTTCAATTAGAAAAATACTCCTAAAATAGGACTCTATTAAGGAAATACATCTATAAATATTGAGATGTACGTTAAAGTAGAGAACAAACTAGTTTGCCTATTAGGAGAATATGATTGATGCTCATCTAACTTGATTCGATCTCATGTCTATTTTCTAACCCTCAACTTCACTGTTTTTGTCAGCATAGTAGAATTTAACATGTGCGTATATATATCTTCTTTGTTTTCATTCAAGGTCATTCTTTAGGATCAAAATTTTCTCCCAGACATGAATTAGTTGAATCAAAATCGAGGTTTTGTGATCACTATTAAAATAATTTTTTTATAGTTTATAGGTCGTCGATGAATGCCAGTTAGCTTTGAAGGATTTCTTGTGTAAAGGTTAGGTTTAATTATATTTTTTTGATATCTTTATTATCTTATTGTTTTATTTTAATTTACAAATGCTAGATGAATGTCAGTTGGCTTTGAAATTTTTTTAAGGTAAAGGTTAGGTTTAACTGTATTATCGTAATATCTCTATTAGTTTGTTATTTTGTGGTAGTTTACAGTTGTGAGATGAATCTCGATCTGCTTTGAAAAATTTGTGTGTGTAAATTTAAGTTTAATTGTATTATATTGATATCACTTTTATCGTATTATTTTGTTGCAGTATACAAGTGATAGATAAAATGTTGGTCGACTTTGAGGAATTTTTTTATGTAAAGGTTAGATTTAGTTGTATTATTTTAATATCTCTATTACAGTATTATTTTGTTATTGTTTACATGTGGTAGATGAGTGTCGTACGACTTTGAGAAAATTTTGGTGTGTAAAGATTAGATTTAATTGTATTAGTTTGATGTCTCTATCATTGTATTATTTTGTTGCAATTTACAGATGATAGATGAATTTCGATTGACTTTTAAAAATATTTTTGATAAAGGTTAGGTTTAATAAATAAATTTCTCATCTTTACATACTCAAAAGATATTAAATTTAATTTTTATTATGTTTATCTTTATTATTTAAACAAATATCCTATTTAGTGTAATGTTTGAACTCATTAATGTGAGATACACGCGCAAGGTGCATACACCTAAACTAGAATACTAAAGGTGTGAAGACTCTTAGAAATGTGATTTGAACTTTTTATCCTTCATTAAAAGTTTCTGCTTTAGATAAAATCGTCTTTTTACTATTTTTCTAAATTATTGTTATTTAATTATTTATTTTTTTGATTCCTTTTTGGTTTATGAATCTCCTAACAATTTTTTTTGGAAAAAAAAGGTTAAAAGACTGTCGTTGGAGTCGTTATTTTGGTAAAAGTCAAAAATTATGGTAGGATTCCTTAATTTGGATACATGTAGGAGTCTTTTTAAGGAAAAATATTTTCCTAATATTCCTTTTTTAATTTGTGTTCTATTTAATATATATATTCTCTATATTTATAAAAACACTTATAGTTTCAGATTCTCTTCGTATTATTTTTTGTAAACAGCCTTTTTATCAACGTTTTTCGCTTGCCTTATTATTGGTATGGATCTCAAATATTTCTGTTAGCTTTTATATTATTGTTATTTTCTTCTGTTATTTTTGTTCTTTTACAGCTAATGCAATTTTAATTTTTGTTGGAATTAACCTTTATTGTGAAGTTAAAGCACTCATCCAATTAACACATTAAAGGGGTTATTGCATAGGGTGTACAAGAATAGTGCAAAATAAAAATAGGATATATTAATAATGCTATTATTATTAAAATGATTGATCATGTTTTATATCAAATTTTATGTATTAATCTTTTTTTGTGTTTTTACTTCTCCAAATTAGCAAGAATATGAAATTACGTCATAGATATGGTATTAGATGGTATCTCCTGCGCTGCTTATTAGAAACAACTACGAAAATTAAGTGATATGATATGGTAAGAATTCATATTAGATTTTTTAATTGAGGAGTTTTGTATACGTGTCAATTTTGACTATTAATCTTATTTTCGATAAATTAATGGCTAGAAAATCAAAAATGTATAGGCGATTTATACCTAGAAGATGGTATTATGTTGTTACAATTATCTTAATATTAACTTACCTGATCACTACTGGAGATTGGTTTTATTTCCAACTTTTATTGACAAGGGGAGACTCCATATTACTACTTTCAAGAGCTTCCTGAAGATCATCATCCCTTGAAATTTTTCACTGGTGGTTCGGTTCTCATTCTTGGCTTTGATCATATGTTCTCACCACCCATATTTTAGGCACATTGGCTCTTCTGGGAACATCCTTGATAGCTTGCATATACACAAAACAAATTTCCCTTGTGAAAATAGCAAAAATGTCTGCTTTTGAGTGCACTAAATGTCATTCATTCTTCTTCTTGAGTTCTCTAAGTTAAATGGAGTTGAAGAAAATTGGACTCAACATTATAAATTGCAGTGTATGTCGTCTTCCTCTTTTCAGTCGTCATTTTTTGTAAAATTTGGGAGCAACTAATTCAATACATAGCAGAATATGAAACTATGTCTTAAATATCTACTCTTTCGCACAAAGGTCAGTTGTTCAACTCTAAAGCCAGAGAAATTTTCAGCAAAAATGGCTCCAAAAATTTTCATGATAGCAAGAAAACCTAGCATTACTTTATTAATTGCCTCAGTTTTTTCTGGTGCTCAAATGTCAATATGAAGAGGTAGTATAGAAGTCCAAGAGTTCGATGCAATGTTTTCTTGGATCACGGGCACATTGCAAAGTGATTGGTCATGTTCTCAATGTAGATTTTTCAGTAGCTTTTCAAGATTGGATAAATACAGATCCTCCACGTCTTTTCTAGGCACAAATACTTAAGAATAAAATAAACCCAAAGGCTCATATTTGTAGACATTTAAGCCAGAAAGACCACACAGTTGTACACGTTGGTACTATGGTTGGACTGTGATCAAGAAGTAGAATATAATTGCTTTGAAAAGTGCACTGAATTTCACCTGAGTGATGGTAGAATAATTTACCGTACTTGATTCTCTTCTGTTATTGAAAAAGATACTCTTAAAGCAATGAGTAGCTTAGCTGAGCCCAACAGATATGAGACATTGATTGTAGATGCACGTCAAGAAATTGATTTGAAAGTTGGAGTTACATTTACCCGATTTCATACAAGCTATTTCAACTAAAAATATGGCAATCATGATGCAAAGGTTATCTCCTATGTGCCATGTCAAACTCCTATAATTGGGTTCTACATGTATAGTTACCTAAAAATCACTTCTTCAAGTCAAAAAAGTCTTGAATACTGCATCCATACATAACATACAAAGGGAGATGTAAGTCTTTTTTTTTAGAGAGAGAGTTGAAAAAAATAAGAAAAATCAAAGGTTAAAATATGATTGAAAGAATATCATTTGGTTGGCCTTGATCATAATCATCTGTTTAACTCTCTTCTTTTGCAAAAAGAAAATGAGAATTGGTCGATGCATTGATGTAAATGCAGAGTCTACTGTATACGATCAAACTAGTTTACATTTTTAATTTCATGTTTTTCGAATTTTAAATGGATGATTATATTTTTTTTTGATATTAACAGTATTATATAAAGTTTATTTGCTTTAGATTTTTACCATTGTTAACTTTTTCAGATCAATAAAAGTTTAGGGTGGAATTAAAAATATATTGACATTTGATTTCGGATATAAACACAAAATTACTTGGTCAAACAACTTCTCACCAAAAATATTTTTTTGAAAATCACTTTTTTTTTAAAAACATATTTTACAAAATAAGTTGATTTGAGTAGAAGAATTTAATTTTATCATAATGTTTCATCAATTAGACTGATCGAAGTTGTTTTACTTTAATCACAAAAAATAATTCAAACATTTATAAACTTACAACATGCCCTATTTTAATTTCAGATAAACTGAAATATAGTTAAATAGTTAATGATACTAAATAACCTTTTCAATGGATACACAAAAAACTTTTACCTTGAAAACTTTCTTGATCGAGCTTATCAAAAGCTTGGGTTGAGAAGAAACAAGCTAAAGAAATCACAAAGCAAATTGATTGTGGAGGAAAAAAAGAAAAGAGTTTATTTGTCTACATCTACAATCTACCTCTACAATATATTAAAGTGTGAAAATCCTTGAAAAAGTGATTCAAACGCTTTGTATAAGGAGAAAAAACATCAAACACTCGAGATATCCTCGAGGTACCTTCACTTTTCCTTCTCCTTTTCCTTTGATTTGATACTTATCTTTGTTTTTCTTTTCGTTCCTAGAATAGGTACCTTTTTATTCATGAGTCTATTGAAAGAATTTTGCAACATGTTGACATGGCTATATTTAATTGCTTGACCTATTTAGTCTCTCAAGTATGAGGTATACAATTCTTTTTCATTTTATGTTTTAATTTATCATTCTTTACATACGATGCATCTCTTTTATTAGTATTTTTTGTAAAACATTTCAAAAGTAAGTTTAATTTGTGAAATTGATATTTTTTATTCCGTTGTCAATTCTCATGTTACAAATTAACAGACCATCCAGATGTCAAATGATGGAAGAAAATCCATGAAATAACAACTGTTATGTTGTTCAACTGATTGCAATACAACTAAATCGGGTAGGCATCATATCAATCTTTGAAGGTCGTGAGAAAGACACACACGTGCACTTATATTTTACAATTACATGTGCAAACTATTTAACAAGGATTTTTTGTAATGTAAGAGTACAATAAATGGTGGTTAAAAGATAAAAGGAAGTTGCAGGCTTGGAACTTGATTTTGTTCTATAGTACATGGGTTTTTCATTATTCCAATGTATTCTCAGTCAAGGTTAATTGTTAATTACATCATGACAAAGGATATTCTATGATAGGATGATTATAATCTTATGTTGCTGGAAAAATTTCTATTAGTATTATTCATTCACTTTTAAAAAAAATATTGAGAAGTAAGTCGATACACAAGTCAATTGATTTGATTGAATAAAGGAGAGAATAAAAATATTCAAAAGTCACACATCAAAAAATATGTTGCCCACACTGCTGTCAGACCACAATTACTTTTATTTTATTTTTCCTAGAATATTTTTATTAGTAAAAAAATTATAGATTGGGGAGATTAACTAAGTAATGGTGAAATCACTAAATTTGAATCTGAACATTGTAGATTAAAGTTATAATCACTTCCCATGGGACTGTCCATAACTTTATCATAATTCTTTATATTATTGTTAATTTGTGATAAGTAGTTGTATTATATTACTATGCTTATATATAATTTAGATTTATGATTGAGAATTTGTTTTCGTTCATATAACAAAATATTTTTAAGTATAAGAAAATATATGGTAAAAGGTCTTAGAAAAACTAATATAAGGAGTCCTAAAATATATGATAATAATCTTTTTTTCAAGACAACTAAACACTATTCTATTTTACTGAGTTTACTGAAACACAATTATAAGAGTGGTTTCCTGGGTTGTTTAATGTTGTTCTTGAGATGATGAGAATGTCTGAAAAGTAGAGGTGGAGTAAGATGATTTTGTTGTACAAGAACAAGGGTGACATCTAGATTGCAACATTTACAAGGGTATCAAACTATTAAGCCACTTTATGAAAGTTTGAAAAAGTGTAGTGGAGATGACATGTGACTATATATATACATGGACCTGTTGGCTCTCATGTCGGGACGCTCGACTACAAGGGTGATCTACCTTGTAAGGAGACTAGTGAAACAGTACAGGAAGATGAAGAATGTTAGAGTACATGCCCTACTGATTTTAATATTATACTCTACTGGTTGCCTATCTGTGGAACAAGTAAGCCTACGTGATTCACAGAAGTAAAACTTGAACACAGTATTTTTATGTGAAAAACACCCGGTGCAAGAAAGGTGTAAAAAATCATGACCCGTAACTCTACAGGATTTAACCCCAACTTCACTATTTCACTTGAGCCTGAATAATCAACAAATTACAAGACTTCTGTGGAACAAGTAAGCTTAAGTGATTCAAAGAAGAAAACTTGAACACAATATTTTTATATGAAAAACACCCGGCTCAAGAATGGTGTATAAAACCACGACCTGTATCTCTACAGGATTTAATCCCAACTTCACTATTTCACTTGAGCCTCAACAATCAACAAATTACAAGACTTCTTGTAAACTAGGGATTAAAACTTCTAACTCCTATTTCTATAAAAGCACAAATCTTCCCAAGATAAGTGTTCCCAAGTCTTCGAGTTCCCTAACTTGAAGACACAACTCCTAACTCAGTTTATACTTCACTGAGACTAGAATTAAAACTTATTACAACTCAAAGAACCTAGCTATTACAAAGTCTATGACTTGCTAAGTAAGGGACAGAGTTCTTCTTCAAGTGAGTGAACTATTTTGCTGATTGTTGACTATCTTTTTAGTTCATAAGTGAAACACTTGAATGCCGTTTGTTGTATTTAAGACAACTCCTGATTGAGTCCTTTAGTTGATTTACTCTTCTATCTTCAATAGGACTCCCAGGTAGTTTCACTCTTTGTTGCTTTTGTTTCTCTCTCCTTGACTGAATAGGACTCTTCTCCTTTATCCCCTAGTCTTGTAGAGCTCCTTGATCAACTCAACTTCTAGATATTGTATTTATCTTCTCCTCAATCGTAGTATTTGAAATAATTTTGAGCTTCCTTGCTTATCCATTTTTGTCTTAATGCATTGCCAGTCTTGTATTACTTCAATATGGAAGAACCAGTAACTTCTCTTTATCACTTGTATGGAACAGCTTGCACAACATGTTTCATTCACATGTCCATTATCAAAAATTCACATTCTCTAACAAATTCTTCCGTTTTGATGATGACAAACTTAGCAGCATAGCATCCATCATACAATCCTGACATACTCAAAAAAGAATTTAAATAAATGAACACTTTTAATGAAACAGGTTAGTCAATTGAGTTATAAGCATTGTATAATCTATTCTTTCCCCCTTTTGACATCATCGAAAAGCTGGCCCATCAAGTTAAAAATGTCTAATAATCTATGGCCACTGGGGCCATCACTAAAACAATCAAGACTCAGAGCAAGAGAACAGTTATGCAGTATGAAAAAAATACAAAAGCAGATCACAATAAGTAATAAGATCCATTTCATTCAAAAAGCAAGATACAATTATCAATACCCAAAAACAACAAAAAAGAGACAACAGACACCTAGTTAAAAAAGAAGCAAGAAAGATAATCTTAGGGGCTTTAGTGGATGAGGAAGAGGGGATAAGGGAGGTCAACTTGCGAACAATAACAACATTTTCAGGTATTTCCCTTTCCAAAGAGGCTATAAGTAAGGCAATTTGAGCTTGAAGAACCCCTTTTTCATCCTCATGAGTAGCCTGAGAAGCCTCCAGTGCAGCCTGAGCAACCTCCACCTCAACATATTTTGCTGCAAGTGTATTTCTCAACCTTTGCACAGAGTTATCAGCACTCCTCATGGAAGCAGGTAATATTGAATGGTTCACTGACCCTATGACATCCTTAATGGTCTGTAGAGACCACACTTTGACTGGCACATGGAAATCCTCAAAAACAAACGTAAGCTAAAATTCATATGGCAAAGCATGACCATTTACATCTTGAATTAAAACCCTCTTCATATGCTTAATCATGAGTCGAGGAAGGTCTATTTATTTTTCAGTATCCAGTAGTTCCATTAGGTTAAGATCAAGAAAATTTGCAACAGTTCTTCTTTCTTGTCGAGAAAAGATCATTTTGTGAACAATATCAAAATAAAGTTGATAGAGTGCAGATATCACATACTTTAAGAACCTATGATGAGTGTAAAGATAGGTATTTCTAGAGAATTTTTGGGATATATCAATAGCAGAGGGAAGATTATCAAGGGGAGTCCATGTAACCTTGACATAATGAGCCCAACCCCAAGTAGGGATGTTCAAGATTTGAGCAAAATCGGTAGCATAAAGATTTATGGTAGTCCCATGAACAGTGGTTGAAAACATTTCCCTAATGGCAAGCCCATTAGTATAACATTCATAAACTTCATCTTTTCTAAACTTACATTGAAGATCACCTTGAATAAACAAGTGTGACCACCCATGATCTCTCAATTTTGAGACCAAGATCTCCATTTTAGGTCCCCAAAAACCAGTGACAACTCATCCCCTAGCCAACTTACATTTTTAAAAGTGGATAACATGAGCTAACTGAGAAGCCTTGTCAGCAGGAGTATCCACATCAAAATCGAAATAAAAATCAGGATCAATCTTAATAGAAGGTGTAGGGGAAGTATCAGGGAGAAACTCAGAGTCATAGAAGCTGGAGGAAATAGGTGCCTTAACCTATTTCTTTGACTTAGAAGCGACCTTCTTTGCAGGGGACTTAGAAAAAGAAGTAGGTTTGGAAGTAGGAGTGATATTGGACGATGAAAAAGCTTTTGGGGTAGGCTGAGATGATAGTTTACTGAAAGAGGAGGGTTTTGGAGCTGTGCCATTGATTGTATTTTTCCTATGCACTGAGCAAAGAAGAATATCGTGAGAGGATGCACGAGGAGGGAGAAGAGCAGAAGTAGCTACATGTTTCCTTTTACTTGCCTCAAGTGCTTCTACCAAGGAAGCATCTTTCCGTTGCTTTTTACCTCGAGTATGAGGAGTGGGGACAATAGGGAAAGGCTGTACTGGAGTATTATCATCAATATCAATGGAGATTGAAAAGGGTTTTCATTTTGGTTTAGATATGGACCTTCTAGGGATTAGGTCTGCAATAAGAACATCGTCTCGATCAATGATCTGAAGAGGTATTCGAGGTGGTAGTGAGGTTCAGAAGATAGTGAAAGATTGAAAAAAAATTAGGCAAACATTTTTGCAGATTCTTGAATATTGCAAAATCAGATAATTTGATTGAAATTGGGAGAGGAATGAGTGGAGGTAAGGTAATGATAGGATGAAGGATAATGGATATTAAGGGAGAGGTAGTGGAGTGTATGGATGGGTTAGATGAAGATGATGCCATGGTGTACAAGAGAAAAATAGTGATTTAATTTTGGTTGTGTGAGTAGCGAACGATGAGAAGAGAAGGAAGTGTATTTAAGGTGGAGAGAAGGAAGATGAATCATGGATGAAGTGTATTTGGTGAAGGAAACGTAATGATGAAGAGGGTCAGTTCTGATGGAAAAGGCTTGGCAGCTTTCTGAAGAGGAAGTACTTTTGGATTTTTGGCGGTTTAAGTGTAACGGAAGGGACCATGTAGACAACCTATTTCTCTTTATGCTACTATTGATAAACAATAATCATACCTTAATTTTCATAATAAAATGGAGAAGATTACCCCTTTGTTCTAGTCTTTCTGCAAAATCAACACATAAATGATTCAATTTACTCTAAGATCTTGGAATTAGGATACACAATTAAATGTGTAAGACTGAATTAACAACAATCACTGAAGAGAAACTAATTCTAGTCAACCATTGAGGGAGATTTATACAATTTTAATCATACCCAAGGCTAACCTATTCTTTTCAAAATATTCTCTACTTAAAGCCTTAGTGAATATGTCAGCAATTTGTTCTTCAGTAAAACAAAACATAATTGATATATGACCTTTTTCAACATTGTCACTAAGAAAGTGATATCTAATATCAATATGCTTAGTTCTTTTATTTTGAACAGGATTCTTGGCTATATTAATGGCACTTGTATTGTCACAAAAAATAGGGACACAACCAACATCTATACCAAAATCAATAAGTTCTTGCTTAATCCACAACAATTGAGCACAACAAGATTCTGCAGCAACATATTCAGCTTCAGCAGTAGATAAGGCTACTGAGTTTTGCTTCTTAGTAGACCAGGTAATCAAATATGATCCAAGGAAGTGTGCCATGCTTATAGTGCTTTTTCTATCAACCAAATATCTTGCATAGTCAGCATCAGAATATCCAACCAAGTTGAAATTACTACCTTTAGGGTGCCATAAACCAAGATCATTAGTTCCTTTGAGATATCTAAAGATCTTTTTTACAGATTTTAGATGAGACTCTTTAGGATTTGCTTGAAATCTAGCACATAATCCTACACTGAACACAATATCAGGCCTACTTGCTATAAGATATAGAAATGGCCCTATCATCCTTCTGTACATCTTTTTCTCTACATCAAGACCTGTTTCATCCAAATCAAGCTTTATAGCAGTGGCTATTGGAGTGCTGATCTCTTTTGTCTCTTCCATAGAGAATCTTTTAAGGAGTTCTTTTACATACTTCTGCTGATGGATCATTGTTCCAGATGCTATTTGTTTGATTTGCAATCCCAAGAAGTAATTTATCTCCCCATCATGCTCATTTCAAATTCACAACTCATGAGTTTGGCAAAATCATGAGTCATGTTCATGTTTGTAGAGCTAAAAATAATTTCATCTACATATACCTACACAACCAATAGATCTTTTCCATTAGTTTTCAAGAAGAGAGTGTTGTCAATTTTACCTCTAGTATGGTTATGTTCCAGTAGAAACTTTGACAATCTCTCATACCAAGCCCTTGGAGCTTGTTTCAATCCATACAAAGCCTTATCTAGTTTATACACATGATCAGGAAATTCCTTGCTTTCAAATCCTGGAGGTTGTTTAATATATACCTCCTATTTGAGAATACCATTGAAGAATGCACTCTTAACATCCATTTGATAAAGAATGAACTCCATATAGGCAACAAAGGCAACAAGTAATCCAATAGCTTTAATTCTGGCTACAGGAGCAAAGGTCTCATCAAAATCTATGCCTTCTTCTTGATTGTATCCTTGGACCACTAATCTTGCTTTGTTCTTTGTAACTGTTCCATGCTCATCTGCTTTATTTCTATACACCCACTTAGTTCTAATTATTGTTCTGTCTTCTGGGAGAGAAACTAAGTGCCATACTTTGTTTCTCTCAAATTGATTTAACTCCTCCCACATGGCTATGATCTAATCAACATCAAGCAGTGCTTCAGTTACCTTCTTTGGCTCAATTTCTAATAAGAATGCCTTAATCCAGACCTTGTAATAATCCCAGAAGTGAGATTTGTGAGAACATTCTCAATAGGATGTGATCCTTGATACTTGCAACCTTTTGGAACCAAGCCAAGCAAGCTACTAGGATCACTGCTGATGTTCTAAGCTGGGGTAGTTGGGGGCTCAATTCTCCCTGTCACTGTGCCTCCAGATTTAGTTCCCCTATTGAGGTGTCTCCATGTTTGATAGCTCCAGTCAATGAACCCAGTTGTGTAACCTATTCCTCAGAGTCACTTTCTTCCTGCATGTTAGTCTTAACACATGATTCATCAAAAACTATATGCATTGGAAATCATCAATTATTTCACTCATCAAAGAAACAAGTTTTGATTTAGAAAACAAATATAGTTTTTCTTTAAGTTCAAGTATGCTTACCTCAGAAACATCATCTTATTCCTTTAAGTTTGAATCTCCAAGTGCCATGAATGAAGTTTCATTAACTTCATCATATTCTAAGTCAGATCCCCATGCTGCTATCATTGTATGTTTCTCTTTTCCTTTGGAATTTTCTTTCAGCTCCTTTTTAGCCTTTCCTTTTTCCATTATATTTCCTAGACTGGATAATCTCTGATCTGATAATTAGTCTTACCACACTTGTAGTACTCATTTGGATTGTCATTTGAAAGTTTTTTGCTACTTGTTCCCTTCTTCTTTTTAAAGAACTTGCTGAAGTTCTTAGTTATGAAGGCAACTTGTTCCTTATCAAGTTTAAATTCCTCATCACTATCAGAAGCCTTCAATGCCAAGATTTTCTCAGGAACTGATTGTTCTTTGGTTCCATCAACTTTTATTTCATAAGTCCTCAAGTTCCCTACCAGTTCATCCAGGGTCATACCTGTGAGATCCTTATTTGCCTCTCTAATTGCAGTTACCTTAACATTCCACTTTGATTTTTGCAGTACCCTGAACACCTTTTCAACTTGTTCCTCCTCAGTGATGACTTTTCCCAAGGAAGTTAGATTATTTTATAAGGTAGTAAGCCTTGTCATTATCTCATACAAGGATTCATTTTTCTTCATCTTAAATGCCTCATACTTAGTGAAAAAAAAGAGAAATCCTGAATTTCCTTACCTGAGAGGTACCCTCATGTGTATTTACCAGTGCATCCTAAATTTTCTTAGCAGTGGTGCAGGTTGATACCCTATTGTATTCAGTAGGTCCTAATCCACAGATGTTCTTAGCTTTTTAATTTTTCTTTAATGTCACTAGATCATCAACAGTAAATTCACTCCTTACTTTCTTAACTGATTCACCATCAACCAACTTCATTGGATTAGTAGGACCATCAATGATATCCCATAATTCATAGTCTTCACCATGGATGAACATCTCCATGCTGGCCTTCCGCCAGATAAAGTGAGAACCATTAAAGAGTGGAGGTCTAGTAGTTGACTGGCCTTCACTGTGCCTAGTAGAAGGTGCAGAATTTATTGTTGTGGTCTTTTATTAGGTTCTATCCTTATTTAAGATAGTCTCGCTCTAATACCACTTGTTATAGTGCGTGCCCTACTACTTTTAATATTATATTCTACTGGTTGCCTATCTGTGGAACAATTAAGCTGACGTGGTTCACAAAAGTAAAAATTGAACACAGTATTTTTATATGAAAAACACCCGGCTCAAGAAAGGTGTAAAAAACCACGACCTGTACATTGACAGGATTTAATCTCAACTTCACTATTTCACTTGAGCCTCAACAATCAATAAATTACAAGACTTCTTGTAAACTAGAAATTAAAACTTCTAACTCCTATTTCTACAAAAACACAAATCTTCCCAAGATAAGTGTTCCCAAGTCTTCGAGTTCCCTAACTTGAAGACACAACTCCTAACTCAGTTTATACTTCACTGAGACTAGAATAAAAACTCATTACAACTCAAAGAACCTACCTATTATAAAGTCTATCACTTGCTAAGTAAGGACCAGGTTCTTCTACAAGCTAGTGAACTATTTTTTCTGATTGTTGACTATTTTTTTAGTACATAAGTGAAATACTTGAATGTCTTTTGTTGTATTTAAGCCAACTCTGATTGAGTCCTTTAATTGATGTGCTCTTCTATCTTTAATAGGACTTCCAGGTAGTTTCACTCTTTGTTGCTGCCGTTTCTTTTTCCTTGACTAAATAGGACTCTTCTCCTTTATCCCCTAATCTTATAGAACTCCTTGATCAAATCAACTTTTAGATACTGCATTTATCTTCTCCTCAATCATAGTATTTGAAATAATTCTAAGCTTCATTCTTTATCCACTTTTGTCTTAATGCATTGTCAGCCTTGCATTACTTCAATATGGAAGAACCAGTAACTTTTCTTTCATTACTTGTATGGAACAGCTTTCACAACATATTTCATTCACATGTCCATCATCAAAACTTCAAATTCCCTAACAAAGAAGGACTTGCATATGGTGTTCATTAACCTGAAAAAGCCTTACGATGAAGTCCCTAGGGAGGTTATTTGGAGATGCTTGGAGGATAAAGGTTTACATGTAGCGTATATCAAGGTAATTTAGAACGTGTATAATGGATCCAAAAATTAGGTAGGGATAGTGCAAATGCAATTGTGCGAAGGTGTGAGAGGTTGGCTAAATATGATTTTAAAAGGGGTAAAGGTAGGCTGAAGAAGAATTGGAAGAAGTTATTAAATAGGACAATATGAAACTTCAGCTTACCGAGGACACAACCTTAGATAATAAGTTATGAAGGTCACGGATTAGAGTACAAAGTTAGTTAGATAATTAAGCATTGTGTCGCATATTCTTCTTTACTATTAGTCATACTATGAGTCATCTTTCTATTATTGTTTCTTGTCATTTGATTTTGGATATTAGTGTGGATTTTACACTTTGATTTTCATTGTATCTTATTACGACTACTATTTAGTATGATTTGTCAGATTGTCTATGGTATTTATCATGACTGTCTTCATTTCGGTTATTTCTTTCTTTATACTACTTTGGAATATTTTTTGTTTGAGTCGGGGGTCTATCTGTATTAGTATCATTACCTCTAATATAGTTATACACTATATATTTTACCATTTTCAGACCCTATTTTGTGGGATTACATTGAGTTTGTTGTTGTATGTATATTTTACCATAATTCATTAATTTGGATATCAAAACATATATTACCATTACTTTTAGTTAAAAAACATGATACACGTACAACGCATGTACTCTGTACTAGTATATATATATATATATATATATATATGTATTGTAACACCCCATCAAATCGTCCATGCGTTAGTCTCATTTATTTTGACTTCCAAAGTGAGTAAAGTTTAAACCATGTATAAAATTTTCCTAATTTTGACTTTTCACCACATGGAAAATTTGATAATCTCTCCGTTGATTTAAGATTTGCCCAAATACGATTCCCGGGCAAGAACTTATGACTAATTTAAGTCCTAGTTGAAAAATACCGTCATTTTGGTGCTTGGCATATCGTGGAGGGGGTCTATATAACAATTGTCAAATTCCAGTAGCCTAGCGTGATTGTGGCGCGTCCCGCTAAAGTTTCAGGTCCCAACCAGTGTGACAACAAGATGGCTCCGCATCGTGGTACCCCAAGAATCCCATTCATGAATTTCAAGTGAGCCACCACGATTGTGGTGCGTCACGGTGGCCCATAAAATTGGGCTCCCAGTTATATTTTATTTCATCTCATTAAGGAAATATTAGGTATTTTTCACCGCCCCCTTATCAGCTTAAACACGGGATTATACTCCAAAGTGACCACATTATTCATACTTTCTTCAAAAATTCACAAGAACACTCTCTAGGGTTTCAAACAAAAAATCAATTAACTCAAGATTCAACCTTGGATTTTCAAAACTGAGTGAAGATTTAGAATCCCCGAACCATAGGCTTCAAGAATCAGTCACTAAGTTCATAATTCAAGGTACGTGGGGTTTATCCTAAAAACTATATGGGCTTGTAAAAACTAGATCATGACTTAAAGATTATCAAGCATGACTTTTAAATGGGTTTTTGGAATCTGTGTTTTAATTATGCATTATAATGTTTTTATGATATTGTTGATTTGGCCTTTAGGTCTTACACCCTTTAATTTATTTACAAGTATAGGTATATGTATGAAAATTGAGATTGAAGATTATTTGAGAGCACATATTATGAAACCCCTCTTGTATGTTGAATTAAAGATTATGGTTTTGTCGGAAAAGAGTTGAAATGCATGCCTTGTAATTTGAAAGTAGTTTTCTCAAAGTCATAGCAATTGAAACATGATTTAGAAATAATGAGAGGGTATTTCTTGATGTTAATATGATGTTCTTGTGTTAAAGAGATAGGAATGCATGTAATTGAGAACTTTGACATGACCACCTTGAATTATTGAAATGTTGACAAAGAGAGTTTCCTTGCATATGTTTACATGAGTTTTAAAGAATGAGTTTCTTAAAAAGAATTATTGATATAATGGTCCTAAATTCCATGTTTTGAGAACAGAGCTATAATTTGCTAAATGGTTCAGAGAATGTGACCTGTAAGTCAATGGTATGACAATACCATATAAATGTATGGCATAACAGAGTTAGAGTTTTAAGAGAATGTTTTCAGACAATGCATGTCTTAAAGAGTTAAAAATAGGCATAAAGAAAGCTAGGTGGTTGCCTGAAGAGAGTTTGAGTTCATGTAACTCTTAACCTAAAATTGTGATTTCCTGATCCAGGTATATTATTTTATGCTGGTGATGGCCGTGTGGCATAGTAGAGTCAGAGACTCCAACCTTTGAGGCACATTTGGGTTGGAGGCTTCCCCGCTGAGTCAATGGAAGATTCCATATAGCTCATGGAATTTCAGAGATGTAGGGTATACCACCTAGTGCAGAAGTAAAACAAAGAGTGTCAAAGAGTTCAGATGATTTTACAAAGTCTTTCAGAAATGCCCATGAAATTTCTTACTATATGATATGTTTATGAAATGTTTTAAATTGCTCTCATATATGTTGAATATAAATTATTATTTTGAATTTGCTCTGTATACCAATACAATTGTATTGACCCCTTACCTCCCAGGTTTGAAGGCTCAGTGTAGGAGTCCAGCTAATCAGTAGAGTATTCCAGAGAGAAGTGATCCATGCAGTGGTGAGCCTTCTTTATTCCAGAAGGCCTTTTATTTCAGATTATGTTATTCCATTATTTTAGTCTACCGGGGGCCTTGTCCCAGTTTTTAGAACAGTTTTATGATGTAGTAGAGATTTTGCAGACTGAGTCAGATTTTATTCAAATGTTTTGAATTATAGATTTCACTCTTATGTCTTGAAACTCAGAGTTAATGACCATGTTTCCATATCAGATTGTATTTTTACATCTTCTCTTATTACCAGATAGAGTAGGACGTTTGGGCCTTCATGGTTTGGGATGTCTATCATGACCAGGCCCTAGTTTGGGTCATGAAAAACTTGGTATTAGAGCATGGTTCATGGTTCCAGTGTGTCTGTGAAATCGCATCGGGTATAGTCTTATTTATGGGTGTGTAGCGCGCCACACTTATAAGCAGGAGGCTACTATGTGTTTAGGAATATTTATCTTCTTTGTGGCTTGGTTCATGCTTTAGATTCTAAATTGTCCCCTAATCAATGGTCTCTGGTGTTTCAGAAAAACTATCATGCCTCCCCATCGTACTATCGATCAGAATGTACAGACAGATGAGCTCAGATTTCAAAGATTGATGCTACTCTAGGGGTCCCAACTACTCTGACCAGCCTACCTAGGGCACCCAGAGATCCTCAGACGGGGACTAACCGCACCCATCCTTATGAGAAAGAGGTATATAATGTAGAATTCAGACAGTCCATTTACATGCTTGCACAGTTGGTAGCCATATAGACTTAATGGTTTAAATATATTGGGTCTGCATTTGTTATGTCTGAGGTTACAAGAGTGGGCAGGTTTATGAGAATGAACCCGCCCAAGTTTACTGGTACCAAGGTAGAAGAGGATCCATAGAAGTTTGTGGATGAGATAAAGAAGATCTTTAAGGTCATACATATAGATAAGGTAGAGGGGGTTGAGTTAGTAGCTTACCAGCTTAAGGATATAGCGAACCAACGGTATATAAGTAGGAAGATTCAAAGGGTGAGAGTGCTGAGCCCACAGTTTGGGCCGAGTTTGTGGAAGCCTTCCTCGATCGGTTCTTTTCTCTCGATCTGAAAGAGGCTAAAGATGGAGAGTTTATGAATCTAAAGTAAGAAAATATGAGTGTACAGGAGTACACTCTGAGGTTCAACCAACTAGCTCGTTATGCTCTAGAGATGACTAGTAACATAAGAGCTCGAATGGGGAAATTTGCATCCAGCCTTTTGGATGACTTAGTGCTTGAATGTCAGGGAGCAATATTGAACCGGGACATGGATTTTGCCAGGCTATCAGTCCATATGCAGCAAGTTGAGGAAAAGAAAAAGAAAATTGTTGAATCTAGAGAGAAGGACAAATAAGCAAATAGAGCCAAGATAGCAGACTAGAGCCACAGTCAACAGCAGAGTGGGAATTGGGGTAACAAATGGCAGAAGAAGAAGTTTTGGGGTAATGCATAGAATGCAGCCAGTACTCTGGTGTCCAAACCCCCAGCAGGGTTCACAGTCTCAAGGAAATGTATCTCAGACCTCTCAGACATACCCGCGCCGTGAGAGATAAGGAAGAAATCATCCAGGGAGATGTCAGTTTGGCGCTATGGTGTGTTATTCGTACGATCATCCAGGCCATATCCGGGTCTACCCTGTATTACATGATACCTTATGTGGCTGTTAGTTTTGGGTTCGAGCCCGATGTGATTGCCGAACCTTTTTTGTTTCTACTTCAGTGGGAGATTCTGTTGTGGCTAGAAGGGTGTATAAAAATTATGTGGTGACTGTTTCTGGGCGGGATACTGTGGCAGACCTCGTAGACTTAGACATGGTTGATTTTGATGATATCCTAGGGATGGACTGGTTCTATTCGTGTTATGCCATGTTAGATTGTAGAACCCGAAAGTTACTTTTTTCTTCCCGAATAAACCAGTAATAGAATGGGAGACATTCTTTAGCACCTAGAGGGCACTTTATATCTTACCTCTAAGCTCGTAAACTTATTTCTAAAAGTTGCTTGTATCATCTTATTCGGGTTAAAGATTCGAATACCGAAAGCCTTTCTCTTCAGTCTGTCCCTGTGGTGAATAAGTTCCCAGAAGTTTTTCCTGATGATCTCCCAGGCATACCACCTGATGGGGAGATAGATTTTGGTATTGATTTGTTGTTCGATACCCGTCCTATCTCTATTCCTCCATATAGAATAACTCCTGCAGAACTGAAAAAGTTAAAAGAAAAGCTAGCAGATCTTCTAGACAAAGGTTTTATCCGTCCTAGTATTTCTCCCTAGGGTGTACCTATACTCTTCGTGCAAAAGAAAGATGGTTCCCTCCGTATGTGTATAGACTATTGCCAGTTGAACAAGGTTACTGTTAAAAATAAATATCCTCTTCCTAGAATTGATGATCTTCTTGACCAACTTTAAGGTGCTAGATGCTTTTTAAAAATAAACCTTCATTTGGGATACCACCAGTTGAAGGTTAGAGAGTCAGACATTCCCAAAATAGCTTTTCGAACCCGATACGGTCATTATAAATTCTTAGTCATGTCATTTGGGTTGACTAACGCCCCTGCAACCTTCATGGATCTTATGAACAGGGTATTCCGTTAGTTTCTAGATCTGTTTGTTATAGTTTTCATTGATGATATTCTGATTTATTCTAAGAGTGAGGAGGATCATGCCAATCACCTCTGAATTATCCTTCAGACTCTCAAGGATCACAAGTTGTATGCAAAGTTTTCCAAGTGTGAATTCTGGCTTAATGCTATTACTTTATTGGGGCATATTGTGTCTAGTGATGAGATTGAGGTTGATTACCAAAAGGTTGAGGCAGTGAGAAAATGGCCCAGACCCACGACTCCAATCGATATTCGGAGCTTCTTGGGTTTGGTGGGGTACTACAGAAGGTTCATAGAGAGTTTCTCTTCCATAGCTGCACCACTCACTAATTTGACGTAGAAAAAGGTGAAGTTTGTGTGGTCTGACTCGTGTGAGAATAGTTTTGAGAAATTGAAAGACAAGTTGACCGCTGCACCTATTCTGACTCTTCCAGAAGGTACAAAAGGTTTTTTTGTGTATTGTGATGCGTCTCGAGTGGGAATAGGGTGAGTACTTATGCAACATAGTAAAGTGGTGGCTTATACATCTAGGCAGTTAAAAGTGCATGAGCGAAATTACCCCACCCATGACTTGGAGTTAGCGGTTGTGGTGTTTGCGCTTAAAATCTGGCGGCATTATCTCTATGGGGTACAGGTTGATGTATTTACTGACCACAAGAGTTTATAGTATGTTTTTAGCAGAAAGAATTAAACCTCAGGCAAAGACGATGGTTGGAGCTTTTGAAGGATTATGACATGAGCCTGCACTACCATTCGGGCAAGGCAAATATGGTAGCCGACGCCCTCAACAGGCTATCTATGGGTAGCCTTTCGCATGTTGAAAAGGGGAAGAGGGATATGGTGAAGGATATTCATCGACTTGTAAATCTAGGAGTGCGACTCTTGGATTTCGAAGATGGGGGAGTGGTTGTTTAGGAGATAGCTAAGTCTTCCTTTTGTACTGAAGTTAAAGAAAAGAAGATTGAAGATCCCATCTTGATGCAAATCAAGAAAGATGTGGGTCAATAGAAGGTGATGTCTTTTGAAATTGGTGGTGATGAAATTTTGAGATATCAGGATAGACTCAGTGTGCCAGATATAGATGGGTTACGAAAGAGGATCCTTGATGAAGCTCACACTTCAAGGTATATTGTTCACCCAGGCTCTACTAAGATGTATCATGATCTGAAAACCATATACTGGTGGAATAATATGAAGTGTGATGTGGATAACTTTGTTGCCAAGTGTTTGAATTATCAACAAGTGAAAGTAGAACATATGAGGCCAGGTGGTATTTCCCAAGAGATAGTTTTGCCCTTGTGAAAGTGGGAGATGATCAATATGGACTTTATCATGAAACTTTCGAGGTCCCAAAACCAGTATAATTCTATTTGGGTAATTGTAGATCGGCTGACCAAGTCAGCCCACTTTCTGCCTGTGAGAACCAACTATTAGGGAGATGACCAAGTCAGCCTACTTCCTGCCTGTGAGAACCAACTATTCGGGAGATGACTATGCCAAGTAATACATCGAGGAGATAGTTCATTTGTATAGAACAACTGTATCTATCATATCTGACCGAGGTGTACAGTTCTCTTCACAGTTCTGGAGATCTTTTCAGAGAGGTTTAGGTACCCAAGTGAACCTGAGTACGGCTTTCCACCCTCAGATGAATGGGCAAGCCGAACGTACTATTCAGACCCTTGAAGATATGTTGAGGGCTTACGTGATTGACTTCAAAGGTAGTTAGGTCGATCACTTGCCATTGATAGAGTTAATAATAGCTACCATGCCAGTATTAAGATGGCTCCATTTGAAGCTTTGTATGGGAGAAGAAGTAGATCATTGATAGGGTGGTATAAAGTGGGTGTGACTCAGTTTTTTGGGCTTGATCTTGTTCATCAGGCGATGGAGGACGTGAAAATTATTAGAGAATAACTTAAAACATCCCAGAGTAGACAGAAATCCTATGCTGATGTTCGGAGAAGGGAGCTAGAGTTTGAAGTTGGTGATTGGGTATTTCTCAAAGTTTCTCCTATGAAGGGAGTCATGCATTTTGGAAAGAAAGGAAAGTTGAGTCCTCGCTATATAGGACCATACCTGATTGTGAGAAGAATAGGTGAAGTTACGTATGAGTTAGAGTTGCCTGCAAATCTGGGTTCTGTTCACTCGGTGTTTCATGTATCCATGTTGAAGAAATATATTAGGGACCACTCTCTAGAGTTACCCATAGAAGAGATCAGAGTGTCAGACTCCCTATTTTATGAAGAAATGCCTATTTCAATCTTAGATCGTCAAGTTTGGAAGTTGAGGAGAAAAGAGATAGTTTCAGTCAAGGTGTTGTGGAGAAATCAGAAAGTTGAAGAAGCAACTTGGGAATTAAAAGAGGACATGAGAGTAAGGTACCCAAATCTATTTGATCCAGTAAATGATGAGATGGAAGGTACGATCCTTGTCTTACTCTTTCCATGTCCTTAATATTCTGCTAATTGTATTTATCTATGCCCCACGCCATTATTCAGGGACGAATGATCCCAAGGGGGGGGGGGGATAATGTAACACCCCATTAAATCGTCCATGCGTTAGTCTCATTTATTTTGACTTTCAAAGTGAGTAAAGTTTAAACCATGTATATAATTTTCCTAATTTTGACTTTTCATCACATGAAAAATTTGATAAGCTTTCCGTTGATTTAAGATTCTCCCAAATCCAATACTCGGACAAGAAATTATGGCTAATTTAAGTCCTAGTTGAAACACACCGTTATTTTGGTACTTGGCGCGTCGCGAAGGGGTCTATTTAACAATTATCAAATTCCAGTAGCTTAGCGCAATTATGGCACGCCACGCTGAAGTTTCAGGTCCCAACCAGTGTGATAACTTGATGGCTCCACGTCACGGTGACCCCAAGAATCCCATTCATCAATTACCACTGAGCCGCTGCGATTGTGGCATCGCGGTGACCCATAAAATCGGGCTTCCAATTATATTTTATTGCATCTCATTAAGGGCATATTAGGTATTTTTCATTCCCCCTTATCAGCTTAACACGGGATTATACTCCTAAGTGACCACATTATCCATACTTTCTTTAAAAACTCACAAGAACACTCTCTAGGGTTTCAAACAAAAAACCCAATTAACTCAATATTCAACTGTGGATTTTCAAAACTGAGTGAAGATTTGGATTCCCCAAACCGTAGGCTTCAAGAATCAGTCACTAAGTTCATAATTCAAGGTATGTGGGGTTTATCCTAAAAACTACATGGGCTTGTAAACACTAGATCATGACTTAAAGATTATCAAGCATGACTTTTAAATGGGTTTTTGGAATCTATGTTTTAATTATGCATTATAAATGTTTTTATGATATTGTTAATTTGGCCTTTAGGTTTTCCCCCTTGAATTGATTTACAAGTATATGTATATGTATGAAAATTGAGATTGAAGATTGTTTGAGAGAACATATTATGAAATCCCTCTCGTATGTTGAATTAAATATTATGGTTTTATCGGAAAAGAGTTGAAATACATGCCTTGTGATTTGAAAGTAGTTTTCTCAATGTCATAGAAATTGAAACATGATTTAGAAATAATGAGAGGGTGTTTCTTGATGTTAATATGATGTTCTTGTGTTAAAGAGAAGGGAATGCATGTAATTGAGAACTTTGACATGACCACCTTGAATTCTTGAAATGTTGACAAAGAGAGTTTACTTGCAAATGTTTACATGAGTTTTAGAGAATGAGTTTCTTGAAAAGAATTGTTGATATGGTGGTCCTAAATTTCATGTTTTGAGAACAGAGATATAATTTGCTAAATGGCTCAGAGAATGTGACTTGCAAGTCAATGGTATGACGATACCATATAAATGTATTCCATAACAGAGTTAGAGTTTTTAGAGTATGTTTTCAGAGAATGCATGTCTTAAAGAGTTAAAAATGGGCATAAAGAGAGCTAGGTGATTGCCTGAAGAGGGTTTGAGTTCATGTAACTCTTAACCTAAAACTGTGATTAGCCGATTCAGGTATATTACTTTATGCTGGCGACGACCGTGTGGAATAGCAGAGTCAGAGACTCCAACCCTTGCGGCACACTTGGGTTGGAGGCTTTCCCGCCTATTCAATGGCAGATTCCATATAGTCCGTGGAATTTCAGAGCTGTAGGGTATACCACCTAGCACAAAATTAAAACAAAGAGTGTCACAGAGTTTAGATGATTTTACAGAGTCTTTCAAAAATACCCATGAGATTTCTTACTATATGATATGTTTATGAAATGTTTTAAATTATTCTCATATTTGTTAAATATAAATTATTATTTTGGATTTGCTTTGTGTACTAGTACAATTGTATTGACCTTCTACCTCCCAAGTTTGGAGGCTTCGTCTAGGGGTTCGGCTAATAAGTAGAGTATTCCAGAGAGAAGTGATCCGTACAGTGGTGAGCCTTCTTTGTTCCAGAAGGCCTGTTATTTCAGATCATGTTATTCCATTGTTTTGGTCTACTAGGGGCCTTGTCCTAGCTTTTAGAACAGTTTTGAGATGTAGTAGAGATTTCGCAGATTGAGTCAGATCTTATTCAGATGTTTTGAATTGTAGCTTTCACTCTTATGTCTTGAAACTCAGAGTTAATGACCATGTTTCCGTATCAGATTGTATTTCCGCATCTTCTCTTATTATATGAATGTTGTGCATGACTACTAGATAGAGTGGGACGTTCGGGCCTTCATGCTTCGGGGTGTACGTCATGGCCAGGCCCTAGTTCGGGTTGTGACATATATATATATTGTGTGTGTGTGTTTTAACATTAAAATACTGCTACCTACTTTTGCATTACTTTACTATGGGGCGATGCCAACTTTTGGCTTGGGTTCATCTAATTCTCTTCATCGAAAAATTATATTATTTATATATAATTAAAATTAGTTTTATGTATGTATAGTTGATCATACCATAGCAATGCATTAATTTTCTTATCTTCAAATCAATTTCTTATCAAAGCATCCACACCATCTTCTCCTTCATATTCTATTCCACTAATTTCCTTCCTTTTATTATTAATAATATCCCTCCAAACATCATTAATTTTATCAAATGTACCCTTCAATTTAATGTATGCACCTTGAAAATCCCAAGTGCACCCACCCAAAATAGGAGACAAATCTACGAATTGTGGGATTTCTTTCAATTTGTTTAACTTCAAAAATTTTAGTTTTGATAGCGAAATTTTTTATCCATTGCCTCATCCCTTCCCCTATACCTTTTCCTTCAAAATCCACTAAATCAATTGAAAGAGTGCAATTTGACAATATATTCAAGATTGTAACAAATACTATGCCCTTGCAGGTTATTTGGTACACGAGATGGAATAAACAGGAATATCTCATGGGTTGAGATATCCATAAAAGTATTTTATCCCACCTTCCATATGAATTATCACTCCATCTTTTTAGTACAAATTATGAGATCAAATAATCTTGGGTTAAGCTAATACCTCACATGAATTATGCGATAAAGTTAATCCCAAATTTTATTCCGAAACTATCATCTTTATCACACGTGCCAAACGATTCCTTGACGTTAACTAGTTGTCCTTCTTTACTAGCCACAAAGTTGAACAATTCCATCACTTTTCTTTCCCTAATATTCACTTGTGATTCCACAACTATATGAGAAAAGAGTACGATTTGATACATCGATCGTACCTTTTTCCAATTTTCGTCGCATTACTCTATAGTTTCTGTAGCTAAGTTCCGGATATACGAGCCCTGAACTCGTATGAGGTGTGGTACAGGAGACGAGGGCATGACCACGAGACGTCCCCCGAGCCGTATGGACCATGAGGTTAGGACCATGGGCTTGAGCCAATATGGCTAGTGAGACGTGAGTTCTGTTGCCTAAGTGAAATAAATAGCCAATTAGTAGCCATGCAAACGAACCAAGTATGTGTACCTTTTTCTTGATGAAATTACATATCTAATGATGAAGAAGATACTCCCTCCATCCCAATTTATGTGAAGTAGTTTGACTCGACACAGAGTTTAAGAAAGAAACAAATACGTTTGAAACTTGTGTCTAAAATAAATCATAGATATTTGTACGATTATAAATCATTTCATTAGGGTAAAATTGACATTTTAAAGCTAAAATATTACTAAAGGTAGAAATATGTCATTCTTTTTTAAACTGACTAAAAACAAGTGAGTCATATAAATTATAACAAAGAAAATAAAGAGGAAGGACATGTCTAAGGAGGATAGTAAAGATTACAATATTGTATTTTCAATATTCATGGTGTTTCTTTATTTTTACTTGCTTTTGGTTTCACTGTAAAACTCCATGCACATGAAATATAAAGGAAATTCAGTACAAATGATGTTTAGTACAATATTTTGATGTAGGATTCAAACTAATGATTGATGTTTTGAGTTTAGACTTTGTACGACGTGTATAGGTCCGGGCTTGAAAGCAGTCAGTGATGTTTGTGTTAGGGTAGACTACCTATATCATACCTCTCTGAGGCGACTCTTATTCGGACCCTACACATGAATGTTAGATGCTTCGAATATCAGATAATTGCTCTTTAGTTCCCATGTGGTGTCTGATACCGACTTCAGGCAATGGGTAGCCACGTGGAATCGAGGCTGGTCACTTGAATATCCTTTATCAAAAAATTATATTGTATAGATAGATCAAATTCCTAATTTCACCATTGATTTTTGATACAATGAATTCGAATTTGTATGGGAAAATTCCACATTGAGAGAACGTTCTCTATCAAAGGCAATTCAATTTCCAGAGTTCTAACCCCAGACCATTAATTTAAAGATGTAGAGAGGCACGTTGTATGTACTAACTATCCCACCACAACCTTTGGCAATTTACGATATAAAAAGTTTAATAAACTCGGTTGAACACCTAATCTATAACTTACAACTCTCATAAGTCAAAAATCACGCGTTCTATTATAACGTATGAATTTAGTAAATGTCATCGTATCTTTCTATTTATTTGCATGAAAATGATTCTTCTTATGCTTAGTTCTTTTTTAATCGTGACGATAAAATTCAAATTCAAAGAAATAACACTGAGATTTACCTACATTTTTTTTTTTTTTTTTTTTGTATTTCTTATCCCAATATCCCATATATGGAAAACAAATCAAATCCCATGGAAAATCCTCCTCCTGATCCACCGGATAGTGTGATACTAGACTCCACTCACATTACCAGTTCACAGGCCACCCACGTAACACATCCAAACTACTTAAATGCCTTAACTAAAACAGTCCCTTCGGGTAATGGTCAAGAGGTAGTTCCAACCCCTAAGTTGGACCAAACTGTAGGGGATGCGGATAACTTGTGTGGTAAAATAGATCTATTATAAGTAGAATGGATCTATTTTTATCTGTGCGTGGATATTTCTTAATTTCTCTAAATATTTTTATTTTGAGTTTATTTATGTTAGTTTTATCGATGTTCATATCTTGGGGGTGATTATATGGTAATTGGTTAAATGTTTTACTATAGTATTCTTTATTTTTTTCTCTTAGTTTTTGTAATTCTTTATTCTAAATATTCTATATCTTTTGTTTCAAAATATCCAATTAGATTATCTTTCATAAGTTTTTCTAATAATATTATTTCTTCCATATTTTGTATCCAATATTTTAAATATACATAGTCTATCATTTTATCCTGTAGTAATTGCAGAGTTACAAATTTCTGTATAATAATTTATCCGAATTGTACTGTAATGTATATATAATTCTAGATTTTCAATGCTATTTATTATCTTGTGTTGTTCTTCTCGTAGAGAGTTTTTTAAATTATATAAACTATCTCATGTACTTTTTCCTAAATTTTCTAGGGTTTCTTCTATCCATATTAATTTTTCTTTTAGATTCTCCATTATTTTTCTAATTCGGTTTCTATAATTAATTTCTTCATTTAGATTATCTTGATTTTCTCTAGTTTTTCTAATATATTCTAACATTTATTAATCTGAATAATATCCATCTGGGTAATTATCCAGGTATAACTGTTCTATCCAATTTATAGTTTCAATTTCATAGTCTAATACTTTTTCTAATATTATTCTCTTAATATCTATAATTTCTATATCTCTAAGTATATATAAGATTAAGATTTTAAGATTATCTATCATTTAAAATTGGTTAAATACTTTATTATAATTTTTTTTAGTTGTTTGTTTTAATATCATTAATTCTTCTATATTTTCACTAAGAAATTGTATATATTTTATATCTATTTTCCAAAATTCATAATTTATCATAGTTAGTGTGTGGGTTTGGTATGTAAGTATTTATAAGAGTAGTTCGGTAGGTGTGGTATATAATTAATTCTAGTCATAAAATATATATCAAATATTTTTTTGCAATATGATTTTTCTTATATCTACTATTTCTATAACCTTAAGTACATATAAAACGAGTATTTTAAATTTATCTACCATTTCGTCAGATAAATAATTATCCATTTTTCATAAAATTGCTATTTTCAAAATATTTCCTTCAATCATGCACATAACAAAATATGATCACTTTAGATTGCTATATACTATATTATTCTTAAATAACATATTCTTCGGTCACTATTAGCATGGTAATCTGGATACTTTTCCCTTAAACAACGCCTCTACTCTAGTTATTCTCCTATCACGGCTTTCTTGCCTGACCGGTTTCACCTTTAGGATGACATAGTTCTTAGGGATTTTTATCCTTTTTCACTTTGCTAATAAACTTCTTAACATGCTATTTTTCGAATAATTCTACTATAAAGCAACTAACATGAACTTATTTTATCATATCATGATTGTTAGGAATTTATGAATTTAGCTATTCATAATAGTAAATGAATATACCTGTTTTGGTAGGTTTGGTAATTTTAAGCTTTGTTCCTCCATAGATTTTTCCATTAAAATATATCTGTTTTTTAATAAATAAGCAAAATATTTGTTGTGGACAAGAGAGATTTTGTGCTTCAATGCATGAAGGCTTGCCTTCATCTGAGCGGATGCTCTTCCATTTATAATACTGAAATCGAATATTTTACACTGTTCTAACTTTACACGTATCTATATACTATTCCTAATCTTTTAGCTAAAGTCTTAAGAACTTAAAAAGGTCAAAAAGCCTATAGTAGGCTAATAATGGTACCTAACCTAGTAAAGATTAACTATACAATGTCTTTTACGTTAAAGAAATCAAAAGCTATAGTAATTCACATGTTGAAAACTATAAGTC